>NW_028186435.1:1939817-1960925 GCF_003343005.1 Rhea americana
TCATTAGCACAACTATTTTTAGTAAGGAAAATACCATTGAAGACTTGCAAGGCTGTACCACAACCATCACATGTTTTTTTAACTGACTGGCTTAGTAATAGAAGTTTTGGGGTTGATTTTTTTTAAATAAGAAAATTACTTTTCTATCACTCTGAACTTTAACATGAAAGAAAACAAGGCACTGTAAAATTAACTAACTTGAAGACTACACAGATAATAGCGGAGGAAACCTGCTCCTCACTGCTGAGTCCTACCAAGGCAATACATACTTTCCTTTTATAGCTATTTTTCTCTGCTGCCATACACGCTTTCAGTAGGTAGGAACATAAATACTTAAACTGTTACAATGTTGTTTTCTTCTCCCTCTCCACAAACCTGCTTTATTTTAGCACTATACCAATATTATGAGATAGAGACATGAGCTAACACAGGAAAAGGTAAAAGAAAGAATTTGGGTGCTGACAAGATGCAAGAAGTAGTATTATATATGGTGTATTGGCACTTAATGTAAAGAAATGTCAGGTGTTTGTACAAGGACCAGAAAGCAGGATTTTTTAAAAAGTGGGGCACAGTGTCCATTTTTAAAACTAGGTATGGCATTTTCTTGAAACATATCAGACAGACTACTTAAAGTCTTCTGTAGAGAAACAGTCCACAAATGGCAATGAAGAGAAGCAGAGAAAAACACTKTCCTTTTAGAAAAATATTTTCAACAAGGTCGCTAAATGATTACTGAACTGTGGGTTGTGTAAAAATAGCATCTTTATCTTAAAAATGTTGTGCAGCACGTCTTATCTTCTTTTTTTTCCCCTTCTTTGTAACATTTCAGCAGTGACTATATTAATGCAGTACAATCCTTGAAAAGTTTTGTCTGTACAGACTCTTCATACTTTATTAAAATTGTGTTCATTGTTTACTTACTTTGTGCCTTTCACATTCTCTTCTTCATATATTCAGACTTACTTGGGAACATGACTCAAGTCCTCATAAGAATTTATGATTTTTGAGTTTGGGTTTTTTTGGATTAAGTCAGAGAATTTTGCAAAAATCCTAATGCAGCATGTAAGTTTTAAATTCAGATATATGTGTAACAAACATTATTATTATTTTAGTCATCCACATTGGTCAACAGAGCAGTTAAGCTGTTCACATGATAACAAAAATATACTTACATTAAGGAAGGATGATACGCTGATTGTGTGCAAGATTTTCTTGAATGTATTTGGAAAAGTTCCAAGATCTGTTTCTGCCTTTATGACCCGTTCTTCCATTCCAGCCACATAGTTCCCGATCATCTTCACAAAAGCCTAGATGAGAAGACAGACAATCCATTTTCTCTAATAATAAATTAAAGCAAGATTATATATTGTAGGACAGTGGTGAAAAGTCCATTACCTGAATGGTAAGAAGTCATAAAAACTTCATTATTTATTTCCCTTCCACTCACAACAAGCCCAATCTACTGATAGAAATTACTTGTGAGATGCATAAAAGACAGCAACAGCAGGTTAAATCTAATAAAACAACTGGTCTTCCTTTTTCTATTCATCTTTCATATAACTAAGTTTTAGGAAAATTTAAAAGCATACAATTTGCAACAAGCTAATAGTTGCAAGATGACATAGGTATAGCTTACCGAACTGAATGCTGTTTTCACAAATGAGATAATTAAACATTCAGAAGGTGTAAGTTATCAATAATTAAATATTACATTTTCATGACAGTTGTGTATAGCAAAAGAGGTCCCAGCATTCAGGCTTACTGTCCTTTGCCACTCTTCAAATCCACTTCTGAAGACAAGTTCCAATTTCTATCATAATAATAAGCAGCTATTTTCCTACTTCCAGCACTTCAATCCTGCAGCTTTAGCAAGAACCCCAAAATCTTGTATAACTTTGGTTCTTATACCTACTAGTAGGAAAATATTCAAGTGTCTTATACTGCTTGTATGAAATTATGTTTAAATAGCCATTCTTTCTTCTATATTTTCACAGATAAGGAACTAAGTCACAGAAAGTCAATTTCTCAGGAAGTCCAGGGAAGAGAAAGACACTGAATCAAGATCTCCTAAGACAAGACTAGACCTGTGCCCCGACTCCTTGCTAAGATGCACTTAAAACAGTCAACCCAGGCCTAGCAAGGTTAGCAACATGATTTTGAACTGCCAACCTCTCTGAGTAACTCTTCTAATAATAAGTGGAACTCTTCTCTGTAAATGGAATTTTTATAAATGTACTGATTTTTACCAGTTTTTGCACAAGCTTGACAGTCTATCATGCCAGAAAGACCTTCACCAAGCAGAGGCTCTTTGTGTTTTGTGACTGTGCAGTGAGCGAYGCCAATCAAGTGGAGTAGAGCTAACRCTGTGGCTCAGTATGAACTAAGGAGTGAATGCCCATCCTTTACCTAGTTTTGATATTTAATGCATAGCAATGGTTTTCACAGATACTACTGTAAGAAGGAAACAATCGTCTATACGCATGCGCACACACTGTGCTGCCATGCTGAAGTGGAAGGAGTGGTTTACAACCCTGAGTGCTACTGGCATAACAGATTTGACTAAATCACTGCGTCTGTCTCAAACTGCCAGTGTAAAATGTAGACCAGTAATAACTGCCTGTTCTTAAAAGGTGTATTTTAGTCCATAAAAGACTAAGGTGCTATGGTGATGAATCCTAAGGAAAACAACAATGAACTGCACTCCTCATAAGAATCGTTTGGATGTTCTTCCAGGACCTGCAAGAAATATGCTGCTATGGAAATACAACTGCTTTATGTTTACACAATTATCTCTAGCTCGTGAAGGCCTAATCCTGCAGAGTTCCAGGTATCCTGTGTGCTCACTGACATGTCAGGAACCTCTGAACTTTTACTCTTTTGACCTACAGGCTAGAAAGAATGAAATTGTTCCTACAGCTGAAGTTTATCAGAAGTTTAACATATGAGACACAACAAATGCCAACACAAAGCAAGTAGGATACAGCAACTGAGTTTCTAAACAGATGGACTAGACCTGACCTATGACAGCATTGTTCTAACAGCTGTCAAAGAGGAATTACATAAATGACAGAACAGTAACAAACATGCACCCACACAAGCAAGTTAATCTATGCAATACAAAAGTCATCCCTAATTATGAGGAAATCTAAACACATTTGGGTGGTAAGCACTTTCTGCATATGCTCATCTCTCTCTAAACAGGCTTACTCTTCTCGGAAGAAAGCCTCAAGCTTCAATACACTCAAATGACCTTGCTGATAAACTTTATTCTAGTGAAAGAGAAGACTAAATTTTGGATTAAAATAYTGGAAGCAACATTACAAACAGATGAATCGGAACACCATATCTGTTTACCTAGAACTTTAGCTGTATCCCTGGTAAAACTCTTAGGCTTCTCTAACAGAAGAGTATCTCAATAAACTACATTGAAGGCAGACTCCTGCATAGAGTCTCTCAGCATCTTACTCAGAAACATCAATTTTGACAGCTCATTCCAACAGCAGGCTTTATTAAAAAAGCTACACTGTGTTTTCCATGTAGTACCTCACAGACCACAGGTTGCCATTATAGTGAAAAATAAGATAACTCCTGAAAATGGTAGTGGGGTATCCAAGTACCCTTTTGAGAACTCCCCTATTCCTTCTCTTCTAACATTTAATATCTAAGGAATAATAAAACTATATTGCAATTTAAACCTGCAGAAATACCAAGACAGAAATTCCCATGATTTCCACACTTCAGAATGACTATAAGAAAACAACTTTTATTACATAGTGTTAAATTGAGAAAACCACATTCAGAAGCCTCAGTGACAGTTTGTAGTCATTCCCCCAAATGACCTTTTTACTTGAAAGCTAAGCTGTGTGCTAGTGACCAAATTAAGCTATGCTTGAGTATATAGGTATCTGTCTGCATTCTTRTTGTAGCAGTAAATGTAACAGCAATGAGTAACGTTCTTTGGTCTGAGGGGTAGATGACCTCATTTTAAACAATCCTATTATCTGCTAAACTTACACTTGTTCTATAGTTTTTCTGGAATTGAAGATTATTTTTCTTAATTTTTTATATTAAAAAAAAATCAAATACAGATTCTATCTTCTGTACCTATTTTCTGAATTGAAGTTTATAATACTTCTTACGATCTAGAACCTGGTCTCCTCAATTTCCTGTGACTGTTAGTAGGCCYTTTTATCAACAGCATGACAAGGATGTAATACTACTGCTTCTGTAATAGAGGTACATAGGAGTTTATGCTTTCATTTCACCTCATTTTGGCTAGTTTCTCTTGTTAATTCTCCTGTTCCACTTGTATGCAAAATATGAAAATTTCTTGTATTTTTTGCTTCAGATTTAGAAATTTAGCATTTTAGCCCTTAACATTCTTTGTTTTTATCTCACTGCTTTGGTGTATCAGGTTAGGATGACAATCAGCATAATTTAAACTTTTAACTGCCTAGCTTTCTATTAAATTTGGAATCAAGAATCTGAAGTCATGTACAGTTCTGAAGTTTTATGACGAATCAATATCCTTCTCATTCTACTAGTCTCAGAATAACTTTGAAGATGGTAACTTTGAAAGATGCTACCAAAAAAGTGCTACTATTTCTTTCAGAAAAGGGAAGGATTTTTGTCTTAATTCAAGCAATAAGTTGAAAAACCAAAATGCCTCCAGAAATTAATACTTTTTGTGTTCTCCACGTTTATTAACCCTGAAGTACTGAAGTTGGATCAGACTTTGAGAGCAAAAGAGATCTGAAGTTCTAGAGAGGAACCTACCCCTTCCCCCATACACATACATAACAGCATATCATTGATTTTTCCTGCATATTGAAAATGGGAGCACATGTTAAATGTCAAATACATACCTCTAATTTGTCAATCTTCCTGTATATATGTCTCATTTCCGTAGCTTTTGTGTAGATTTGAGGTATACTTTCATTGACAACTTGAGAGGAATCGCTTCGAATCTAAAGATGATTCAAACAGCACAAAATTGACTTAAATGGGATTGAAAACAAATAACGAGAACTACAACAAAACATAACATACAGTAAGAATAGAACTTTGTGTTTAAAGATAGGTGCATTATGCTAGGAAGAGAAATAGGAATGCAGTTGCATTTTACCAGTGCTGATATTATCCACATTTCAGAGATTAAAAACTTAAGAAACCAACCAAACGGACAGTGAATCAGTAGTAAAGTCAGGGCTGGGATCAAGAATAAGAAGTCCCACTCAAAGTCTAGCAACTTCAAATAGAACTTCATTCTTCAACTGCCTTTTAAGAAACGGGCATTTTGAAAGGATAATGTCAGATTGGGTGCAATCAGACATGTTTTCTTAAAGATGGTCCAGATAATATTTTTCTGTCAGTAGCATGCTTTCTTCTGTCTCTTCCCCGACTTGTTTTATTTCTGCCATAAGCAGCCGTAGCAGACATACGTATACCAAAGCCTCCAGAGAACAAATCTATCAGTACGCCTATTTCTTCTTGGACAACAGAGGATCTTACTAAAGATTTCTCTTCTTCTGGCTCAGTCAGAAAATACTTGGTCCATTTCTCATTTTGCTCAGTATCAAAGACGTTGTAAAATCTGCAACTTGTTGCAATTAGTAAAAGTATCTCACACATGGCATAGAAAATGAAAGTGCTGAGCAAGTAACAACTTGTATCACAAATACATGCTATACATCTTGACACATTTCTCTCTAGGTTGTATTTCCTATGTGCTACTTTTTCAGTATTTATTTTTGATCTGACTTCAACATACTTTGCTACTTTATTTTTCTTAATTACTCTCAAAGGAATAAAACATTGTTTTGCAATAGCAAAAATAAAACTAACCCTATTTTAATGCCACTGTTAAAGTGCTGGGTAGACACAAATATACTACAATTTATTACTTGATACTAATTCTCTTGGTTAGAGACAGGGTCTAACGCTTCCTAGAATTAAATTGATAAATAAAACAAAATCATAAGTACCCAGATTTGATTCTAGAAACTAAAACTGTATTCCAATTAAATAAAGCACTAAATTAAAAATAAGCTTCCTTCCTTATATGTTTAGAAAGTATCTTTGATCCAAATTCATTTTACACAAGCGAATAAAATATTTGTCTTTATATCAGAAATACACTGCTAACCTTACTAGAACTAAATAAATGAATATTTCCCAAGGCATACTGAAAAATCAAATATATTAAACTGAAGWCCTGACTTATGTTTTGCTATCCGTATGTTTCCTCAGCTTCACTAAAAGAAGCTGGGCCACAAAATTATTCTCACTGACAGAAAAATTAGAGTGAAGTTCCCCTTAGATTAGGGCAAGAGAACCGCATGTACCATGATTTAAAAAGACAGCGTGTATAACAAAGGCAGCCTATAGGAGCTTTCCATCCAGTTTTCTGKTTTTTTCTTATGAGACAGTGAAAATGGAGCTGTCTTCCCAATGAAAAGTAAGAAATTCCCCTAAGACCAAATCTAGTTTTGCAGGTTTAGCAACTTTGATTAAACATTTATATTGTAAACATGTGTACAGATATCCTATGYAGTTTTTAAAATGAAAAACACACCAAAATATCATCCTTTTAAACACTTGTTGCTGCACTGTTCAAAATGAAATTCCACATATGTATGCACATACGCAAATATATAAATGCAGTTATATAGCTAAATGGGCATATCATTTTACACCTACGTGAATATTCAGCAGTTTTCATCCATGAGTTACCTGTTTATTAAACGTGTTTTCATACTAGTATCTACCTGCTTATATATACTAAAAGCKATGTTATGTCTTGGTCTCATTTTCAGACATGAGCATATATTAAACTGCATTCTGACTATAAAAAACAAAGTTGCATGCAAGTTATACATACCATGTCTAACATTCCCACAAATTCATCTACTCTGGTCAGCAAGTCTTCTAGACTCTTCTCTAAACTTTCTATCTGCAAAACAAATTTCAATGTTTAAAAAAAAGTCGAAAACAAAAAAAACAAGGCCTCTCTCAAGCAAGACCTTTAATTACAGGCAACAGCCAAGCTAAAAACTAGCTTAATAGAAATTCCATTGCTTTGACATTTCTTAGCGACTCGAGATGCAAGCGGCTAGGTTTGCCGGTTGATCTGCCCTGGCAAAAAGTATGCTGAGCTAGGGTAACCGCTGCATTGCCCTGGCAGTCAGCCCGCTCGCCGAAGGAGCCAAGCCGTGCCGCCTCGGGCAGCGGCAGGAAGGCCCTGCCGAGCCCCAGGGCACCGCGCTGGCTTTGCGCGGAAAGCTCTCCGCAGCCAGACCGAGGCAGCCCAGCCGGGAGGAACTGCCCAGCGGATGGCATGCCAACGGCAGCCGCGTTAAAAAAAAAAAAATATATATATATATAAAATCGAAATGGTAAAAATTAATAAAATTAACAATAATAATAATAATGGGGTGGGGTGGTGGAAGGGTGGCTGCAGGGGCATGCCAGCGGCCCGGACCGGCCCGGACCGGATCGGGCCGGGCCGCCGCTGCTCACCTGCGCGCAGAAGACGGCCCGGTCCGGCAGCAGGTAGGCGGAATAGGCGGCGGCGGCGGCGCTGAGCGACGCCTCCGAGGCGTCGCCCTCCTCGCCCTCCTGCTCCCCGAGMGCCGAGGCGTTGCTGTGGCTCTGGGAGACGTTGCCGCTGTCGCCGCCGGGGCAGGCGCCCGCCGCCCCCGCCGCCGCCGCCATAGCGCTGCGCGCGGGCCGGCGCCGACCAGCCAGCGCCTGCCGGGCGGCTCCGCCGTCACGTGGGCGGCGCGGGGCGGGGCCCCGCCGGCGCACGCGCCATCCCGGCGCGCGGGTTGCGGCGGCGGAGGGGCGGGCCCCGCCCGTAACGGCCCGCGGCCGCCGCCGCGGGGCTTCGGGAAAGCCGTTAAACGGCTCCCCGCGCCTGGCCCCCCAGCCTCGCACGGGCAGCAGGCTGGCTTCAGAGTGAGGGAGAGTGGCAGCCACGCAGCCTTCCCCGAAGAGACGACTGCAGTGGAACCCGATTACCACCACGCCTTAGGTCCTCCTCCCGTGTACAGCGCTCCTCACAGAGCTGGAAAGCTTTTCCGCTATGAGCTTTGACAAAATTACAAGTCCATGGATATAATTTGRGGGCAATATATTAAACAAGACTTCTAAAAAATTGTTTTCTGAGGTGCTTTACAATGAGATGGTATCCTCAGGTTTTACTGTCCTTTATGGATTCTGAGCACAAAGTGATCAGGGCTACTACCTTCAAGACAGGTCACTGTGATTCGCTCAGAGTAGAAGAAATCTAGCTCCTCTGTAAGGAAGTTTATGGAAGTTTCTAGGYTTAATTTGCCTCTGTACTCTCAGTTGCTCATTTTTACAGGCTTATTAGTTAAACAACTTAATCTTGGGCTTGAAGGTTCCTCAACGCATTTCAGTCAAAACCTTGTCAATCTTGTTCCTACCCACTTTTTTCCAGTTAGCAGATTTAGGAGAGGGACAGGTAGAGGTGGGCTTTTGTTTGATGAGAGTACATCTCAAAAAAAAAAAAGCATACAAGAGACTCAGTTTTCCTTAACTAAGAGTTGGACTGAGCATCRAACGTATGCAAAACAGAAGCATTTTTTTTTCTTGTCTGCAGATTAGCACAGAGTATTTGCAGGCCTTAACATTTCAAGTTGTTAGCTCCAAAACTAATTCTGTCAGTACTTTGCCATTCAAGTTATAATTGAAATCGTGAGCAAAATACTTTCACTCTTCCCACTCATATATCACGTGTGAAATTCACCCCTGGGAGTGCAAGTTGTATTAACTGTAAAAATTTAATTATTTTGTAACAGCATCAACAGAGATAGATCAACACTTCATTTGGACARTTTCTCCTGCAAAGGTCTGCAGCCTGGCAGCACACAGTGAGACAGAGGTATCTTATAATTCTGGCTCCTCAGATAACGCTCAAGTCCTCAAAGAGGACATGTGACTTGGAAAAAAGTCTTATGATGAGTACAGCAGAACATTTGCTGCCCATGGGGGGGAAAAAAAGAAAATCAGTGTAACAGGGAAGCAGTACAAAGAAGCAGCACATAGAAAGCAACTTAATGTAGGTAACAGAAGACTCAATGTCTGCTCCAGTGCAGAGAAAGTCATTACTAAAATGGCTAAGCATCTGAAGAGCTGTCAGAAGTAAAGCTGTCAGAAAAGAAAGTAAAATACTGAAAATGTTAAGAATGGGGGAGGGGAAGGAAGTAGAAGTAGTATAGGAATAAGATTTGTTCAGTTTTTATTGCAGACAGGTCACACTTTTACCCATTAAATAAGGTAACTTCAGCCAAACTCACTTATTTATAAATAAGTAGTCTTATTTAAGGCGYAACAAATTCTCAAGATAAGATGGCCTGATTGAAGCACATCCAGCTATTCCTTTCTTACTGCACCAATAATCAGATTTTAAAAAACCCTTTGGAAGAGTAGTTTTTAAGACTAACAGGATCGGTGTGCTATTCCTACTGTGCTGGACAAAATAAGCACAGCTCTGTAACTGCTGTGATACTCTAGTCAAAATTCTTCCACTTACCTAGAAGAGGTTTAAGATGAACTTTTAAAGCAAATACAAAAATGCCCTAGGTTCAATGTCCCAAACATATTTGGCAATGAGCAGAAGAACAGATGTTCCACAGGTATTCTAAATCAACTCTAATCGATTAATCCACACATCCTTGCCCAATCATTACAAATTCCCATCTGGAAAATAATCTCTTCAAACCAAGACTCTCGAATTTTCATATCCACACAATATTCAAGAAATGTCTATTCCACCATATAAAAAAAAAAGCTTTAATGCACTACAAAGTTAAAAAACAAAAAGAAAATGACAAACAAGCTAAAAGTAGAAAATACATTGTAAAACATTTATATTTTGTTCTTTACAGTGATCAAGATATAATATTTTAGATTAGACCACTTTAATAAATTCAGGGCATTTTCAGAAGTGAACAGTTACTGACTCAAGAGTCACYGGCTAGCCACTAACTAGCATCCAATGAAGATCTCTCGTAATCCCAAACATTCAGTATATTTTAATTTCTAAAAATTGTGTGTAGATATCAAKCTTTATGATTACTAGAAGAGTCAAAAAATAACAACTATTTCAAGTTAGGTTTGAAAGTCAGTCTATATCCCTCATATGTATTACAGTAAGCCAATCTTTTGTAAGGAAAGACTTCAGGTTGCCCCGAACATACAGCAAGAATCTGTTTTGGCTCCGAGATGTGGGACACAGTCCTAGTGTCCACTATCTGATTTTGCTGCCRTCTTGCATGTATCCCTAAAATTTACATGAACCATGATACAAAAAAAGGAAAAAAAGAAAAAAGAAGAAAAAAAAGACAATGAAAAAGCCAGCAATTYGAAAGAGGTATTATCTAATAAATATCAAAAAAGAAAAAGAATGCACTTTCCACTTAATGGTGCTGAACCTATTTTAAAACCCTCCTTGAATCTATTTTTCTTTTCCCATACAGTACAAATTTGCATTGCAGGCAGGACTGCCTCTGACCAGCAGGTGGTGCTGATCTCAAAGCAATAACAGCATGAACACACTCCACTCTTCTTTTCTCAGGCTTTACAAAAAATATATATTTCATTTATGTTTCATTTGGTCAGTTTCATTTGGAAAAATATATTTGCAGCATCTCCTAGCATTGTTCCAGAGTAGGAAACTGCTACTTTTATGGAGCTCATCTGGATTAGACATAACATGGTAAATATAGTGTAAACAAGTTAGTGGAAAGTCTGTATGTAATGGCAGAAGAACAGATGGCTATTACAAAGCACTCTTAAAACTGGTATTAGAGGAAAAACAGACTCCACTTCAAATGGCAGGTCTGTTATTACTATTAAAATCTAATTCATATATACATGCATGTATAAATACATCCACCCATGCATTCAAACCCAAGTATGTAGCACTGCCATTGGTAGCCTATAGCCATTGGTAGCCTATAAGGCTGCTTAGATTTATACAAACAAACTATTTAGGGCTGTGTTTTACATGAGTTTTACACTCTGGCTTCCCCTGGCAAATTTTGCAGTGCATGACAGTTTTACGTCTAATTCCAGATGCTGTGTTTCCTAAAAAGCAACATCTTTTGCACCTGTGAGGTCTGTGAGAATATCAGTTCTCTTTGTTTTGTGCATCACATGTTGCAAGACTTAATTGTCCCAATTGGCACTTAAGACTGAGAACAGAGTTGCAGGAATTGCCACTAAAGTGTGATGACTGTTCCATCCTCCTCGATGCCTCCTCTGGGGATAACCAGACTGTGCCGGGGATCAGTTTTTAAGGAACTGAGTAATTTGTGGATATTGCCATTGCTTTCTCGGCCAGAGTTGTTGTTGAGCACCAGGTCCCTTTGAAGYCTGTGGCTAAGGCTGCTGCCATTGATTCGAGACAGGCTATTAGATGTAAGGCTGTGCAGTTTAGGAATGTGCTGTGGCTCAAGACCGCCTTCAATGACAATGTCAGCCTCCTCATCGCTCTCCATTTCATCAGGGTGGAAGTTTTGCAGCACATGGGATGTAGGCAAGCTATGGTGACTAGCAGTGCTATCTGTAGACTGGCCAGAGCTACCAGATGTCCTACTGCTTCGAATAATATTGTTCCTCTGGTTTGCTGGTTTGACCGTGATTATAAGATTATGGCTGTTAGCAATCATCATGTCTGTGACTTGGTCAAGAGTCTTTCCTGCTACCTCAATACCATTAACTTCCAGGACTTCATCATTCACAGCCAGCAAGCCTGTGCTCTCTGCTAAGCCTCCAGGAACCATACGAGAGATGAAGATACCAGGTACTTTTTCTAGTCCATGRGGAGTAACCCTTACACTGGTACCATCACGAATGTAAAATCCTAACGGTTTCTCACAGCCATGTCGATACAGCCTCACTCTCCTGTGTGTTTCAGGAAGAATATCCACATCAATTATAGAAGACACTGGTCTAAAATCATGAGGCATGCTGATGTTAATATGAGGACGCCGGCGGAGGTTGTCATTGCGGAGTGTCACCAGAGCCTTCTTCTTCCTTGACAATGTGTTGGTACCAAAATTACTGTAGTCCACCTCATCTGAAAAAGAAACAATACCATTGTTTCAACCATACAGAGAATAATTYAGTCTAGAGGAAATTTTTTTCTTAAACCTGGTTCAGTGAAGTCACATTCCTCAAAATATGGAAGTTATCAAACAAATTCTTCTGCTTACCCTAACCTTTGTTTCTTTTCATGCCTATCAGCACATCATTCAGACTGAACAGCAGTTGTTTTCAATGATTAGCCGTATTGGGGTAATGGGGGGGAAGGGAGATGGAAACCCTTTTGATTCTCAGCTCCTGTTGTCAGTTGTGTAGATTGCAATTACTTGCAGCTGCAAGTCTGATATACTATCTTATGTCTGAGACCATGATTTCAAAGTTGGATTGAAATTTTATACATCTCAAATAGGCAAAACACATTCTAAACTTTAAAATCTGAATCAGAGAATACTTCAATATCCAGTACACAGACCTAACTGATAGCAGACCTCAGTACAAATCTGAAGGCAGGGTAGGAAAGAGGAGTTTGGTATGTACTTAGCCCAGATATATTTTTTTTTTTAGGAAGAGATTTATGTTAATATACATCTTTCATTACTGTACTTTTCACTTTGGAATCTCTTCATTAATTTCCGCTGAATTTGACAGAAATAAAAAGTGCTAAAAATACCAAATTCCAACAAGCTTTGTGAAAATAAGCATCCAGGTAAAAAGAAAACAGAGAGGAAGAAACTGCTATGTTGCCCAGTCCATTTGCTAGAGATCAAAGAACAGACACTCCTATCTGTGAGGATAAAATCCATAGGAAAGCAGCCTGGGTTCTACTCTTCCAGGAATTGTTTAAATGTTTCATCTCTGGTTTTCCCTCCAGGTCATGTGCCAGGCCATCAACTTAAACTCAGCTAAGTAATAGGAAAGCGTCCCACTGACAAGTTATTTCATGCAAGAACCTTGAGTTGCATAATATATTTATCCCTGCATATCAAAGCTGTTAACATACAAAATGTATCACTGCAGTTTACCTTAAGAATACAGTGTATCACATTTTAAACATGTGGCATGCACTAGCTGGAAAAATACTTCACCAGGAGTTTAAACATGCTAACCTTTTCAGATAAAAGGCAACAGACCTTCAATTTATTCTGTTAAGCACTGAAACAGAAAAGTACTATGAGAATGTTTTCTCTCCTATATTTTGATCCTGCCTAATAATATTTGAGAAAGTAAGACAGTACCTCTATCCAACAAAGATTAAAGTGTGTTAGTAAAAACAAGTTTACAATTGCATTTTTCTTCTTGCAAAGGCCTTTTTTCCTGAGTCAGTTTTTCAGGCATATTATTGACAGATTCCAATTAAGTGACATTGAATTATCGAACCCTAAAACAAGCAACTTGATCTATCTGGGCCTGCTTTAAGCAGGGTGCTGGATTGGGTGGCCTTCAGAAGTCCCTTCCAACCTGAGTTATTCTGTGATCTCACAGTAGGCTTTTGAGCTGAAAAATCATTCTAAGACTTCAGAAAGACCAGTTCTGCATTATCCTACAACTTGTTTGCACTGGCTAGGCTAACACTGTAGACATCGCAAGGCATCTAGAAGGTCTCTCTGAAGGAAAAACCGCTRTGAAATAAACATACTCCTCAGAAGAGTTTGCAGTGTTTAACTTGACGCTTACCTCTTGTCTCATTCTCAGATTGTTCAAAGCTACACCAGCTGCACAGGCCCAATGTTACTTACTTCACAGTTTCCTTAGAGCTAAACCCATAAGCAGTTCCTTTGCCAGTGATGGCACAGTGACCAGTAAGACAGGGAAGTTAAACATGGAAGTCCTTAAAATTACTCAGACATGAAAAGCTCCCATTTCTTGGAAGTGTGGTCACACCCAAGATAGCGACTGTGTGAAGATGGCACCTCCTCAAGCCTGTCCTGTGGGCAGAGTCAATGCTGTGTTTAAGCAGCCTGCATATTCAAAACAACACAGCAGCTAAAGTTAGACATTATTCTTAYTCCTTCATCAACAGAATCATCATCTAAATTATCTAGAGGTGAAACTTTGCTTAATATTTTGATGGATAAGTTTGAAAGTCAGCAGCAATTACTGTTTGTAAAATATGGGTCCATATGCAATTAATTTAATCAGTCTCAAATACTACATCCTACTCACTCACAATTCACTTAATTTTCTGTGGCAGTGCTATGAAAAGTTTGAGGAATTCAGTTTTAGAAATAAAATTCTTCCTCACTTTAAATTTAATGCTGTGGGATTTAAGGTATAATACTGCTATTCTGAGACAACCTTTACCCCAAACGCTCAGTTTAAGATGCTAATTTAAGTTAAACATGGTTTTATGCATTTAAGACTGTTGCAGAACTGGAAAACCAAATTCAAAACAAAATCTCCATACCTTTAAGAGTCAGAAAATGAAATCCACTAGTGCAGTTTATTACACGGCAGATAAATGAAACACATGCCCACAGCATCCATCCATTCCCTGAAAAAAACAAGGTAACTTCTCCCTGCCTCTCCCTCCCTGTCAGAATATTAAAACTGAATGACTTTAAGATAGACTTGCAAATTCATCTGGGAAGACTTAGACAACACCATTTTCCTTCCCTAAAGAYAGCAGTATAAAGAACAATCTGGATAGTTAATTCTCACAGCATGCAAGTTTGTGAYGAGCAAGTATTAACATCACAGGTAAGAAACGAAGGCACGGTGGGCTTCCTGACATGCAGAGGTGGCTTCATCTCTGCATCAGCTTCTCCTGGCTGAACAACCACGACAGCAACGGCACAGAAGTTGTTTTACTTCTGTGACCTCCTCACCTGCACTCAGCTCATATAATCTGTCTCCCCAGATGCTCGCCAGCATTCCTAACCTCTGAGAGCTTCAAAACAACTGCCTCTTAATAATAATAATAAAAGCCTAGCTTACCAAAGAATTGGTATCCTTTCCCTCTGAACATGAGCCAGCCAGAAGCAGAGATTACATTACAAATTATATAGGCTATATTCACTACTGAACCATTCACARGTTTCAGGTTTAGTATTTCAGGGTCAGACAAGGTTAAAAATGAATTCCATGTCCTGTTGATGAACTGGATTTTTTTTGGTTCTTAAAATAAATGTCAGGTATTAGTTTTCAACTCTGATCCTAAGCAGGACTGCATATGAGAAAGACGAAGTCCCGATTTTAACAGTACAGGTTTAATAGCTAAAARCCTATTAAAATTTAGAGAAATGAGAGTTAATTTGGAGAGCCTTCAAGGCAAAATACCAACTCTATTTTCTAGAAAAAGTTCAAGTAGAGAATATGTGCTGCCTGACTTATTATTGATTACTGGATTATTATTGATACTTTTATTTACTCACTAGCAGTTAAAGTTTTTGGGAACTTCATGCATATAAAAACCAGACATGCCTYGCCCCTTCCCATTCATATCCTCCACTCCTGCCTGCTGCAGAAATAAAGCAAAATAGCTCTACTGAAGTTTGACATAAGCTGTGTTTGACACAGCTTGTTGCTGTGACAGCAAAAAGTTGTCAATCCCTGGCAAAATGAAACAAAATTTCCTTCCTCACCAGGCAGGAGAACTCAGCCACCACATTTCTTCCTTTTAACAATTCCAGGGTGGTCAAACTGTGCTTTATTACCAATTATTACCAACAGTAATAAACTGTTCAGGTGGCATGCAGCAGACTGAAGTTAAAACTGTATCACTGTATAATCTGTAACACATTTAAGAAAGGCTAGTGATTTTTTAATTGGATTTTTTCCCCCACCATATTGGATTCCAAGCAGGAATGCTATTTTATCTAATGAAATGTATCCCATTGAATGCCAGATCTCAGTGAAGACAAGTAAATACTGTACATATCCAGACAAAGCTTGTTTTTCATGTTTCATTTGTTACAACATCAAATTGTCCTTTCGCAGAACAGAAAGAGTCTATAGAAATCTGCCATCAAGTGGCATTTCTAAAGAGTGCTTAAAAACTYGTGTTTTACAAGGTACTGTGTTTTCCCGAGTAGTTACACTGACTGTGCCTTGAATGAGGCAAATGAAATGTTATGTAATGGTGATASRGAAGAATCAGTCTTTCAAGCACTGAATATTACYTACATTTCTTAGAGTGGGGAAAATTATATGGAGCATTTTCATGCACAAAACACAGTGACTTAAAACAAAGATGTACTACAAACTGGATGGAAAAACCATCCTATTCCCACAAAACTTTGGAAGACTTGGACCTGAATTTTAGTTGCGCTCATACTGTTTATGCCTTTTTTAAAACAACAACAACAACAACAACAAAGGAAAACTTAATACATTTGGAGCAGGAATTCTCAGCTTTCCAGTTCTGTCTTACATGAGACCTCAACCCAAAGCTACACAAAAAAATGACTTCCTATTCTTCCGTAGACACAATGTTATTGTGCCTCTTCCCCTGCAAAAGCTTCAGTTTAGTACATTTTAAGATCAATTTGTTAGCAATGTTACACAAAATCTCAAGTATTTTGACTGCACCCTTCCTGTTAGTAAGTACTCCCCCCCCATATATAGACTTGTCACTAGGTAGTGTCACTACCTACCCATTAGGACCTTTCTGTTAGAGAAAACACAGGCTACAGATCTCTTCATACAGCACACTTGTGCTCACTTTCTTCACAACAGTGATTTTATAGAAGCTAACATCTTTGAGGTACTCTCCTAACAGTTCYGTAGTCAGCCTGTGACTTTACGGAATACTTCCCTGGTGGGCATCATGAATCCTACTGCAAAGTCATACAGGACATCACAGCAAAGTACATTTAAAGGGCTATTTATAAGGGGAAAGAAAACTGCTTAGTGCATCTGGTTGTAGCCAAAGAGTATTGTATTTCTTTAATTTACATGAAACAAGAAATTATAGACCTTCTGAAAAAACCACCAGGAGCACCACTCCCATTGCTTGGACAGCTGCTTTTCATAGGAACTGCCTGCCAGATGAAATACCAAAGCTTAGCCAGATAAGATTATATAAACAAGCTGAATTCCACAGAGAAGCAGACTGCCAGGCTCCTATAGGAACAGTTCGTTTTAGACTCTACTTTTTCAGTGTACATGCACTCACGGCTTATTATTTCCTCTGGGAACTGTGGAACATTAGTTGACAGCTCTGGAAAGTACTTCAAAGACAAAATTACTTCCACTAGGGAGAGCAGCACTTCAGGCAGCTTGGGAATGAGGCCAATGAGTCATTAATAGTGAAGGGTAACCCCTCAATCCAATGGATCTCTATTACTGAGCATTCAAATTATGAGCAGTCRTAAAACCATTTTAAGGGAACATGTCATGCTTAACCCTTCTACCTTTCTATGCCCCAGCTGCAAAAACTGTCTGGATTKTACAGAAGTTATGTTCAGCGTCTGTTTTCTCAAACAGATCAAAACCAGAAGCATTTGTGAAAGCAATCACAGAGCAAAGAAGCTGGCAGTGTGTCATCTGTGACCTGCAAGACTGACCATATGCAAAAGGATTTAAAAGGAAACAGATACGAAGTGAACTATGGCTTAGGAGAGTTCCTGTGTCACAAAATCACTCATCAAGGAGCATTTATCACAGGAAAAAATAGTTATCTGAATGCTAACATTGCATTCTGCATGTTACAGGAGTATTAAAAACAGCCACCTTGCTTCCAGGAACCTCTGCGTGAACCAACCTGAAAAAACACACATAGGTGAAATAGTTGTAGCTACTATTCCACTGGAAGTCATTTAATGTATTCCCTTCGCATACACACTCCTCTCTACCCCTTCATTTCACTGTGTCACAAGGAACTGGACACAACTGTGTCAACATTTAGAAGATTGTCTAAACTATATAGTTTATCTATCAGATCCAACAAGGCTTTTGAAGCACAAACAAAAATCAAAAGGGACAAGTTTAAATTAACAAGAGCACGCTATCCAAAGAAATATGAAATCCATGCTTTTCTAAACCTTAACCCATCACTTTTTTACAAAAATGTTTGGAAGCTTTGTTTTAGATTGTAAACTCAATGGTGTATTTTTGAAAAGAAATTTCACCAAATAGCTGCACTTAAAAAGAAAAAATGCTACTCTGGTCCAGCCCCTACTATGCATAGCAGACCGCAGTTTTGCAAAGATGACCTTTTACAGTGATTCAGTATCAAAAAGAGAAATTTCCCTTCCAAATTAGGAAGGGCTCATCACCAGGTTAGGATTAAAATCTGAGGAACAAACGTGTCTCTCCTCTCTTCCCCAGCAACTCAAAGTATCCTGTCCTCTTTCATGAAAGTGAACATTTGGTTCCTTGCTGTAGGGCACCTTACAACAAGCAAGCCTGTAATTGCATTAGGTTCAGGCTGCCTTTACAGTGTCAGACATGCACAAGAAACTTTTAGGCCTCAAGGATGCAGACAACCCCTTGGGAATTCAGCCTGCAGTGGTGTGGTCTCCTGCACTTCTCACTGCTTGTCATCAGAGGCCGCTATTGCCTTGCTGAACCTCTTTCCTCTTCAGCAAGAGGCCCTTATGGCCAGCTTCTGGGCTCTGTTTTCTTTTCAACTTGCAGCACTGGCTCCCAGTGAGTAGAAGCTGTTGCTGAACATGCAACTTTGCCCCATGGAATGGGGGAGGCCAGAGGAGGAAACTACCAAACACAAGCAAGTGTTCAGGCCCGTACCTTCTGAAGCCATCCTCACCCTCTGAAACATTCAAACCCAGCAGGCAGCTCCCCAGACTAGTCAAAATACAGGCAATAGACTCCAAATCTTACAGATCAATTCAAGGGGAGGTATTTGTGCCATACATGCTCTTCTACTCGAGAACGGTCAGAGCCAATTGCTGCTCTGTGGAGATTTGAAGTGGTTTTGCAAGGTTTGTTTTATTCAGGTCTGAGACCCATTCTCTTTAGACAGAAGATTTATTTCTACCACAATGACTTTTATTTGGGTTTCTTTTCCCCTTTGGGTGAATGTCCCCAAGACAATTTGCATTTAAAGGAAAGAAGTATTTACTAGGATTGTCAAGCTCCTCTTCCTGCCTAAGTTCCACAATTGATTTCTTTYGACTACTTCTGTCTTTAGAAAGTGATAGATGCAGCCCTTCTCCCTTGTTTCCTTCCACAAACCACATTGTGCCAAGGATATGTTATTGCAGCAATAGCAAGTTGTGGGTTTTGAGTTTTGGCCTTGTTGTTGTTTTCAAAAGTATTAGTTAATGTTTCCCTTTTCCTTCAGGGGCTGAGTGGGAAGGTGGTGTGGGAAGTTGAGGGAAGGCACATTTCTATATCTCAGACATCATTATCATTGCAAGATAGCAGGAACAACACAAGGTGCTGCCACACAGGCTTTCTTAGTGAGAATGGTTCCCACAACAGTCAGTGCTGAGCTGAAACCCAGCAGTAGTGAGTAGGTGGGTGATGCATGCAGAAAATACCAGTGCCATCTATAGGCAGTTCTCCAGCTGGCCAGTGACTTAAAACAAACAAACAAACAAAACCAAACAAAAAAAAAACAACCAAACAAAAAAAATCTTTTGTCATCATGCACCCAAGCACTCCTAACAGTCATATAAAATAGTATTTGCTTAGCTGATGGTATCAGAAAGGAAAGGCTATCAATCCTACTCAAAGGGTCTTAAAGTTCCCCCACCCCTCAAACAACTACTACCACCCCAACCTATAATTATGTGCAATCTCTTCAGCAAGTCATCATTATAAACATTACCATTTAAAGTTATTAGAAAGCCACCCTTTAATTATTTTATTTCACCCTCTTTATTTTGACCTGCAATAAACACACAATACCTTTCATATTTACTCAAAAGATTGGACTATTGACAGGTATGCCATTTGCTCCTTATGCCCAAAGGGAGTTCACTCTTTTTAAAAGAATGTGTATGTATTATGCAAAACAAAACAAAAAGCAAAATGTGAGACCAAACTATAAAAACTCCTACTAARCACAATAAATACCATAAAAACCTTATTAATGGCACAAGAAGCTGTGGATTTAACTAGCTATTCTGTGGGAATTGAATGCAACTATTTCCCAACTAGTAGTAGGAAAATAGTTACTTTTTGCACAAGTCTAAAGTTTGGAAGATAAGAAAGGTAAACAGAGTTGACAGACGGAAGCAAAGAACAAATCTGGGAGAATACTTTTCCATTTTTCACAGTTGCAATATTTGGAATAAAGCCACAACTAATGAAAAAAATCTGCCCTAAGATCACATTCATTCAGTGTACAGAGTTCATATTTCAGAGGAAACAAAAGTTCTTGTCTCATGGTAGTCTCAGAAGAAGTTTCAGTGAACCCTGGRAAGGCAGCACAGCATTAGATAGCAGGGAGTTACAGGAGAGAAAGGGAGAACAAAATCAAGGTAGGATATTTGTAGAATACTTACACAGCCCTAGGTAGGTCAAACTGAAAGGTTCAGGAGCTGCAGTACTCAACTGTTTAGTACTGAAGCATTTATCTCATAGACATTAATAGTAAAAACAGAGCCTTTTCCTCTTTGGGGACTAGCTTTTTCCAGGAATGAGGGAGAGCTGGGCCCAGCTACGGCCCTGCCATTTCCAGGCTCTGCTCAGCAGCCCCAGCAAAAGTGAGTCACACAGGACTCCAGGGAAGCTGAGACCTGMAGGTGCCATCCACAGTTCAAGGAAAATTGAACTTAGCATGCTATCYCACACACTCCCTCCTGCAGTTTTCYGCCACGCATCCTTGTATTTCTTATCTTGTGTTCTCCTCCTCTCCAAACCAGAGTGATCCTCCCTCCCCATCTAAAAACAAAAGTAATAATAATCAAGAATTGAGAGTTACTTTGTATTCAKGTAACTCCTAATCACATTTCTGAGCATGCAAGTGATTTTCATATTTGAAAYGAAAGGCTAGCCTAGAGATGGGAGCCTTAGCTTTCAATAAGAGATACCTATAGACTTCCTGGATGACTGTGGGCAAGTTACTAACTCCACTGGGCTTTATTTCCCCCTCCTTTATAATTCTTTTCTAAGATAATGATGCTTTTA
>NW_028186435.1:1960970-2020177 GCF_003343005.1 Rhea americana
AAATAAGCAGTATTTCCAGGACAAGCACATTAAAGATGGAGATATCTCAAAACTAGGAAACCATGGCAATGGGACCCGTCAACTGTTATAAACATTAAAATTGTGTGATACAAGAGTATTACCAAACAAGAATTACCATAGAACAAAAAATACTTTTTGTCATGCATTCTTTTGCTGAGTAACACCTCATTCATCCCAAGCTAGTTCAGACAGGCAAGTTAGGAAGCTCCATTTTTGCTTATACCTCTCAATTCTCAATAAAAAGAACCAAAAAACCCCCCTAAATTTGCAGAAGTTCATATTTAATGAAGATTTAAGATTTAGAGGAATAAATGGGAGTCACTTTTAGAATCTTTACCCTGGATTCTTAAAAAAAAAAAAATCACATCTCTTCAGATAAAAATACGTTTTTACACAGTTGAAAATTCTTCTGGGATGCATTTTCTCTCTTCAGAAAAAGCACACAATCATGTTTTTATAGCTTAACTGTTGCGGTGTGCTAATACCACATACATCTTGCAATGAGTGGAGAAGGAGAGAAAAACATTTACAGTGCTTTATACAGCACTTTTCCTACTCCTGCCTCCAAACCAGCAGATTGTAAACAAAGTCGAGATTCTGCTTCTTATCACAGAATTAAAAAGGTTTCAAAACACGTGTGGCATAAGAAATTAATTACAACACTTGTCTTTCAAGTCATGACCTCTGGGAGTCTCCCAAACATTGCTGGCTGGAATCAGAGTAGTCACAAGATAAACACCCGTCCCAGGTCAGCCTGCAAGCCCCAGTGGCTCTGCACAGCTGTCTCGTCTCTCATCAGCCCTCTGCAGTCRCTGTCCCGGATACTGGGGGCCTTACAGAGCTGGCAGACCGCTGCCTCCACCTGCAGGCTCCTGGATACACAGTGATGCCCTCCCCGCTGGCAGATGGGGAAGCTACAGGAATCCCACCCAGTTTATCTCCTGTGTGATGGTGGAAGAAGAACTAGCAGCTCTGCTGGGATGCAGATGCGTTTCCCAGGGCCTCGTTCCCCAGGCAGGAGCAGGTGGGAGCCCTGCATGGCAGGAACAAGCTTGCAGGCGGGCGAAGGAGCGGCACAGAGCCCTTCCAGAAGGGAGCTGGAGCCAGCCATCCTGATTGCGGAGGGAGGACGGCTGGCGCAACCCTGTGCCGCGGAGATGGGGTGTGTGGAGCGTGGGAATGCCGGGACAGAAGGGACGAGCGCTGAGAAGCGAAGCAAAAGATCAGGGCCCACCAGGTGGTTGGGGACAAGAGAACAACCTCAAAGCACTGCTGTTACGGAGTGGAAGAGCTGGAGACTCATTTTGTATAAATCTATTAAAGGTCCACTGAAGGTGGAAGATGAGCAAGTTTCGAGACTCCAATTTGATAATTAAAATAGTATCTGAACCATTTGACTGCCTTCAAGTTCTCTCTCCTGCACCCTTCCCCCCTTCAGAAGACAAGATTGGTCATTTCCTCATAAAGGGAGATTCTTGGTTTTTCTATATGTAAACAAAGCAAGCCAGGCAGCCCACTACTGATGGCAGACTGAAGCAATAAAAGCTACTTGCAGTGTGCAAAATTAGATTTTTCCTGCTTAAACACAAAGGCATGAGCAAATGCTATTTTACTTGAGAGTTCAGTTGCCCCTGCAAGGCCCAGCCCTGTGGCAAGCAGCATGGAGCTGACCTACCGTACAGAAAACAGCTAGGAAGAATTCCCTGCTTTGGGCTCAAAGCACCCAACTCATTCATATTGCATGAGTGCCCACAGCTGAAACCTGCTACCAGATGTACACTGCCTCCAGCTAAGGATGTGCTGAAAAAAAGTCAGTGCTCCCTCTCATAGAGGACTGCTGGGGTGGGATTTGGCATTCGCCCTAGGGAGCCAAGCACACACTGGATCTTTAGGTGTAGGGAGAAGCTCCATAATGTACCTTTGTTGCAGCAGAAGAGCGCATATTTAAGATTAAAACCATTTTACACAAGTTGTCAATACGACATTTGTTATAATCCCCATGGACTTTGCTCCCTCGTGTGCCAAGTTATCCTGCAGTATACACAGCCTTTGCAATGATAGCAGCACCTGGGCCACGGTGGCATGTTACCACCTCATTTCCTAAGAGGCCATAACAACACGAAGCAGAAGGGTCAAAGCAATGTCCAATGTCCCCACCCCTCTTCCTCAAAAGAGGAGCAAAACCTTGTCTATTATACAACTCCCATGGCTCCTTCAGTTGAGGAGGAAATAAATTGTTACTTTTCATGTTAGACTAGCAATATCCTTTCCTGACCATCACCAGAAAGCAAGAAGCGCTTAACCCTGGAAGTGCTTAACCCTGACTCTCCAGTGTTGGCAAAACTGGTATGTTTTATTTAACAGCAGCATAAAGAACAAGGGCATCTCTGTCAGAAGGATCCGCACGATGAGTACAGTTATTAGCTAGGTGACTGTGCCAACATTATTTTGATAATGCGTTATGCCTTTTTCCATCGCTGGCCGTGACTCTAAGCTGAGCTGGGTAGACGTACTAATTAAAGACTGCACCCTGAGCAAACTTCACACCTGAAGAGACTATGAGCTGCAGAAAGGGGAATTAGTGAATCACCAGATGTCAGTGGACACTAGTGGAACCCATGTAATTGAGGGGTTCAGCCTTCAGATTACCACTAACTCGACTGTTAGGCTTCTTTTTTTCTAAAATACCAAGCATTGGTCTGTAATAAAATAAATAAAAAAAAGGAAAGGAAAAAAAACCTAGAAAAATACACAGGTGCTTTTGCTGTTAAAATTTTTTTCTTTTCTCTGCTTAAATAAATAATCATAGGATATTTCAGAAATTAACTGTGGTAAACTACATGGCTTGTGTACTTATTCCTTTAAAAATGTGTTTCTTCCCACGAACCTGTGATATAAACAAGGGAGTGGCAGATAGGAAGTGATTATTCAGAAATTAAAGAATTATATCAGGTTCTATGGCATGAAACATGACAAGTGAAGTTGAAAGTTACTGTTTCAAATGCAAGAAAATGTTTTATTTACTAACTGAACCTGTTCAGGGCTCATGTACAGTATTTTGTCTACTTAATGAACATCAGAGTTGGCAGCTGCTAGCATGGATGTGTCTCTTGAGGAGTGTAAGTTATTCCATGCATTTCACCAGAAAAACTACAGGAAACAGCAGTACAGACTTTCAGKTTTTATCCAAACAAAACAAGTTCTTGGAATAAAAGTGTAGCTCTGCCAGTAGTACCAGCGAGTGTCTGACAGTACAACTCTCACTAGCACAGCTGTTCCAGAACAAGTGCTAAATACAGGCACTGCTCAAGTTCAATACTCATCTCAGCTATGAATATTGGCCTTCAGTAGCTACAAACAGAGCAGAGGGTCCCAGCACCATGGTCAGGTAGACCTGGGATTCCTACCTCTGGGAATTCCCTTTTCAATCTCACGGTTTTCCTGTTACGAAAGAGATGACACTGAGTCATCCCCACGCTTGGTGGCAACGAATCATGACTGTTCGTTAAATCATATTGCTTGGGGGTAGTGGGGGAGAAGAGACGCACACACTCCTCAAAGAAGGTACAGTATTCACAAATAGATCCCTCCTTTGGGGGAAGTACACGGACTATGCTGGGACATGGCTTTTCCTGTGCCTGGAAAAGTTAAGCTGTGGCCAGACCACAGACCTGCAACTCTTTGGTGTGCACTGAGTGGTTTACTACTACTGTAAATTCTGGGAAAGACACCTTAAAGAAAAGCATCCCACACAAGAGGGATAATTACAAAAACACTTTTCATCTGTGGATCCTGAAGTGCTAAAAATAAAATTTTTCTGTACATGAGAGACCAAGCTAACACTCGAATGGTTAAGCTGAAAACCTGGAGAATACATAAGAGGTTACGTAAAGCCCAGCAGCTTTAAAGGAAGGAGGTGGAATTTGCAGGGCTCAAAGGCAGGAAAGAACAGATGTAGAACATTAGACTTAGTCTCATTACACTGCATAGCTTGTTTCCAAGAATGCTTTCAACAGAAGTATCTCTAAACACAATAAGGCAAGTGCTAGCTAAATTAATTTGGACAAGCTTCAATACAAGCTGCATCTTTACTCAGTAATGTTCAACTGCTATCAGTGACTTTGGATCACTACTTATTTCTCGCTGGTAATCAGGACACCTTCATCTACCCTCAGCCTCTGCTGGGGTACTTTTGGTGAGCTGTCTGCTCATATTTTTACCTCCCAATAAAAGAAGAATGAATAAAAATTCTTCTTTAGACACACATTCAGTAGTTTTTTCCCCCCATATTCTTTCTTCACTTCCCTCTCTAAATTGCTAGACAGCATCAGGATTTGGCAAGGTCTTTGATAGTAAGATCAGCAGTGTTACTAAATTCATACTAAATTCCCACAGTGGGAGCCAAAAGGTGACCAAGACAAGAATTATGTGATGATGCACCCTATCTTCCAGAAAAAATAGTTCCAGTGAAGTGAGAAATAAAAGATGAATATTTCTATAAAGCAAACTACTCTGGAACACTGGTTGCTAAAGTGTACAATATGTCATTCTGCTAAAACACTTCCACTTGGCACTAGATTGAGCTGCATTTTAACATGCATTCATTAACACATTAGCTAATAAAACAACATATCTGAAGTGCACCCATGCCACAAGGTTTTGTGGCTGCAGTAGAGTTGAACATTAAGAAACAGCATCCGTCTCCTGAAAGACATGTTTGTGTTGCGTCTATGTTAAGCCTGACAGACCTATTTAAAAGACAGACAAAAATGGAAACTGTTTTGGACTACATTCACAAACACAGCATCACTACAGAGCACCTTCTGCAGAAACTGAAACAAATCTGAATGCCTCCTCCTATTCTGAGGAACAGACTGAGCACCAAGGAGACAGGTTATATAGGTTTCAAAGTTAATGACACCTGCCCTTGCCTTAGCAGCTAACACCACATTAATCCAAGCAGCTGTAGTGCAAAACAGAAGAAGAAAAAAAAAAAAAGGACCGGAAAAGAGTTTTCTAGGCTTCTTTTCTCTTTACCTACTTAGATCATATTTATTATCTGCTCAGCCCCAGTTTTTCCTTCAGGGTGGATGCATTTTAGCACAGGAGAATGCATCCTGGCTTTGTATCAGTTCATTTTACAGGAGTCTGGCCTTTGGCCGCAACAATTCAMAGGCTCGTTTAGTTGAAAAGAATCATTCTAAACCTTCAGTCTTTACCTTTTAATACACAAATGTATCATTGAAAAGTTTAAAAAAAGAAAATGAAGAAAAAGAAAGTCTGTAGGTATGAATCACCTGCTTGTCTAGACAAGAAAAAAAACCTGGAAAATCCTGATCCTGTGAGTACTTTCAGCATACTTCAAGAGCAGCAAGACATCCAAGGCCAGCTAGGCCTTACGGATACCAATATGCCAGGGAATAAAAACGAAAGAGTCGTCTGTAACATCTATTCCTCCTGGAAATGCACCACAGTCCCGTTTGACTGATCTGACAGGAGAGGCATAAAAACAAAGGCCAATGTCAAGTTAACATGCCAGACTTCAYATCGACTGCTTGCCCAAACAACCGRGGAAACTGTTTTAGCTGAGTTTGGCTCTTTAGTTAGTTTCATATTGTTGTGTTAATTAAAAAGTCTTGCTCTTACGCTACACAGCCCACGGGAAGCGAGGAGGAGATTCCTCGCCTTATAACAACACTAGTCAAYAGCTCCCAGCGCTCTCGCCGCTGCTCTGCGCTGAGCGAGCATCGTGCCGTTGGTCTGATGGGCTGTGGGAGGAGGCTGCGTAGGAGAGACTCGGCACGTTATGCAGAGTCAGCCCCAGCTCCTTCACAGTGGGAGCTTTCACAGAAGCACAATGTAAAAACCTCCCTAAAATCTAAGCATTTTTCCCTGCAGAGCTAGCTCTGCAAAAATCCAGTCAATACGCAGAAGCGTTGCTGGCTGGTGAGTTGCTGGACACTGCTATGTCACCTTTGGGCTCACCCCAACAAGAACAAACTCCTAATCTAACAATTCTGTATATTACTGTTGTCATTTCCAACCTTAGATTTAAGAACTCCCATCTTGAAAGCACTACAAGAAGTGAGTCACTCTATATACCTTGGCAATGATTTGCAAGCCAACAGGGAATATCCAGAAGGAAATAATGTCACCAACTGGTGAGGCTGCAGCTCTGTTTATCAGCTTAAACAGGTTTGTGTCTCTGTACCTATCTTTTGGTACGGCCAGCAGCAAATTTTCAATTCAGAAGTCATTTACAACTTAAAAGATCTCTGTTTTTCAGGCATATTAACTGTTCCCAATTGTTTAAGAAGAATATTGGAAGTTAGCATCATACAAAGGGCTGTTTCTTCTGAATATTTATACTGCCTTTGTTTTATATCTGCAAGGTCTTCAGCAGAGAAGCTCAGAAACTGGAGATGTGTTAAGAGTGAGGCCAGAGCAGCTGCCACCTTGGCCTCTCTCTGGGCAGCAGGAGGAAGGTGGGGAAGAGCTGCCCAAAGGAAACCTTCACAAACAGGAGCCAGGTATAAGGACACAGGGCACCTGGGGGGACAAGCAACCAAAGCAGCTCAGTGTAGATAGGAACAGGGGGGCTGGCAGCCCAATCACCTTTGACAGCTTGAGGAAAGGTTGGCTTTTTAAACAGACTGCWGTCAGGAATCTGCCAGATGCAAGCAAACTAGTTAGAAAGCTAGTTAGAAAAACTAATATCCACTGGTGAAAACAAAGCAAACTAAGTTTTGAGGGAGAAGCCAATAAACAAGACACTGGATAATTGAGTGGATTGCTTATACGGCAAGCGAGATGCTAAATAACATACAAGATAACTATTCAGTAGTTAAAGCTAGGAATCAAGCTAGCAACCAAGAGCTCTCAACACATCCATTTGCTACATAACTTCCAGCAATTTACACATTTGCTCCCTGTCTGATGAGAAGTGCTAAAAAAACACAGTGCACTTAAGGAAATCTTCCTTACTTCACTTCAAATAAACTCTAAAATAGCCTACTCATATTTTGCGCTAAAAGTTTACTTTCAAAAAGGTCCAACAGAGATGCATTAATTTCACCTTTGCAGCAGGCAGAGGACAGCACAGAACCAGAGTTATGGCACAGCAGAGTTGACATGAATGTCAGACAGACAGTTGTCTAAGAAGCCACAAGAATACACCAAGCAGTTACTTGAAAAAAAACATGTTAAATGAGCAGAGTTGTTAAGCTGGTCTTCCTCTGCCTTTTTTTTTTTTTTTTAAACAAAGAAATAATAATAATATAAACCATCTATTATCCTCACAGGATTTACTTTTTCAGAGTGAGTGAAGTGCTTTCATTGCCACAAATGCTTTATAAAAGGTAAAAAGCTTGCTATTTCTATGAGCCAGGAGGATACATGCTGCTTGAGCAACAGTTTCAAGCCTTTGAAACAACTCACTTGCAAAAATGAGGATACAAAGCCTTTATACTACTTTACTTTTTTTTTTTCCTAATCAACATATTATAGATAGATACCTTGTTACCTTCTCCCCATCCTAAAAAGTTTGCCCTCAGATTGTTTTTAAACTACACAAATATATTCTCTAGCCTTTTCAACTGTGCATGCTGCAAGCCTCTGGTGTGTTTTTCTTGCAGTCTCAAATGGAAGAAAATAATCCTTAGCACATYCTCTTCCCTTTTCTTGCCTAGAATTTACAGATGCCTTAAAAAGAAATTAAAATAAGATAGAACCTTGACTAACACACTTCAGTCCTCAAGTTTTATTTCCTTCACAGAGCGCAGTCAGTGCTCTACCAGCCTCCAATGGTTCACAGACAGGAACAACAGTGGCTTATCTTTTTAACACAGCAACCCAGATGACACAAAATAAAGGCCTTGCAAGAGCCACACTCTTAAGGTAATATTAGTCTCCACTGCCCACTCCATAGGTCATTTTAAACATTATTTTCTGAGCAGACAGAAAATCTCGCTTTGTAAACACAGGCATTTTTAGGAGACCTGTGTTCATTTGTTCTCATGATGAAACAGCTTTCTGAAATTTACTTTAAAATCCCTATTAATGAGGTATCAGTGCATAAGCTGGCACACAGAAAGTGTGCCAAACTGGCATCTGCAGTTATTGCAGATCGTACTAATTGCTCATGCAGATATTACAGCTGTCAGCACACACACACCACCAGCCAGAGCTATTTGCAGACTCTTCAGAAAAGCTTGCCCTCATATGACAGTGCTCATTCCCATTTCAGAAACCCGTGCCCATTACAATGGGGACAAATGGATTTAAGTGATCATCTTGCCAAAGCATTTAAACTAGAAGTAACTTGTAAAATTTGAGAACTTGGTCCAGGCAAAATGTTCACACAGCAAGTTTCCTTTAGATAACTACATCAGTATTGAAACGAGCTGAAATCCTCCACAATTCCCCTTGCAGTGGGCTTCGCTAGCTCTGTTGCCTAGAGCCAGCTTTCACCAACCCAGCAGCAGCCACCTGACAAACCACTTCCAACTTCCACATCTGTATTGAGGCCAACAGTCTACAGCAACTGCACAGTGCAGCCAGGCAARGCAAGGGTGTTCAGGCTTCTTGCACTGCAGAGGGCAACAATTCAGAATGAGGAAAAAGCTCATGTGTTTCTACTAATTTACTGAAGCTGAAAGCTGTTAGTTCCTCTCAGTCTCTATAATAAGCAAGGTTACTAAAGCCTAAGCAAGGCTATCATCCTAAAAAAAAAAAAAAAAAGTATCAAGCTTTTTCCCTCCTCCAGTGTTTTTATTTTCCCTCTTCACACCTCCAATGGAGCATGAAAACTGTTGCTCCATCCACACACTGTCAGTCTCTGTGCCAGCACCACAGTCAAGAGATTCTACCTCTGCAGTTTACAGACTACATTAAMGTCAGAGGTGCTGGCAGGTTTAAAAAAAACAAACAAACAAACAAACAAAAAAAAACAACAACAAAAAAAAAACACACAACATCAGATTCCTCCCTTTATCTAATTTCTATCAGAGGAAGTCATGCTGTCAGTGGGGTGGGGAAAATGAAGGAATTCCTGTTTACTGTTAGACTTGAAAACTTACTTGGGAGGGGACAATTAAAAGCTAACACCTGAAATACYACACCAACTGATGTGTCACTAATACATCTGTTTATCTAAAAGACCAACCTATAGTTTGTTGATTAAAAATCATTACAGAAGGTGAGTAGCAACTAGTGTGAGAGAAACTGAACATGTGGGAAAATATTGCTCAATGTTTGTTCAGGGTAGGAAGCCCAAGGAGGCATCTGAAATGACACCAGAGAATAAACAAGGTCTTGTCYTCTCAAAGAGCACACATGCAGAAGGGCATATGCTGGTGCTACATCATGCTACTGCACTCCCAAACATAAACGTTGGAGCTCAGATTGCTGTGCAGATTCCAATGCTGAGCTGCCAGGGATGCAGAGACTTCAGCTTACAAAAGCAATAAGCTGTCATTTTATTTTATGATAAATCTGGCTTTTGTGATCTGCCTTAGACTTGCTAGTATATAACTTAAGGATTTCCTGCCCTTCCAACAAAACCATGGAGCTGTTAGTGATTATTTTTTGTTTTATTTTTTTTAACTAAGAGATACCTCAGACTTGCAACCTGAGCCTGACCATGTGCATACACGGGTAAAGAGTTTCCAAATGTTACAGTCAAATAATGTTGATGAAGTTGAAACCACTACTGCAAGGCGAACATACCTAACATCCTACAGCGTGCACAAGTGGTTTCCATATGCTTTAGCCAGAGCTAAGCATGGCTCTGACCTATCATTAGCTAACTAATTACTGCAGAATGAGGAGAGGGGAAGTATGAGCTAGAAACACTGAGTCTCTTCATGAGCACTCCCTTACTAGTTTCCAAATAAAAAACAGATACCCAACACTTGGAGAGATAAACATACTTAGATTGTCACTACACCTTTCAAGAGCAAGGACAATAGGAGCCTTAGTTAGAACAATAACTGGCTTTTACAGAGCTGTAACACACAAGTGAAACGTGAACATTGGACTTGAATTCTGGTTATTTGCAGACAGTCTTTTCATCCTGATAYCATACGTTGGCCAAACACATCCAGTAGGCTCAGTCTGGACCTTCCAACACTGCCAGATCCTCATAAACACACCTTTATCTTTGCTAACTAAACTCCACYCAGAAGTTGACTGTCATCTTGACAAGTAGATAGGTTGTCCAGAATGCTCAAGTCTGATAAGCAAAATCCTTGTGATTACTGCTGGTTGTGTTAATACAAGCAGCACTGCAGCTAGCTGGCTCCACACAACTCAGAACAGTTGGGGGAGGGGGGACACGGAAAAAACACACACACACACACACACACACACAATAAAAACAGGGCCATGGATAAGTGAACCACATGGCAAACCAAACCATTTGCCAACTATTGATCTGATTCACCCTGACCATGCAGCAATTCCTTGTTCTCATCTCTTCAGATAAAGACATCTTCATGGCAATGCCCACTTTTCTGGCACACTGAATCTTTAGATAGTTAGATGCTAAACACAATAGAGATTACTCAAGTCTGTGGAAGAGATAATGCTTGTAAAGCACTGKTTTGTAAACATCTTCAAAACTCCTGTAAAAATAATGCAATTTTAAAAATTATATATAATTTCTTCTGKTATACACACAAACGTGCAATTTGCAATTTTCAAAGGCTAGGATCCAAATGAGTTTCAGTGTAAAGTACACAATCACCTCCTTCCCAGGAAAGCAGGGGCAACAGACTCTTTGGTCCCTTTTCCAAAAACCCTCTTGGGCACTTTAAATTTTGTCTCATATATACAGCATTTTTCAGACTAGAGCTTTGAAACAACTGTGTGTACCTCTCTTTCTRAAAAAAGACAATAAAAACACCGCCCCCATCATGGATCATGCCTTTTGACTTTTAGCTTATTGTTTTGTGGGAGACAGCCACACTGTATCAAACATTTTGTAGTTCCCAAATCTAGATAGAATGTGTCTAGGATGTTAAAAAGGCAATTTGGACTTAATTCAAAAAGCAACTCTGCCTTGACTGAACTTTATTGTTGACCGACCTTGTGAAAAAGCAGCTTAAGAGAATGGAAAGCCCTACCTCACCTCTACGTTGCTTTGACTGCCAAGAAACTTCCAGTGTAAGCTTTGCTTCCACCATCAAGGAAAAAACCTTTGTGGCTAATTCACTCAGTTTCTGACTATCTTCTTAGGCTGTAGTAAGCCATGGCATGACCATAGCTTGATCTCAAGATTGCTATAGCAAGCCAAACCCACTTCCATATCTTTTTTTTTTTCCTCCAGTTAGGATAGTGTTTTTTGTGGCTACATAAGACTGCTTTCTCCTTGAGAGCCTCTGAGCAACTGGGAGGAAGTCGCTGCTAGTTCCTGCAGGTCACTGACTATGGCTTTTTGCCTCTCTCTGTGGGAGTCTAGAGGTTCAAGATTTATCAGGTTAATGAAATATCAATAAGGCTGCCAACAGTTTCATGGACTAACATTAACAAAGCTATTTTAATCTTATGCTTTGCCTGACTATGGGTAATTAAATACCCCAGATATATTATCTAGCCCTTCTATTCAGTTTTCCTAGCTAAAAAACRTGAAGTTTCCAGGCCAAGTCAAATGAGCCAAACTAGGGTTAAAAAACCCTCAAAATTACTACCAGAATTTTAAGGCCCTTAGTTTATTGTCCTTCTGCTCTCTTCCCAAGTTCTGGGACCACAAGGGACCACAAATATTTTTGGGAGATAGGATTCTTTCATACAGGTTAGACAGTCTGAAAGTCAAGTTTATAGCTGAAAGCTACCACTTCATGACCAACAAATAGCAACTTAGGTCCAAAAATATTAGCCCTTACAGACAAATGTTTTGTATGTTGTCTTAGCTCAAAAGCCCAAACCTAGACTGTTTCAATAATCTGATTCTGCAGACTTCACTTTGGAAAGGATTCTATTCAAGTCAAGTAAGGCCTGTTAAATAAGGTCAAATACATGGGATGGCTCCAAATTAACTATTATTTTGTAGGCCTTTATAGTAGTCATCACTCCTAGGGATGTTTTTACCTGACTATACAGGCACAACATCTAAATGAGCTACTAAGGAAAGCAGACAGGAAAGAACCATGACTTTTGCTTTGCAGATAAAGAACTTAAAGAACAACACTTGAAGGGTCATTAACAAAAAGAAAACAATGATAGGCAACCAATTACTAGCTCCCTATCTGCCATGTCTTAGGAATAAACCTTTTAAACTCCTCTATCAAGGCYAGAGGAGCCCAAGATCAAAAGGACAGTGAAGAATCCCTGGTCTCATCAAGCTCCTCCTGGGAAAAGAAGTGTACACGTGCACACACGCATTGGGGCACAGATAATGAAAACTCTGCAGAGTAAGTCTTGAAGCCAGGCTACATGGTTAACATCAGAGGGATGRCAAGCTGCATGTGAATGTATCTTTATATAACAAGGCCCTTAAAGTAAAACTGTTGACTGCATGTTGTTTGCCACTTCTGCTTTTACTCAACAGCAGCCTGCTCCAAAAGGACAACTGCTGTCTATATGACTGTTTAACTTTCCAGTGTGAAAGGGAGGCAAGGCCTGTGGCTTTAGCACTTGCAAGCGTATTTCCAAGTACCCAAATAGTCTAGACTCTGCTTTAAATGTGGGAGATGTCCTAGTGCCATCTGTGAAGAACTGAAAGCAAGTTAGTTAGGTCTGAGAAGAGAAATCTGGAGAGAGGACTGTACCACAGCTCACTCGGCAATGTGGCCAAATTTATTTTCTTTAGAAGACGTCACTTCAAAAGGTTCACATCTGTAATGAAGCGGGATATGGAATAGGAATAGATTTTTTTAAAAAAGGTTTATTTGTTCTAGAGGCTTCTGACAGGAGTTTATAGCAATACTTTTGTTCTGGCCACCATCAGTGACAGAGGTCAGCAGAGCCATAGTGATGAGCCAGCAGATGAAAGCAGCGTTAAGTGCTACTGCAGAGGGAGCAGAAAACATCTGCTGACCCCACTAAGACAGTGGCTATTGAGCATAAGAAAAGTTTTCCAGGCAATCAGAAGCAAGAACTGCTTGCTCTCCTTCATGCAGTCAAGCTTATAGAAATACACCAGAAGAATCCAAATTTTAAAGGTGTACAAGGCATTCCAGTGTAAACACAAAGCCAGAGGCTCACGATAGCTGGACGGTACCATGGACACTGAGTCACAGAGAGATTCAAAGCAGTACAAAGGGGGAAAGAAAAATGATCAAAATGAGGAGGAACAGTCATATCAGTCTGAAATTTGTTTTTTCTTGAAGTAAATTCCAGGAAGTAGCCGAAAAAAATTCACATTTCACACCACCTACATTTAAATTGTTGTTATTATTTTTTGTATCCAGGCAAAAATAAATAAATAAATAATAATAATAATAATAAAAAAATGCTACTATTCCAACCTACCTGACACCAAAAATTCATTTTCCTAGCAAAAGGAAACTTTAGCTTTCATCTTTAAGAGCTCTAGCTTGCAAGCCATCCATCTATTGTGACTACAATTAGAGCCACACCATCATCTAGTGTAAAGCACAGTCACTCCACTGAAGCTAGTAGAGCTGTACCCACATACAGAGGCAAAAATCTGCTTCATAAGCTTCAGGGTTTAAACATCACAGTCATACAGTAAAGTTGGATTTTTTTTTTTTTTTTTTTTTTTTTTTTTTTTTTTTTTTTTTTTTTTTTTTTTTTTTTTTCAGAGATTTATCCATTTTCCATAAAGACAGTGAAACCTGACTTTTGTTTGTGGTCAAGTCAGTGTCAGGTCCTAGTTTCTCTAAGCATGTACAGAGGGAGTTGTGGGCTTTTCATTAAGCCAGGTTTGAACTACAGTGCTTGAATYCTTACTGAAATTCCACTGGTTGGCACTGGGGTTCTCACTCTGCCTGGGTGCATCAAAGACAATGCGATTCCACAACACCATAATTAACAATTCCACAACAACATAATTCAGCTGACTGGACTTCACAATCCCTTCTCCCTCACAGAATTTACCAGCTTCTAGAACATTTGAGACATTTACTCCAAGCAGCAGTTACTTCAAGTTTCTCCACTCCAAGGAAAAGGGTCGCTTGACAGTAACAAAGACGGCCCCAAATGCTTCCTGTTCAAGATGCCCGCCTTCYTTCCTTCTGGTAGGCAAGGTATCTCAGGACACTTCAATATTTCTTCTTATACCATTTACAGAGCTTTCAAAGAAGGCTCCTACATCAACTGCTACAGAGTTTGGCACTAACAACCTCTTTACTCCTTGCAGAAGGAGCTGCCAAGATGTTCTCTCCAAGCAGTCCTCCAGGACCAGCTAGGCAGGAGACCTCACAGTGGAGATTCACTCCTGGCAGCATGCAGATCACATGACCCAAAGCTTATGTAGATGTTCAAGTAACAGCACTTCACAAACTCTTCAGTATATAGGGAAGAAATTTATCACATCATGTCTGGGAGACTTCTCTATGAAGATTAAGTGCAGTTTAAAAGGGCAGGTGGTACACACCATTCCTCTTTAGTGCCGCTGGAACACTCAGGAATAGCCTAAACCCAGGAAATGAAATGTCATCTCCAATCCAGCAGCACATGATGCAAAATAACCTCTGATCCTACCCTAAAGCCATCTCTTGTCTGTTCCCCATGATTCCCATCAGCTGCCTAGCCGCTTTAGTTGCACCATGTCATTTTTACAACAGAGCATAGAAACAACACTGCCAAAGGTGGAGAACACAGGAGGTTTGACCAGCTGCACCCACAGGTCTTTGCAGGAAACAAGAATCAAGATCACAGAGCAAAATCTCTAAAAGGCTGCTTAGTGTTGGGAGGAGGGGCAGGGGGGATATAAGGTGATCTCACATAGCTATCAAGAAAAACAAGAGGGAAGGAGAGGAAAGACAGCACACCTGACAGTCATGTTAGGAGATGTCTGAACACGAACAGGACTGGTCCCAAACCATACTGTCTGGAGAGCAGTAAAAGCAGTTCTGCAACTAAAAGGCACTTGTGGCTTATCAATTACTGGTGTGTGCATGCTTGCATTACTGAATTATTCAATAAACCGATTTAAAAGACAGAATTGAAGGATGACTCAAATAGTAACTGAACAGACTGGGAAAAGGGAGCTGACACGCACACAGAGGACAGCAAAGGAAAAGATGCCAACACTATGTTCATGAAAAGCCAAGACACRTGCTATGCCCATAATGCCATACCAGCACTTTGAATGATTCCTTTCTCTTTCCTTTGAATACATTGCTGACTCCTTATATTCCCACTTGCACCAGACTCTCCCAAAGCATCTGTTCTCCAGGTATGGTGACTACCAAGGTACAACCTATCTAAGCAGCTGCTGCTGAAGGAAGGAGGCACCTCACATTCTGTATTTTAGGAGACTTACAAGTCATGCAACTCAGTCAAAAAAGAATAATTCACAGAGCCATTATGTGGAAGATGAGAATGTGAACTAGAGGCATTCAGACTTGTTGAACTATCACACAGTTTACTATGCACATTTGGGTCAGTTTTATCTGCAACTGCAACAATCCAAGAGAGGTGGTCAAGTTACATCCTAGAGAAGAAAGCAAGCTAATTCACATTAGGTTACAGACTTAATCCTGCAAAATCGACACCGCCTTGCAAAAACATATTCCAGCCCAAGCTTGTTTAGGTAATTAAGACTAAAGATCTTCCACCCTACCTTCGCTATAAAATATTCCAGTACAACTCTACCCACTTAGCTTCAGAACATGCCCGTTCAAGTCTGGATACTGAATTCAACCCACTTAAATTCTTCCGCATAATTTGAAAAACAGAGCATATACTTCATTAACAGCTGGTTGATTAGCATTAATCAGCTATTTCACTCCTCTCTCGTCATCCTTGTAGCCAGAGGCTGAATGCACTCACTATAAAAGTTTCTCAGTTTATGAAATTTTGTCACATGATAAATACGGTGAGGACTTAAAATTCTTAAGAGGCCTTTCTTGAGTCAGTACCACCTGAACCCAGGCCCATCTCATGCAGTGTCTGCCCATGCCCAGCCATGTTATTCTGCAAGTACATACTAGACCTCTTCTAGCAAAACTGCTCTGTCCTCACCAGAGCAGGACTTCCCTTGTGCTCCAACAGTTGCATCCCCTCCACTGGACGTGGAACAGCATGCGTGTAAACATGGAGACAGAGCTGTATGTCAGTCTCCATTCAGGACTACAGAGGGTTAAAAACAGACACATAGATAAACTGATTCAGTGCTCATCATAGTTCATTCCTATTTGAGTATCAACCAATTCTCCAGATAAGCACAGCACACCCAGTAAGCAGCACAAGCTTCTCTCATACAGCTCCTCCTCGGCTCAGAAGTCCACTAGGGAAGTCCAATTCCCTACTACCATGGACAACTATATCATAGACTGGTCTCCTGCAGCCAACTAGATCCCTTTCTCTACTTCGACTACTAGCAGACTCACTAAGAGCACCACTGCTCTGTTGGTTAGAGACTATCTGAGTTACAGTGTGGGTGTTATTTCTGGTCAGTTTATTGACATTTCCTCTCAGGCCAAAATAAATCCTTGTGTTTCTTCAACTCTCTCCTTCCATGGTCTCACTTCATATGTTAACATTTGTAGAACTCTTCTTGACAGAAGAGCTGGAAAAGCATTTGCCTTTTACACACCTCTCAGACCACAAGCATAGTCATTCTTTCACTGGTACAGCCAGATCTTTGCCCTCTAATGAAATCCCATTTTCTATATTTTAGTCTCTGGATAAGAAACCCCCTAAGAGCAAAAAGCGTCTCAAGATATCTGTCTGTAAGGGACTGGACTACAAAGACGTGCATTTCAGAACTACTGTTCCATGATTTCACCTACAACAAAGTCAGAAGCTTACAGCATACTGAGTCAGAAGCTTACAGAGTAACAATGGACATAGGTGCTTTGACCAGCTGGGAGCTTAAAAAAGCAAGGTGCAGGGGGGCTGGGGTCAAGGCTAGTTTGAAGAAGTGCAGTTCTCTGGAATTCCTACCAGAAACTTTTTGAGACAACATTAAATTTTATGGCAATATTCAAAATACTGTTCTTCTTCCATAGGATTTGACAGAAATACAGTCCTTTGTTTATTATGTTTTTTACGTTGAGCTTCTTGTTGGAGGAAAAAAGGGGGAAGAAAAAGAAGATGAAAATCTGAGGTCTTAACACCTGTGTTTTCTCTCCTTGGCTTTCCTGATATTTCTTGGCATGCAAGACCCGATCATGACTCCAACACACTGCTTGAGCAGTTTCAAATATGTCAAATCAGCATTGCCACCCCCTCACCCAGTCTTCTCTCCCACACCTGATGTAAAGCTATTCATCATATAAGCAACATCTCAGGAAAGACAAAGTTGCTCACACAACTGTCTCACATTTTCACAAGTTACTAATGCCTCCATTCACTCATCTTTCTGTGGCTCCACAGCAAGGAGGGTCTGCTGAGACTCCAGGGACAAGAAAAAACAGCCACAAGTGCAGCTTCACATCACCAGAACCCATTGTTTCTGTTATTGAAGGTAGCAGGGAGTTGTTGTTGCACGGCATCTGCCACCAGCCTCTTCCCGATTCCAATAACTACGCTATTTCTAGTCAGAACAGACGCTTCCCTATAGCCAGCGTTCCATGAGACCACTGCAATGGTCCATCTGCATCCCACCAGTACRGGTGCATTTGTCAGGAGTAAAAGCAGCTTGAGAAATCCCCTGCACAGCCACATACACATCTGCAGAAATCACAGCTTGACTAAACATGCTGAGGGAACCTAGGTAATGCTGGCGCAGCAGAAACAGTGGCCAAAGCCAGCAACCCAAAGTGGCATTCACAACAGAGAGAAAATGATGGTAACATTTGCTGCTCTAAGTCAGACTAGCAAAGGAGTGAGGATCCAGTGGACACAGCTTTTCTCAGGCACATCCAACACACAATGCAGATCTATGGCAAGGATAGGAAATCATTTGCTTTGGATATCTCAAGGAGCAACACTTATTCTTTCCTACYCCATCATCACACAGCACAGGCATTTTCAGTGAAGCCAGTAATAAGATAAAAACAACTCGGATCAGAGAATTCTCCCCTCCTCAGACTTAGCAGGGGAGAGGAAAGTCGCTTTGCTCCTTCAGCAGAGGCGGCTGCCTAAGGAAGGCAGAGGGCTTCCAGGGCGGAAGGAGCGTTACTGCCACAATCAGCAGCGCAAACATCAGAACAACTTGAGCAGTGTCAAGTCCTGCCTGCTGGTGTAGAAGCTGCCCTTGTGCCAAGCACTGAGGAAGGTGAGCTATCAAAAACTAATTGAAATGGAGATGAACACTGGAGATAGATTTCCTCTAAGAGTCTCATTAGCAGAGCAACTAGCGCCAGACCTCCTCCCGCTTTGCTATGAAAACATTCTTTATTAAACTCCACTTGCAAGTGATTTCAGAGAGACTGGCAGCACACTTAATAACAGAACATGACTGGAGGGGCTTCTCTAGACCTGATAAAAAAAAAGTCAATAAAATGTCCATTTTCATGTAAGAAATAAAACTTAGTTGTTGTTTTAATAAAAAAAAATCCCATTCTTATTTCTTTTGGAGGAGGAGAAGGGGGATTAGCATGCTACTCCCCTCACCTCCCCAACTCTGAATCCATGTCATTGCTCCTGGCAGCAATGAACAAAACTTCAGCTCACTACTAGGAGAGGCTTGCTCCTGGAGGTGAGTAGGAAACCCAGGCACGTGCTGGGTGGAGAGAGGAAAACCACTTGGAGGTTCTCACATTGCTTCAAAGATCAATCCAACATTTTAATTTTAGACCAGAAGCAGCACAGCAAGATAGGGGTTTTGTTTTTGAAGGGCAATTAGAGCCTTCCTCCTCCATTTGTTTTTTCTTTAGAAGAAAGATTACTATTGTCCTGACTTTTTGGAAAGGAAAAGCCCCACTGGGATTGTTTTACAGCAGGTTTGATATGCAGCAGCCACAACAACATTCAATTCTAGGTTTGTGTTGTTGGTTTTCTTTTAGGTGCTCAGCCTGGGCCGTGCAGGCATGAAATCATTTGCCYAGCAGCTCAGCTACTGGTCAGTTATCTAAGAAGAAAATCACTGATGACTGCAAACCAAGATAAACACCAGGACGTGCACAATGCAACAACCTTTAAAAACAATAGGCTCTTTTAAAGAGAGTCCACACAGGAATGACCCAATGATTTTCCACCTTAGTCACTGTCTCTACCATAGTCATAACTTGGCATCAGCCTATTTGAGCTCATTTTACTCCTATGCAAGATATAAAAATATTTTGCCTCTGGAGCACAAACAGAYTAAAAACAAGCTACCTGAGAAAGCATGCTGACAGACTGGTAGTTTGAAAATGCTGGGGTAAATGACCATTACCTGTTCTACTGAAACAGCATCTGAAGAGTGATCTTAAAAATCTTTTAATATCTTATCTTGAGAAAACTTGCTGGTACAGAAGGAATCACAGTCATGTTGCCTGTTAGCTAAGGTCAGGAGTTCTGTAACATGTTGCCATATGATTTTATCAGAAACAAGAGATGCAGAACTCCTCACGTCTGCCAACAGCCACTGCACCACGCTTGCAGTGCAAACTGGTATACACCAAGCAAGTGAAAAAGGAAGACGAATTCTCTAACCTTAAGCAATTCCTGGGGATATCTCAGATTACTTGAAACCTTGCTGTCCAGGAGGTGCCTGATTTTTCGCAGCAAGATTGCAATCTTATTTCAGAGTCTGAACAAGCACATCTTGGGCAGCCCTGCTCAAGACATACCAGAGCAGAAACCCACTGCATTTTATAGGCAGGACCTTTATTCATCCCATGAAGCACTCATTAAAGCAATACTCTCAGTCCCCAGGATTTTAGTCAGAGTTAAGAAAAAGCTTAAGTATTTGATTCTAGATTTCCCACAGTGATTAACATGATTAGAAAAGATAAGTTCCCTGGTAAGAGGCAAGAGCTATACTTACCCAATTGATTTTGTACCATCACACTAACAGTAAGAAACCTTCCTGTTAACAGCTGGCTCTCACTAATCCTTCCATTCAACCTGCAGAAACATGCATTTGCACCCAAGGCCACACGCAAAAACATCTGGCTCAGAAGCAGAAAGATGCTATTGAGCAGGATGAGTTCTACACCTTTATTTTCTATCCTCATAAATGAACATAAACAACATTTGCTGCCAGATCTCACAGGCTCTGAGACAGAGACAGCAGCTAGGAAATGCTTCCTTAGGAGTGAGAGTGGAAGCATACCTTGTAAGTTAGGTGTAGACCACCACAGCTGGCCACGAAGTTGTAATRCAAAGCAACCTTAACTTCACATTAAACTAACATTAAACCCAGAGAAGTACTGTTCTGGGTTGAAGTCTTCTGTTGAACTCTCATCTGATTACTGAAGTAGACTAAACAGTCAAAAGAATTCTTTGACTTCCTTAAGCCCCATGAACCCTGGTTTAGATGTAAAGATCAAGGAGGAGAACAGCAGCTTCCAATACCACCAAGCTCCAACAGAAAGCACTTTACAAAGTTAACAGAAACTGGGCTGGACAACTAAAAATCTAAAATCAAGCATGTTCACGGCAATCCAGCCCTTTCCTGCTGAAACATACCATATTTAAATGGAATCAAGTTTGTATGCCTCAATCCAGGGAGGATTTCCTTTTCCAGAACRGAGAAGCATACTATTTCCGTCTCTGAAATAAAGGCAACAAAATCAGGTCTTCTGAACTTAACTCAATACAGAAATGCTGACATTGAGTGCTAGTCAAACAAGGGCGAAATTAAAAAAAAAAAAGATGGAATACGATAGTTTGCTGCTCATGGACTGTCTTTATGTTAGGACTCAGGAAATGGATGGCTGAAGTTTTATTATAACTAGAGGGGGAACATTTTCCTCTAATAATCTCCACAATTGAAGTTACTCAGGTGTGTCTCCGGCAGACCTAGTCTCAGACACATTGCATAGTCAGAACATGAAGTCATCATCACTGCAAAAACCAGTCTAGCCAGCAAAAAGAGAGAGGGTTTTCTTCCACTCAGCTTCACAGCAAACATCTGATGTACATGAACAGAGCAGAGTATGGCCAACAATAATGGCAGGCAGTAAACTCCAATGCCAATTACAAACTCGATAACAGGGGAGCCCAGTGGAAGAACAAATCACTGAGCCACGCACCTGTATCAAGTCAACAACCCCCCAAGCCATGCACCCACATCAAGTCATCAACCTCCACTCAAGGGTGGCAGGACCACCAACACACACTTGTCCTGGAGCCTCAGAGCTAGAGGCGTAGCAAGCCCTTAACACCTTGCTCTCTCGCCTTGCTCGCTCCTGCGTCAGAAACGCCTGTGCATCACAACCACAGAAGCAGAGCAGTTAACTGCTGGCTTAATAACTAAGAATCGCTTCCCCAGCTGGCCAAGGAAGCCCAACATACAGCATTATGAGTGCATGAGATGTGTGCTGTTTCAGACAGAACAGCCTTAATTCAGATTAGGTTTTAAGATAGGTGACATGCTTTTACAGACAATTCTGCTTGCTTACATGAAGGCAGTCACTGTTCACGCAAATCAGTAACATTCCCTCCTACCCCATCTTAGGATATTTCAATCCAGGGCAGGGTGAGAAGAAGAGGGGGAAGTAAAATACTCTTTTCTTTCATCCTACCAAAAACCCAACAACAACAACAAATATCCCCCACATCAAAACCACAAAACAATAAACAAACACATAACAAAACAGCAAAAAAAGCCTGACAGCTTTTGGGTTGTATTTGTAACATTAAGCAAGGAAGTTTAGAGCATCAACATCTCTTTGGTCATGGGAAACAGTTATACAGACGGCGTTGGGAACTGTATTGGTGAGATCATAATCTAAGCACATGAGCATTGCACAAGCTTACTTGCATTTTCCAGCATGCTAATCACTTGTTAAATGAAGCAAACTCAGACTTGGACTTCAGAGGGCTGGAAAAAACAACATAAATTTTCAGATCAACCATGTTTGAAAACAAAGTCACCCAGACACATGGAGGTGAGGAAGTCTGTCTCCAAGAACACAACAGGACTTCACCATGGGATCTCATGTGCAGCTGCGCTGCTTCAGAAAAAAAAACACCAAGTAGGACTGAAGAGAAGACAGAGAAACAGACTTGTTTCTTGCTCCACCTGGCTCACACACAGGTAAGAAATCTGTCCAGCCAGACACTGGCTGTGGGCAAACTACAGCACACACAGGCATGTCACACATCCTCTTCTTGACCCTACCAAGATAAAATAAGCAGTGCCCATGAGGAAAGCTCCTGYTTCACTGCTAGTGGGTCCAATCCCTCACAATACGCTACTTAATCTACAATGTTTTTCTCCACTACTTTTTTCACTTTCTCCTACAGAAAAGCAGGCCTCTTTTTCCCCATTTATGTTCAATTTTCTCTCACATATCTTGCTAATTATTTAAATTTGAACAAAACACAAAGACTGCAAAAAAAGCATACACTTACAGTGAAAGGTACAAATGCATTTCTCAATAACTCTATGGCAGCACACAGCAGCCTAGTAAAACTCTCACCACGTACCACTCTGATAGCAGTTAGATACGCAGGAGCTTGAAAGCATCTCAAGAAACTATTTAGTGCAATTCTCTGCAGCAAGACAGAATCAACTCTACCCAGGCAAGCAGGGGACGGGAAGCAGGAAGATGAAGAGAAAAGGGCTCTGGCTACTTTCAGTGACAGCATGAAAGGCAGCTTTAAAAGTCAAACCCACTGTCAGGCAGCTTAAAAGTGTGCGATGAATCTCCACTAGAAAGTACATAGCATTTGCAGCCAGAGAGGGCTGGAAATCACCATTTCCAGCCTCCTGCCTGGGCAGTCTGTCATGTTAATACCACCACACTAGAGGCAGCTCTGTATTAACAAGTAGTTTCACCCACTTGGAACAGATCTATTACACAACAGCAAGGAGGTCTTCACATCTGGACAAATTCRTTTCCAAAGGTTTTATTTCACACTGGGCCTGGTCTCATGCCACAGACTGAAATCCCAGCATGAAGCAGGTGGGCTTTGGGAGTACAGCTTCTTTTAAATGTGAAAGGGATCTGGTTTGCATGTTTTGAAGCTGCTCTGCAGCGCAAGCCAGCACATGGTAATCAGCAAAAGATCTTGAAGTTTGTTGTAGAAGGGCCCTTCTGATGCAAACCAAAACACAAATCAGATATATAACTTTCAATGCTTCTCCCCTGCCCAGTGTCAAACCTATTTTCTCCTCCTACCATTTATTTAATTTGGGAAAAAGCTGAAGGAAAAGTCTCCTAAAACTCTTCTTCTCACTGCTCATATCTGGACTCTTTCCAGGCTTTCCTTTCTTGAGGTGAAGAATAAACAACCAAAAGAAAAGAAGGTTACAGTACATTAAATTGACATTTCCCCAGTTGCAAACTGCTTCTCAGTTCCCAGTGCACTAGCTTTATGGATGAATACATTACAGAATGTTTGTCTTTACTGCATCTTATTCTAAGGTGTTCTACAGTCTGCTACTGACGTCTCCGGATGAAATTATTGACTAGAACAGCAGCTTCACAGCTGCTTCTGAAGAAGACTCCCCCACTTGCAGAATTGCTGATGCAGTGGTTCAGGCTCAGAGTGGTGAGGGAGRAGGACGACACTGCACAGGCATCTGTCACCAGGGTAGCCTGTAGCGCGGGCCTGACACTGGGTTGCTGCTGGAGCAGGGAAGGGAGACGGTGGTCGGGAAGCAGTAGTTGCGGCAGGGCCGCTGGTGTTTAGGGTCCTGCTGGGATCACTAACAGGCAGAGCAGAAGAGGTCGGGGCCGAGCAGCCCTGCTGTGCTCTCCAACTCAGAGCTCCCAAGCCGTGCACCCTCCCCAGAGCAGGGCACCTCACCAGCAGCCTCCTCCAGATTTTTGAAACATTGCTTTACAGGGCCATAAGACAAGAAAYGTTGAATGCTTTGGTAGGCTGGAGGGTCTGAAAGTACAATTTGGCCCTTTATAATTAACTTATTTTTTTCTTTTTTTAAAGAGATTGAAGCTTTGGCAGAGAATGTAAATTCCTTCAATCCCCCTCCCTTCCATTTTAGATGCCTCTAAGAGCTTCAAGCATTAGTCAAAACATCTCAAGACTTCTGGTTGCTGTCTCAGCTTAATACAGAACCATACACTTTTCCCCTCCCACACGCATATCCTCCGCACCTTCCTAAAGGAGCRCCTTTGGGCGAGTGAAGGCAGGCATGGTTACACCTCTGGCAACAGAGGGAACAAGCTGCACAAACTATGCAGCGAGCAGATCTGCAGCAACTCCTCACAGCATGCAAGGGTGGTTGGGAAAGGGGAGAGGAAGGCATAAGGGGAGCAATGTTCTTTCCTCTAGATTGAAAATACTGAGTGGGAGTGTTTTTGTTCATTTCAAGGGCAAAAAACAATAAGTTCTTATTAGCATGCATACTGTAATTCAAAGTCTCATGAGTCTCTGTGCAGTAGTAATGTGAAAGACATTACCAAGCAAAGAACTACTCTGATGCGAAAAACTGAGGTATAAGGGGAAAACCCTTCGGCAAACAAGTTTCTCCTAYTCTACAGGGAGTTTTATTCCCAGCAAAGTGGCAAGTCCTTTCCTCCCTCAATTCACCCAGTCACCAAAGACAGCCTGGCCTGATGGCAATTGCCTGTACAGTTCTCCACAGCTGGTTCACGAAGCTGGTTCAGGAACTCAGGGCACGCAAAGGGGAGCTGAAATCAAGCCAAGAAACCTGAGTGCAGCTACACCCCCCGCTGTCAGGTGGGTTCGGATCTCTGCTCTCTGCCAGCAGCYTCCTTCAGTCCCACTCCTTGCAGACAGGCACTTGGTTTCTAGTGAGGCCACCTTTCCTTCTGCTCCTCATGGCTGTGAGTCATCATTGAAGGATTGAGGTTAGCCTATGGAAACCACCAATTTTCTTTCTTCCTGTAATGCTTGGTGATAGAACCCATATGAAGTTTTAAAGAAAAATCTGACCCTGAAGGGCACACATTAGTTAGCTGCTTCCTAGCAATCCTTTTTGGTGCACAGATACCTGCATTAACCCTGCTAAAGAATTATACGTTTCACATATGTTAGGAATATCTAGCTGAACAGTACAGAGTGAATATCTATACATAGTGCAAAGAGAGTATCTGGTACAAGCTACACGTTACAATCCCCCTGCTTTACCTCCTCCCTGCAAAAGAGAGAAGAAAAAAGAAAAAAAAAGTTATTTTGATTTACTCATCCAGCACTAAGGCTAAGGTTATCGCTACCCATCCACTGCAGACAGCTGCTCCCACCCTGCTCCAGACACTGGGCACAGGAATCTGAGCTTGGCACTAGGCTAACACAACTATGTGGCTTCTGGAGCAAAACCGGTTCACRTCCTGCCAAGAAAGCACAGAGGGAGCCAAAATGCAACTGCTTGTACCAGTATCTGTGTTAGCTAGGCCCTTAGATACTCTGCTTGTGTTTTCAGGTCAAAGATTTTTTTTCCTCAGTAACTAAGAAAACTAGAAAACAGGCACAAGCACTCCAGAATTCACTTGCATGCTTTATAAACAAGGGCTTTGCAAATATTTTTTTGATCCAGCACTGCCAGAGTTAAATAAAGGAGCTGAAGTTTATCTAACTAGGAATGTGTTAACTACAGCATACTTTCTTGGGAATCCATGTTTCATTCTATGAGCAACAACACAGCCTTGCAATCCTGTCTCCCAACTCCTGGGAGAAAGATACATCCTCTGCCACTTTAACTTTTCTACTCCTTAAGTTTTTTCCTTGAAAGTCTCCACCCCCAGCGCTGCATTCCCAGCTATCCGCCCCCAAGCACCTAGACTAAATTAAGCCAAAAATCAAAGCCAGCTGATTATTTATTAAACAAACAGGATACATTTTGTGTTTGGTAGAATCAAGCACTACTGGTAGCTGGAGAGCTTAAACTTTACTTTGGGGGGGCAGAAGGGAGGAAGTGGTATTTCATTTTAAAGAGCACACTGAGTAGTCATTATTTTACTTAAAAGCCATCTGCCTATAAAATGAAACTGTATGCACGTGTAATATTTAACAAGCTACAAAATGAGCATCAATAGCAACACTCATATTTCAGTAATAATAGCTGGCTTTGATCAAGTTTCTTTACTCTACACTCCCCTTCAAACCATTTTCATCTCCTTCACCTCCCATCAAGCCCATCTCCTATCTCTGTCAATTAAAAGAGGCGGCAGAAATTGGAATTAATGGGGCACAGGGAGGAAGCTGGTGTGCTTTGTTTCTGCGCCAAGCACTTTACCAGGATGCATGTCCATGTGACCCATCCTTAATAAACAAGGGCCAATAAAATGTGCAAATGAAAAAGCTAGTCACATACAGAGACATTCTTATTTTTTTTTCAGAGAAGTTCTGAATGCTTTGTCTCCTGTGAAAAAGCAAGTGCTTAGAGATCTCCAAATCAGAAAACAAACAAATCGAGTACTTCTAGAATGCTAATAAACTTAGAGAACTGCTGCCTACCCCAACTGACATTACCAATTAAAGAGCACCTGCTTTTATTTGAGTCACAGCTGGGAGAAAGATCTTTTACATGAAAACAGAACTATACACAGAGTCAGTTTCTGCATGGATAGGGAGCACTACATGTGCAGATCCAGCAAGACACAGCTTAGAAATCACTTGCACCAGGGATTGTTTTCTTCTTTTGGTTGGGGAAAGAGAAAACATTTCTAAGCCCAGAATCCATAATAAAATGGTATTAAGGAATGTTAGTCACTCCTGGCTTCCCCTCAAATCAGAAGTCAAAGACTTTTTGCCATTCATTCACAAGATGTATAAACATCAACTCTTGCTGAAAGGGAAAGAAAAAAGAAAATAGGATAAGAGTGAAAGGAGGTAAAAATCACAGTTGCTTCTCTCAGCCTACTAACAAGCTCCCAAGAGCACCTTTCCTTCATCCATGTGCTAAAAGCCAAAGCAATCCCTGCAGCACCACCAGGCGCTGTGGTCAGGGCTGGGTCCTAGCCAGTCAAGAGTGCAAATACAGTATTAAATACATTCATATTTTCCCACTGAGACAAAGACTGAAAAGCCTAACCACTGACTGTCTTTCTGTGCTGCCTCTTCCCAGTTAAACCTCCTGATACTGCTCCTAAATTAAGATGTCCCTGACTGCTTTCATCTGTGTTTATACAAGGAAAGTGTTCAGGGACATGGGCTGGAACAGCTGAGAAGAGCAGACACATTGCTGTAAACGTGTCCGCTCTTCTTCAGAATTTGGCTTAGGTATGCAGTGGCTTTGCTGTTGCAATTCAGCATCCATTTACACAAACACCAGTGTGGTCGTCAGAGAAAGGAGGATTGTAATTGAAACCCCCCAAAATAACCATTGGCAGATGATACTTGTTATTTTGCACAGACCCCCTTCAGCAGYTTTCATGGTCATGATTCAGCAGACACTGTGGCAACACTCCAAAATAAGGTCTCTTTTCCTCCTTTTTCTGCAAAAGGATCACAGAGCTGCACAGAGCTGCCTAGGAGAGGACCTCATGCCCAGAGCTTAACCAATTTACCACATGCTGCATCCTAACCACAAGAGGCAAATAGAGGCAGACAGAGAATTGTGTTAAGCCTTTATAAAGCCTCTCCCAAAGAGCCCTTTCCCCACATGCAAAATGAATCTAGGCTGGTATTCCCAATAGCTGGTGAGTCAAACAACTTAGTTATGAAATCCTTGCTTAAGACCCTGAGTTGTTATTTAAGGAGCTGGTATCTCACCTGTCTCGTAAAGATAATAAAGGTACATGAGACAACACACCCAGAACTTAGTTCCTCTCTTGCTCTAAAAGAGTGATGTGGTCTGAAGTGCCTTTCCCTGGACTGTTTTAAGTGTGCCACACTAGCACAGAAGTTGTTTACCCAACTTTTGCTGAGAAGATAAAGCTGGACATAATAGCTTTAGCAGCCTCAGAAGCTAGTGAGTGAGCAAAATAAGTTTTTTTTTTTTTTAATAAATAAAGTGAAAATTCTTAATTTTGAAAATTTGGCTGAGTTACTGAAAGGCAACATGAGGTGACTTTTCTCTCTATTTTTACCCCACAGAGCAGAAGGGGTTAAAAAAAACCAACTAGATATCTGGTAAATATTTCCTCAATTAAAAAAAGGTTGAAAGCCACACACTTTCCAAACAGTCAAAATAAAACTCACTTCCTTCATATAAATCTCTGCTTTAGATTTTGGGCCCAAGGTACCATTCTTAGCATTTCCAGCGAGATGCACAAAGAGATGACCACAAGAAAGGCTGCTGCAATTGCAGACTTTCCTTTTTAATGCCTTCTTTGCTTTGAAAACACACTACACCCAAAGAAAAGCTGCTTACCAGCTTCCAGTTTATACATCTATTGACAAGTACTTTTTAAAGGAGCTCCCACAGACATGATAGGTTTTGTTTTGCAACAGCCAAGTTGGATCATCTTAGCTGTCAGACAACTGCCTTCAGATGTGAGGATTAATTTAGACAAAGTTAGAGGAACTCTTTTGCTCCTTGGAGCCTTTATAGGGTTTGAATTCAACCTGGCACCCCAACTTTGAATCTCACCATCCTTCAAAGCTCCTGCGCTGCCGACTACTCAGATTGTTACTGATCGTTGCCCTCTTGCGAGGGCTAGGGATCGGTGTGCATAAGGAGCAGCAGTACCAGCTGGTGCAGAGAGAGGAGAGAGAAAGTCAGGAAACAAGTACAAAAATCACTCACAACAGTGGAACTGCATACCTGACAGTTTTTTAAAATCAAAGTAAACCACTCAAGAATACATAATGTTTTGAGCAGATTACTCATCATAACTTCTTTAAAGCCAGTAGCTGACAACTATTTTCCAGCCAACACAAATTCTCTGTTAAAGATGAACTAATCAAGATGTTTAGCTCTTTTTCTCATTTTATCATTAAAATAACTAAACGGCATGGGATCTGAAATGCCTTTAAAATAATCAAGAAAAATGCCAGCACAAAAGCTGTTCACTCAGCTTTTAGTGGTATGATAAAAAAAATTAGGCATATAATTGCCCATTGCAAAATAAATAAATAAATAACGCAAGCTTACCTGCCTCAGGCAGTTGAGAAAGTAGAATTCTGCAACTTGCAAAAGCTCACACACTTTGGAAATGATTATATTGCTCAGGAGTTGCTAGTGGCAGTAACCCTGCCGCCACACTGGTAGATGCACCACTGTGTGAACTAGCAGCTTGGTAATCACTGGCCTCCCACCCTCTGTTTCTGAAAGAAACAGCTTTTCAAACAGGGAAAAGTAACTTCCTGCAGTAGCACTACAGGTCAAGCAAAATTAGGGAGTGTATTTAAGTAGCTCTACTCTTCCACAGGTAAGCCATCACACCTTACTGCAGAACTTCTCATATTTTACTGGCATCTAAGCTACTTCAGATAATCATTACGTGAAGCCACTCTGCTTCTTCCATGTACCAATATTCTCAGTACCACTGACACAGGTAAAAAGCATGAAATGAATTCTGTACTTTACTCTCTGAATTCAACATCCAACCTCATTGGGATGCCCTCTTTGGGACAGCATCTCCAAAGGCAGTTCTAGCTATATATCAAGTACATCACACCAACTCCTTGGGCTTCTCACATTACTGCTCAGAATGGCTACTGATTTTGCAAATGCTTTTTCAAGCCAGTAGGTTGCAAATGCTAAGTGCTGTAAAGAAATAGCAAAGTTGAAAAATGTTGTAAAAGTATATTCATATTTTAATTAAATTTAAAAAGAGTCTTGAGGCAAAGTACTAGGAAGACAGATTTTGTAGACAGAGTATGTAAATCTAGAGTCCAAGTCCTCACTGTGTTCCCTTTTAAAACCAGAGAGATTTTGCTGGTTTGTCAGTTCTTTCCCCATCTTCCCTATAGCTGTCTATCATTTCCGATGCATTCCTTCCTCCTCTGCCTTTTAAATTATACCAGAAGAACCTGTTCATGGGCAGGGAGGCTCTGGAAGGAGCCTCAGCAGTACGACATCTGCCATCTCAGAGCCACTAGGCTCCCTGCTGAAGCTAACGAAGCAAAGTGTACAGAGGTACGATACCAACATTCAGTCACTTGCAATGTGAGCTCAAAGATCTGGGCTTCACCTGTACAAGATTTCTCATTCAAGATTGAACTCTATCCCCTAGTCCTCTGAACTGAAGTGGGCCACTTCCCAGATTTGTACTGCACAGATAGCCAGGCACTGCATTCAAGAGGAGAAGGATTTGTTCACTGCACTGAGTAGCAGGCATTCCTAACTTACTCGAGGCAATGTCAAAGCTAATAACTTAAGCTACTACATTTTCCCAGGAACTGCAGATATGCTTAGTCAGGTACTATGTCTCAGCAAGAGACTTGACACCCACATGGCAAGAGCAGGAACAAGCTCTGCTCCTTAAGCCATGCCAGTCTGCAAGGCCTGACACGGCCCCACACACAAGGAGAGCAAGGCCACACCAGGGGCTTGGGAAACCTTACAGATGCGAGACCGTAGCAAGCTGTCTGTATAAGCCCTGAGACATACAGGTCAGCACACCGCCACAACAACTGCCAGCAGCAGTTTTTATTCCTCTGCCTTGCCGCTGCAATCCCTTCTCAGCAGGGATGCCACTTCCTCAGTACAAAACTGCTCTTTCTGCATATAGGCAGCTGTCTAGCAACTGATGTTGCCAACATAGGYACCACTTGCAGTGCTAATTTAAGATGGAGAGACCTGGTTTGCTTCAATTGCTCCATCTGTATCAGCTGCAAGASAGTCACCAGAGAGTGCAGTACATTTAGCAAGCACTAGCAATCAAGCAAACTAACAAGGTTTGTACTAGCAGCAAAAGAATGTCTTCTCATATAGTTGCTACTAATGCACATATAAAAGTATCTTCTTCACAATTCTCTTTCAGCTTTCCTGGAACAGACACATGGAACTAAAGGAAAAGCTGAGACATAGGTAATAAAATTTCTGAAGACAGATGGAGCTTGACTCTGATTCTCCTGATAAGCGCACACACCCATAAACCAGATAGACGAGACTGCAGAGCATGCTACCCGCATGCCATGTGACACTCATCAGGGTAGAAAGGCACTCATACCATGCTCTGCAGCTCCACTTCTTCCTCATGATGCAACATGGYCCTGCAAACTTGGGACACAACTGGTGAGAAGAAGGGTGTGGAACACAGTCATCTACCAAATGAACCAACTGAGGCACAACACTGATAAAGAAAAAAAATAAAAATAAAAAAAGCAAAATAGAAAGGACAGGAAATATTACTGGCCTTACTCCAGGCTTTCAAAGGTAGGACTTATCAGCTAGTTGCAGGGATGCTCAAATACCACCTCTCCACATTGTTTGAGGTTCATTATTGCTGGAAATCTACTGCAAGATGGRGCTTTGTGCATTCCTCCAGCAACATCCCTTTTCTCACTCACATTCCCTCTTCTCACTCACCAACACCATGCATTTCCCAGAGCTGATGCAGGTGACACGTACACTGGCTGAGAGCCATCTGAGCAGAGGAACACAAGTTTGTTGAGGCAAGCTGTTCCTTGTGCTCTGCAATTCATGAGCTGCATCCTGTAGCCAGCTGCTTTGGGGGATGTTTCAGAGAGGTGAGATCAGTTTTGAGGTACGGCCAAATCACTTGGCCCATGGCAGCATCTGTTAAGTTGCAATGGCTATCAAGTCAGCAGCTCCCCTCCATGCTCCTCTTCTCTGCTGCCTCTGCATGGCACGCCTGAGTTGAGCTTAAACACCCCCCCCCACCTCAGAGTGCTTTATTGCACTTGCACAGTAGAGATTAACATAAAGCAATGGGGGCCGCCAAGACAGACCCCATAAGGTGATTGGCAAGTGTGCTTTCACAGTAGTAAGAAAGAGAAAGTTCTCTCTCCAAGCTGACAAATTGTCAGAAAGCTTTCTACCCTCCCCCAGTGCTAAAAAATTCATTTTTTCATCCAAATACAACTGCATAACACATCATCTTTCAAAAARTTTCAGGGTTTATGGGATGCTGAAAGAGATAAGCCGCTCTTTYCTTCTTTCCTTTTTCCTTTGCCATGCTACATAGCAAGGCTCCAATTTAGGRCATTCTCCCACACTGCAAAGTACATTAGAAAGGACATAAGAAAGTAGAAGCATTTAATTTACCCCAAAACAAAATGAGTTTTCCTYACTCCTACTGCAAGAGTAAAGCAAAATCCTTTGAGAGCTGTGAAGAAGTCAGACTATGTGTCATGAGAGCCAGTTCACCAAATGCCTCTAGTATACTGTGAAGACACAGTACTTGAGCAGGACACTCAGTATTGCTTCAACTTCCATTCCAGGTGGAGCATGCCAGTAAGAGATCTCTATAACCAGAGGAGGGTAGCCAAAAAGATTAGGGAAGGGGGAAAACAATCCTGCTTAAAGCTAAACATTACAAAAGTCCACTTTCCTAGGAGCAGACTGGGAGTCCTCAGGACCACTTGAGGACAGCTATTCAATTTCTCTCTTAGTGAAMGAAATTTTAAGGCCCCAAACTTTATGCTATAACAGGAGGTGCCAGGTAACACTGTGACACAATCTTTGACGCCCTCTTTGTTCTGAAGTTCAGGAGCCAAAACAAACAGGGAAGGGGAAATTCTGCAATACTGTCATCAGCACCTTTGTATTCACAAGCTAAAGGCAAAAGAATTGACCAAAAAACTGTAGTTAGGCAAAAAAGCGTTTCCTGTTTTTYATTATGATGGCCCAGTGCAATGACAGACACCTTGAAGAAGTCACAAACACCAGCCACAAAATTACTGAAATCAACTAAAAAGAATTTGATGCACCTCTGGGCTTGTTCTGTTTACATTAGAAGAGGCATTAGGCAGATACAGTGACAACTGTGACTAGAATAAATATTTTCAGACCTCCTTGCAAAYGTGAAGTTCACTAGCAACCCATAAGCAGTGCCTCCCTCACTTATCTGTAAGAGGAACCCACAAGACATGACCTTTCATGTCCAACAAGGTGATAAGAGGAGACATAATGTGGCTACCTACATGGCAAAGTAACTCTTCCATGAAGCAATCTAACAGATGAAGAAGTGACTTTTCAACCATTGCATTGCAAGATTCAAGTTCAATATAACACTGGAGACAATCTGCCTTTTTGCATTAGGAGTATAGATGACCTTTTAGGTTGGTTTGATCTACAGTTTTAGATGATTTAGGTTTGAAGAGATAGACTGTATAAGTGCTTGATGCATGATTGCTAAGATGGCCCCTTGTATGTTATTCTCTCCTCTTTCTAATACTAGGGCAGATGTGTTTTAAAAGCAGAAAAGAGTATATTACACAAGTTTTCAGTGCTCTTTTAAGTGACAGAGGAGTAAYGTAGACACAGTAGATATAGTTACTCCTCTTACTGATATTCTTTATCTCMGCTAAGAATTGTTCTGAAAGAGAAAATTTTAAAGCTGTAATTTAAACATTTAATCCTGTACTGTAYTTCTAATGTGTTGTAGAAATAATTCTGCCTTTTCAGAAGGACAAGACACATTAGCATTTATGCAGCTTGAAAGTCTGTAAGCTTATGGAAATCCATCATTTTTTCTTTTTGATAGCCAAAAGGATACACTACCTCAGACTTACCTGCAGGACTTACTATAAGACATTCATTAATTCAGATGCTTGTAGGTTAGGAGAAAATTCTTTCTGAAAGGTTACTGTTTTCTGGTTAACACAATATTTTTTTCCCTCCCATTTCCTCATGCCATGTATTTAAAAACTAGAATTTAAGAAGTGCACAAAAGCAACAAATTATTTTGTAAATAAAACTACTTCATCTGCTGGATACATATTAAAAATACCAAATTTCTTGCAGAATGAAAAAGAAAGGAGACATCCCATTTTATCGCACCTTGTTGGTATTCAGGGATGAGCAAAACAGCTTCAGGCCTTTCCAAATCATCATCTGACACCTACCTCGAAAGAAATAGTCATTTGCCTGAAGTGGCCAAAGAGGAATAAATGCGCTCACACAGCCTGCAGCTGGCTGAGGTTGGACTGTCAGCAAGTTCGCAGTGCCCAGCRCCTTCCACTATTTCAGCTGTATTCCAGCTCTCAAACTTTCACAGTGAACATGCACTATGTGATTTCTTATTTATTTGCTAATTCAACTTGAAGAAGCGCCCTCTTTCAAAATTTTATGTTTATTTTTAAAATCTCGACTTCTCCACTATTTCTATCCCAAAAAAGTATGCAGAGGAGGAAATGAGTTAGTTCAAAATCTACTGCAACAGGCAGTCTTTCTTCACTAACTGACATTTCCACAGCCATCATCCACCTCTCCAACTCTATCAATATTAACATTCCCCAAGCTGTATTCTAATATTTGGAACAAAATAGACACCAGCACCTGCTTGCTTTCAGCCAACAAATGTAAAGCTCGGTGAAGAACAGTTCAAAAAGCAAAGATGAGGACTATAAAGCAGAGAGCTGAAAGAAAGAAAAAGCAACAAAAAGGAAAAGTGAGCTAGAAAAGATATAGGAAAACGGAGGAGGGAGAAGGAAGGAGGAAACGAATGGTGTCAAAGTTGCTCAGTATGAAGTTTCTAGAGGTTACTTAATGTCAGGATACGGCAGAGGACTGAAAAGCAAGAACACCACTGAAGTTTTCTAGGTTAATAGTTTCCTTAATATTCCCAAAGGATTCTTCATTACTCTAAACATAGCACAGAGGAAAAAATAAGTTTAAAGTAGATCATCATTAGGGGCAAGTTCAAGAAAGAGYTCATTCAACTTCTCCCAAGTTGTTTTCTCTTCTAATATTGAAAAAAATATCCCGGGTTCTCACGCAGCATTAAGAGAGAGCACTTTTATTTAAATTTGGAAATTCCAATAACACAGGCAGGTCAAAGACAGAAGAGGAGCTTTAAATCATAAATAAATAAATAAATAAATAAAAGCTTAAAGAGCATCCCATATGAAAACTGCTATTTTCAGTGCCTACCACCAATACCCAACAGAACATCACTGCACAATTGCTATCAGTGCAAGAGTGCAGCCACTAAGCTGCCATAAGACCTTTAAAGAACTTAAGAAATTTATAAGAAAGCCTGTTTCTGAAGGCCTGAATATTAAGCTAATATATGCATCTGTACTGTGCTGTCCTCCCTCACTACATGAGAGCTACTTTGAGCTTACAAGGTCTCTTCAGGTAAAATCTGGAACACATGTCAAAGAAGAGACTGTCAAGTGCATTTCATTATTATCTGCACATTGTACTTGTTTCCATCATTTACAGAACGGAAATGACAACTAGGCAGAACAGGAAAAAAARCCTGAGCCATGAGCAGGAAACAGAATCTCTTGTTTTGACTACTAAGGTAAAGAAAGATAAATAGTGGAAAATTCCCTCATAGAGACCTTAAGGGAAATGGATCATTTGACAGGTCTTCCTCACCTGTTTTCATATGGTCAAGCCATATGAAACTGYTGAAGCAATTTCCTACCTTAAATAAAAAGGGTCAAAGTAAGGAAGAAGATAAGRGATAATTTTACTTAAGACTATCTTTAAGCAGACATGATTGGGGAGTTTTTTTTTTGTTGTTGTTTTTTTTAATGCAGTTGCAGGTTGATACTGTGACAGTAAGATGACAAAAAGGAGTTTGGAGTGAAAGAAAAGAWTGGCTATTTATTGGTTCTCATGTGGGTTAACAGTTAAAGCAAAGCACAGAGTTGAGTTAGAGGCTCTTGAATGGCTGCATGAATTCCTACTGTAAACTAGTTCCTTTAGTCTAACTTCAGCTGAACTTGTGGTCCCAGCATCAACCGTTACTTTTTGTAAAGTAGCATCAAGTATACTTTAAAGTGTAATTTTTACTATTGCTCATGATACATTAAAACTGAAAACAAATCCCATGTTGCTTTGACACAAATGCCTCAAGTATCTTCCACCAATGCCAGAGCAGCAGTGTTTGTGCAAGGCTTTTGTTCCATGCACAATGTATGGTATAGCTACTAATATTCACCAATCTCACAGTGGCAACTTTAGTGAAGTAATACAAATTACAGACTTATTCTTGAAACCCAATTTATGTACTGCCCTATTTCCAAACACTTTCCCCTCCTGTCACTTAACATTCTTGCTTACCTGCTATTCTGGTTGCAATTAAAGCAACTGGTGGTGAAAAAAAAAAATTCAAACATCCTCATGCTCTAAAAGTGGAGTTTAAGGAGAGGGAGAGAAGCAGCACTGTGTYAGCACTACCAAGGCACCAGAGGTATTACTTACCATGCCAAAAACAAAATCCAAGGCTATTTTGAGATTATGGCTGACAAGCAAGAGAAAACAATTGTTTTTTTTAAAAGATGAGTAATACAGTAGATTAAACACAACGATTACTCACTCTCATCATTTGCACACTAAAGGTAGAGAAGAGAAGTAACATTAATTTGTTGCCAGACTTCACTGGAACAAATAGTTGCCTTTTATTTATCTTCAGATATCAAAAGACTTGAGTGGGACAAAGATTACTTGGYTCAAGAATCATTCAAAGACTCCTCCAGCTCAATATACAAAGATGTTTCTGATGAAAATCATGAAAGGATTTATTTTAAGCCTAGTAGCAATTCCTGATTTATTAACACAAAGTTTACAACCATCCCCTAATCTTGTCAAAGCTAAGACAAGGTGCTCTGCCTGCTTTTTAATAAAAGCAGTGGGCTTGCACATTTCCAAGGCTATGAGCAGACAAGTGCTTCCTCCCAGGAAACAGGGGCTTCATGGTRGTGTATGTCAGTTTAAATCTGCTGTGGTCTGGCCCATCCCTTGATAACTTCTCAGTAAAGCAACTAGCTTTCTGCTAGAGTTGGCTCAGATTGCTCAGCAACCAGGTCACACCACTGTCAGAGCCAGAGCACAGGAGCCCATAAACAGAAGACATCAAGTCACCTTCTCCTCACCCTTAACATCATTCATCTCCCCCCCACCCCCAAGCTGTAGAGGCCATTTTGAAAATTTGCACAGCTCAACAACAAGATCTGAAGTAGTTCAGAAGTGCTCTCCTCAACATCTGCTGCTACCTGCTTTATTACYTAATACACCAGATGCCAAACACCAGGAGGAGTAATCCCATTCCTCTTGTTTGGAAGGGTAATCTTTTCAGATTGCAAAGTCAATGCTAGCGTTCTAAAGGAAACAGGAAGGCTGTGGAAGAACCAAGAAGAGGACATGAAAGATTTCACCTCTTTTCCAGCTGTACCCTTTCTGGAAGGCTGAGCCGATAGTTAAAGATTTGCAATAGGTAGAAAGAGGTTTAATTTTAGTTGCTGCCTCAAAGTAAGTTTACCTGTTTAACACATGGTCAGACAGCCAACCATCATTCCTGGGGATTATCTGCTTAGAAYATGAAAGACAATAAAACAATCACAATCAGTTTTTCAGTCAGACCTGGGCATGATTCCCATTGACACATTTTTACCTTAAAATTCTCAGTGTGATTGCTAGGATTTTATAAAACAAAAAAGCTAAGTACAGGTGTTGGTACTTTGAGCAGAACAGAACAACTTTGCCAGGTAAATAAATTGCAGAGTTACAAACTGCTTTTGAGCACAGAAAAGACTTGCCGTTGYGTGGTACAGCAGTTTAAACACAGTCACTATATACTCTTGAGGAAAAGACCATTTTCCAACCAGCAAATTAAACCAAGCCAAACTGAAGACCAGATTCAAAAGTCAATTGAGTAAATGCTCATTTTTTCCCCTGTTGATTTTGGATCAAGCTCTAAGTGAGAGCTAATGGTGGACAGCAGCTAACCACTCAAGGAGAAAAGTAAARATTACCATTCAATTTACTGGTTTACTGCTACAGTAATAAACTATCAAAAAATATCACTACAAAAGAACAGAACTTAGTGAGTTTCTGAAGATGGTACTTCTTTAAAAAAATATTATCAGTTTTCCAAAACTTGTGAAGTGCAAGACTACAATGGAACTAGAAGACATTAGTAATAAGGAAAAATATCAGCCTAGTTACCTAAGCAGGTTTCTGCATTCATATTTCAGTTTCAGGCCACCTCAATCAACTGCCACAACTCATTTAGGGCATTTACTAMATTATTATGAAAAGGTCCCATTCCTGTTAGCTTTATAGAGCATTTTAGGGGTTGTTTGAAGGGTTAGGTTTGGGTTTTTGTTCTGTTTGAACAAAACACGGGTTGTTTGTTCTGTTAGAAAGCTCTTCAGTTTCTTAAATTTTCCTTTTACATTTCTGTAAGATGACCGATATTTGACAACATACATCGAAATACAGATCCAGCATCCACCATTCTCAGAAACAACATCTGCCACTTTTTATAACAACAAGTTGAACCTTTAGAAAGCTTTAAAATCAATTTTATTGATGGAAAGATTGTGAATTTGATCTGCTTTAGGCTACATCAGGATCCCCACATTCATTGATTTACTGTTGTTTTTTATGGAAGTTGTTTAAGAGCAGTAGTAACACATCTGCTGATTCATAGGAACAGCAGCTGCGCACATGCACAATTTCAGCCCCTATAGACACTCTACCTGACTTGTCAAGACTGCCTGAGGATTTAAACAGGTTTGTTCTTTCTCCAAAGCCCAACTCCTTCAGGCCTTCCTTGGGAATTGTTCTGTTGAAAGGGATACATTTTCATGAACACTAAGGATTTATAGGGAAAAGAACGCTTGCTAAGACTCAGGCAAAGCAAGCAGAGTTTCAAAACCTCARACTGCGATTAGGATACATCTCTCCAGATGAAGAGTTCCTTGACTTCAGGCTGGTGTCAAGATGAATATCAACAGGCTATGCATCACCTCTCTGCATCTGCTTTGCTGCAGCAGATCTTCTGTTACTGTCTGTGCATGTTCTACAAACCCTGAAGAGTAGTAGGAAGGGAAGGGCAAGTCATCAGCACAGTACCCATTGCTTCTCTCAGAGTTAAAATTATTAGTCTGGATTTATATCAGTGTGCACATTCAGAATTAGACCAAAAACACTCCATTCACTGTATTTGCTGTTCTTCAACATCTCGGTCCTGCATCCACCTTTTAGGTTTGGAATAAATGCTGCATGGAATACTTGCAGGGTGATCAGCAAGTTCATTCTGCAATACTTCCAATCAGAGTTTCTAAACTTACTAGGTCAAATGCACCACAGTGGATAACAGATCTTTCAAGATTTCCTCTCTATTACATAGGTTATCTGGTAGATCTTCACATAAAYCCCTAAGTTCCTCTGGCAAAGTTCAAGGAGCGGTTTCAAGCATGTACACAATGATGGAGTCGTTACACTTCTGCTATCTATTTCATTTCACTTAACAGCCTCTAACAAAAAGCAGCTTGATCTCATATTCTGCTTCTGGGAGATAGACACTAAAAGCAAGATTTGATAATAATATSCCATTCCATTTAATGGTACAAGGAAAAAAAACATAATGCATTCTCAGTACATAATACCGACGCCTTTCAGGTTTTTATTCTTCGTTTCTATTTGAATTCATAGCTTCCATTTAAACATTTTTGCAGTATTCAAAGACCAAGTGTCTCAAATGCTGCAGTTTCAATCACACACTGTCATCCGATAAGCTCTTCCTTCATGCAGGTCTTGACAAAAATTTGTCATAGCTGAAATTAGTCAGCTCTAACCTGCAGACATGCTATCATCAYGCTTTAAAGGAAGCTGCAAGAAGAATGGTGTAGGGAACCTTAAGTCAACTGACAGCCAACTGCCAGAATGCACTAGTGCTCAAGTGCACAGAGTACAGTATTGCTCAAATCAGGAGATGGACCCTCAAATCCTGGACCCCTCAAGATCCTCCCTATCTGGGGAGGGAAGAGCTACTGTGATTCTGAAAAACATAGGGCTCAGGACACTTGAACACAGGGAAAAAAAAAAAAAAAAAAAAAAAGGAAAAGGAGTGGAATAGAACTGCTAGTCCCATACCTGGGCACCAACCTGGTATCTAAGAGTCCAAACAGCATGCATACACTTAGCCTCTAGAGACAAGCGAGAGATGAGCTTTTGAATTAAAATAGTGGAAGACTAGCTTCAGATAAAAAACTAAACAAAAAAAAATCAGACAAGCAAACATTGCTCCTTGATTATTGTGCAAAAAATAAGTCACCTATTTTGTCACTYCGATCACACAAATAATTAAACTGTTTTAACACGATTATAATCCACTTGACAAGAAAAGGAATATAACCCAGGTATAAGCTGTGAGAATGGGTAAGACTACAAATCACACAATTAACAGCTCACTCTGCTAGAGAAAGATCAAACATCAAATATTCAGTCCTTTCAAAAGTCTGCATACTTCCGGCTGTTTTCCCCAAAGCCTCCAAAATCTATATACCTATAACAAGTTTTGGCAGCATCTCCCAGGACTTCTCCTATGAAGAGCAGTGATCCAYGGCCTAACAAGCTAGAGACCCTATGCTCTGCAGTCTCCTTTGAACTCACAGGAGAGGACTGACTTCGTATTTTTCTACTATCCCTGTCACTATTTTCCCATGTCTGAAGTCAGAGTTTAGGATACGATCTGAAATACTGTTAACATGCCACATTCCTTTGAATGGCATAATGGTTTCCTGTACTCTGAGAAGGAGCTGGTAACCTTGCTCTCTAGTGCAGGTCTCCAGCAAAAGGATTATTGTTCGTCTGTCACCTCAGTCAGGAGAAAGCAAAATAGTAGAGGTATGACAGACCAAGGAAGAAACGGATAAAATTTCAGGCATGCCTATTACTGCTGAATGGAACAATTTCTTATGGGTAAAGAATAAAGGGCAGGCTAACATGGGTGACACTCTTGTGCATGTTTACTACAAGCCACCTGATCAGGAAGAAATTGAAGCCTTCTACAGACAGCTGGAAGAAGCCTCACAATCACAGGTCCCAGTTCTCATGGGGTCTTCAACCACCCTGATATCAGCTGGAAGGACAACACAGCTAAGCACAAAGAGTCCAGGAGGCTCCTGCAGAGCACTGATGATAATTTTGACACAGATGGTAGAGCAGTCAGTGAAGAGAGGTGTGCTGCTGGACCTTGCGCTAACAAACAAAGAAGGACTGGTTGGAGATGTGAAGGYTGGAGGCAGCCTTGGCTACAGTGATCGTGAGATGGTAGAGTTCAGGATCCTGCAAGAAGGAAGCAGGGCAGTAAGCAGGACCACAACCCTGGACTTCAGGAGAGCAAGCTTTGGCCTCTTCAAGGACTGACTTGGAGAAATCCCATGGGTTTAGCCCTAGAATGAAGGGGAGGGGGTCCAAGAGAGCTGGTTAATATTCAAGCATTACTTCCTCCAAGCTCAAGAGCAGTGCATCCTATGAGTAAGAAGTCAAGCGAAGGGGGCAGAAGACCTGCATGGATGAGCAAGGAGCTCCTGGCAAAACTCAAACAGAAGAAGAAAGTACATAGAATGTGGAAAAAGGGACAGGTCACTTGGGAGTAATATAGGAATACTCTCAGAGTATGCAGGAATGTGACAAGGAAGGCTAAGGCCCATTTTGAGATTAAATCTGGCAAGGGATGTCAAGGGCTTCTTCAAATACATTGGTAGCAAGACGACGACTGGGGAAAAYGTGGGCCTTTTACTGAATGGGTTGGGGGCCCTGGTGACGAAAGATACACAGAAGGCAGAGTTACTGAACGCCTTCTTTGCTTTAATGTTTACTGCTAAGGGCATGCCTCAGGCATCTCAGAGCCTAGAGACAAGAGAGAAAGTCTGGAGAAAGGAATACTTTCCTTTGGTTGAGGAGGATTGGGTTAGAAATCATTTAGACAAACCTGATGCCCACAATTCCATGGACCCCTGATGAGATGCACCCACGAGTACTGAGGGTGCTGGCAGATGTTATTGCCACTCTCCATCATCTTTGAAAGGTCACAGAGAACTGGAGAGGTGCCTGAGGACTGGAAGAAAGCCACTGTCACTCCAGTCTTTAAAACGGGCGAGSAGGATGACCCAGGAAACCACAGGCCAGTCAGCCTCACCTCCATTCCTGGAACAGCTCATGCTGGAAGTCATCTCTAAGCATGTAGAGGAAAAGAAGATGATCCGGAGTAGTCAGAATGGATTCACTAAGGGGAAATCCTGCTTAACCAATCTGAKAGCCTTCTGTGTTGGAATGACTGGCTGGGTAGATGAGGGGAGAACAGTGCATGTTGTCTACCTTGACCTCAGCAAGGCTTTTGACACTGTCTCCCAGAACATCCTTATAAGTAAGCTCAGGAAGCGTGGGTTAGATGAGAAGTGAGGTGAATTGAGAACTGGTTGAAAGGCAGCGCTCAGAGGGTTGTCATCAGTGGTGCACAGTCTAGTTGGAGGCCTGTAGCTAGTAGTATACCCCAAGAGTCAAGACTGGCCCCAGTCTTGTTCAACTGATTCATCAGTGACCTGGATGAGACGACGGAGTGCCTCCTCAGCAAGTCTGATGACATCAAACTTGGAGGAGTGGYTGATACACCGGAAGGCTGAGCTGCCATTCAGAGAGACCTGGACAGGCTGGAGAGTTGGGCAGAGAGAAACCTTAAGGAGAAATAACCTCATTATCACAGTACATGCTGGGGATTGACCTGCTGGAAGGCAGCTCTGCAGAGAAGGACCTGGGAGTGCTGCTGGATGACAAATTGACCGTGAGCCAGCAATGCGCCCCTGTGGCCAAGAAGGCCAATGGTMTCCTGGGGTGCATTAGGAAGAGTGTTGCCAGCAGGTAGAGGGAGGTGATCCTTGCCCTCTACTCAGCCCTGGTGAGGCCACATCTGGAGTACTGTGTCCAGTTCTGGGCTCCCCAGTACAAGAGAGACATGGAGCTACTGGAGAGAGTCCAACATAGGGCTATGAAGATGATCAGAGGGTTGGAGCATCTCACCTATGAGGAACGGCTGCAAGAGCTGGGCCTCTTCAGCCTGGGRAAGAGAAGACTGAGGTGGCATCTTATCAGTGTTTACAAATATCTTAAGGGAGGATGTCAAGAGGATGGGGCTGGACTCTTTTCAGCAGTGCCAAGCAACAGGACATGATGCARTGGGCACACCTGAACCACAGGAAGTTCTGCCTGAATATAAGGAGAAACTTTTTACTGTGAAAGCGACAAAGCACTGGAATAGGTTGCCCAGAGAGGTTGTGTAGTCTTCTTCTCTGGAAATGCTCAAAACTTGCCTGGAGGTGATCCTGCTTGAGCAAGAGGGTTGGACTAGATGATCTCCAGAGGTCCCTTCCAACCTCAAACATTCCGTGATTCTGTGATTCTTAAGACTTTCTCCCAGAAAAAAAATACAGACCCGATGATTTTTGAAGCATCCACACACACAAGCCCCAGAAATCCCTTAATAACAAGGTTGCCATTCATCCAATGAGCAGCCCAAAATTTACTGTTCATTTCAGATTTAGAAGGAGCACAGGTGAACATATGCTGGGAAAACTTTCAGGTTGTGTCACAGGTAAGGAGGCATGGGCCCATTTTTCCTCTTGGATTAGCTTCCTGCCTTGTCAGTACAATTTTTTTCCACTAAGCATCAGGCAAAAGAAAATGTTTTAAAAAGGAAAATACTACACTCACCTGTTAAGATCACAGGTTGGAGTATTTTTTTTCACATGTAGCTGACAAATTCTCCCATTTGCCTGCTCTTGCAAAAAGCAGTTCAGTGGCATACGGTAACATCCCTCATCCTGATGCAGAGCTCAGAGATACTCTATGCTCTCAGCAGTCTACCGAAGCAGAGCAAAGACAGCCACATTTTGAACAGGGCTGATCTTGTGCAGAAGACACATGAATAAACTTGAACTGACACAGGCCCAACAAAGTCATACAAGGGATTTCACATGACCTGACCCAAAAATGAACATTCACAAGCCYAAACATGCTGCATGAAGAAGACATAATTGAATTTGTCATCCAGCTTTGCATTCTCTGCACAAGGAGAGCTAGCAATTCAAGCCCTCTCTCATAGACTTTCCCATTCATCTGATAGACTAATTAAAAAAAGGGAACTGCTCTAGATCCTTTTATCCACTGCCTCCTTGAGTATTATTCCCATCCACAAAAGGAAGGCAGACAATATGCTCTAACTAGGGAGGGATGCACAGCCCTGGCTGTATCTGATGACACTAAATCATACACTATACCACCTCATACCAGTGGGTAGGCTGAAGCCTCTTGGTAAATCCTTGTCAATACTAAAAGCCACACAGCAGAGAATCCAGCCCAGAAAAACCATATGACTGCTTAACGTCACAAATCAAGTCTCATTTCCAAGTCTGCTATGACAAGATTTTAACGCCAAGTCCTGTGCTATAAATCACTATAGCGTTGAAAAAAACTGTGGAGGCAGTGTTAACACAGCATTAGGTTCCCCTGGGATTTAAGGAGCTCTCTGGGGGAGCACTTTTATAGCACTTTRCTATAAAAAGCAACCTTTGTCCGAGGCAATTGTCAAACACATTCTTTAGAAAGAAGATAGGATATATTTTCAGATATCTGCAATAAAAGCTTGATGAGAGCAACATACAGACACTTAAACCTGATATCACCTTGACATTTGGTCAATTCTGCCCAGCACTTGCTTAATGATTCAAAGAGGGAAAAGTGAATACCCCTTAAAGTATGGACAAGGGGGAGAACCATGATTTGTTTATCTGCCAGAACAACATACTCAAACAAGACCGCATTTGTGGCAGAACTTCACTTTCCTCCAATTAGGTATCTGTATGCATTTATACACTGTTCAGGCATGGATCATGTGTGCAACACTGATTCTCAGGACMGGCGAATAGATAAGATTTCTAAATATGAAGTAGTAGCACAACACTAGAATCCTCTCCCTCCCCATAGCTCCCTCAAACAAGCAGAGTAGTGCAGGTGGCATGCTCAGATGATGACACAAACCAGCAAGATAAAGTATGTCCCCCTAGGGAAAGGGGCTCATGGTGACACTCAATAGGCTATCCATTTAACACCTTACAGGCAACAGTGCAGTCCCTCCACTTACCTGAAGCCATTCCTGCATGTTGTAACAAAGTGCCTGAAATAAGTTTGTAACCCTGAGAGAAGGGTGGGAAGGCTCCTAGGACCCTCTTACATTGTCTTGACCTTTAAATGCATCTCAAAAGGGCCACAGATCCACTCTTCAGCCTGCCCCTGCACCCTTTGAGGCACTGACATGAAAATTGCATCTTACCTTGTCTTTGTATAAAAACTCTGAGCAGTGGGTGAGCACTTGAAACAGCCTTGAAGAAGTTGTCATCATTATTAATAGGAAGAAGGTCTCCATGCACATCAGCATATCCAATCATAACCTCCAGGTTGGCTATGTGATGAATGTGAAGGATTAGTTTATAGAAGTCTTCAAATTTCCCTGGCTTGTAGCGATCCAGGGAGAACCGTCTGAACTCTGCCCCAAACTGCAAGAGAAAACAAATAGGGCATCTGATTTCAAACCATATTCCAACAGTCCAGGCTGGCATTTGAATGTGGTGTTACCTCTCTTCCTATGACAAATATAATCACGTATCAGTACTTTCAAGCATACAAACGTCCTTCAAGTTCCTTTTAATAGAATAAAACTGTTGCTGTCAAGATACCACTCTGACTGATAATAGATACGYCCAAACGTTCTACCTTAAAAGAAAATGTATTTTTTAAATAAAAGTTTCTTTAAATCGTTTAGAGGGTAACTGTATTTGTAGGATTTAAATTTGAAGCTCCATCATTCCTTATCACCCCTGGCATCCCGAGAACTATTTTTGCCTAAAGTAGGAGTGTTCACTGGACTGCTTTCGAAAGAAGTTACTCAACTATTCAAACAACCTTATAAAAAAATACTGTACACATTTCCCATCAGTGCCACTGGGATTCCAACCATAAGACATTTAAAGTAGTATGAAGTAAGTAAGAAGTTTTTCTGACACTCCATAAGTTTTCATTTTTGAAGTTTTATGGACCTGTAAATGGCTATAAGAAACGGTTCAGTTTGGCTGAAGACAATTAAAAATGTTTTCTTAAAAAACTTCATGAATTTAAAAAAGTCAGAAAGCGACTGTGGAAAAGGTTTCAATTAAAATTATTTCTGATATCAGAAGCCAAATATACTATTAAGAACAGGACAACAAAATTAGATTCTCCAAACACGAAAATTAGTAACTGAAGAATAAAACAACCAATCTAGTTTAACTTGAGCTTAAACCACGTTTCTGCTATGTTTAATTTCACAATCAGTGTGGACTTGTATTGTATTGGTATACACTTGTTCATCAGTTGAACCAAGTCATTCTAATTCATTCCTGAAAACGTGTCCACAATTCCAAAAGCATGAGAAGCCTTAACTAGGATTTCATGGAAGYTGACTTTTGCAAAGTCAGTCAGCATCAGGGCAGAAAACAAAAGAAAAATTGAATACATAACCTCCCACCCCCAAAGAGTCTTCTGCAGATAAATTTCTCCTCAAATAAAAAACCCTGAGAATTTTCTATAGATAAATTTCTTCTCAAAACAGAGAACTACTTGCTTAAATTGGTTCTCAGTTCTACTTATACGTAGAAGCCATTATTTTGTTGAGACTAACGAAAGTATGAATCGTCATCAGAATCATCTTTCAGCAAAGGAGCCACTAGCTTTGGGTGCAAGCATGTTCTCAAATTATTTCCGGAGTTATGAAAAATCCCTCTTCAGCATCAAAGCCTAGTTGTGATTATCTGAAAGCTTATTTAGCCAAATCAGGTTGCTTGTTCATAATATTAGCAGCTAGTTACAGTTTGGATTTCCATACAGAATGCCCATCCAAATGTAAAAAAAAANAAAAAAAAAAAAAAAAAAAAAGCCGAACAAACCACAGCTGGTTCCAATGGAGGAAAAGTCATTCTTTGTCCTCCTTCTGCTGCTCCTCTTCAAAAAATCCAAATGAGATCGTACTTCCATTTCCATTTCAAAATGAAAAAGCTGAAGTACTGTTATTTGAAAAAAAATGCATCTTATAGTTTCCTTTTCCAAAAGAATTTTGAAGATTCAAAAGAGAAGAAACATCTTCTTTTGACAAATCTAACACCGTCATGGTAAACTAGAGGGACAAGAATAAGATCTTTAACTATAGATAGGAACAAGATCTTTGTAGGCTTTGTGTAGAGCTGTACCTTCTGTTCTACGTACCTGATCAGAAGCAAAGGATTCCTTTAGCCAAGACAGCACTGCACTGGACCAATAAATGTTTATTGGAATTGGCACTCAAATATGTTTTATGACAACTTATTCAGAATCACAAGCATGCATGGAACTTGGCAAAAAAATGGGTTCTAGTACAACATCCAGTCTACAAAACCATCCAGATGCCTGTCCTGTCACGGCTCATCTGGCAGAGGGARCCCATAGGTCCTGCTCTGCTGAACATGTGCTCTAAGCCACAGGATAGCTCCAGTACTAGTATTCACATTCAGTAGGAAAGGTAAGGAGAAAAGAAGAGAGGATAGCTGTTTACATGTTGATATGACCCAATGGTCAGCTCAAACCACCACAAGATGCAGACACCCAGTGAAAAGGCCTAGCCTCCCGGCCTATCACCTGCAGGTACGTCCTCGTGCACATTAGGCACAATTACGTCAGGGGAATGTGACACACAGGTGACAGCCCACCCACGGGGATTCAACCRCAGACTTCAGGCAGTGAGGTCTGATGTGAACACTGTAAAGTCAAATGAGCTCGTTCACACATTCAGCCTCAGGAAAGCCCAAGAGATAGTTTCCATCATGTAGGAATAGTGTAACAATAAACAAACGCAAGTGACTTCACTTGTGCCTTTGCATGATGAAGTCCTTTAAGGCAAGAGAGTTGGCAGGTGATCCTGCCCAAAGCAGTGAGAGAAGGGAAGGACAACACAAAGTTTCTTTAAAAGATTTAAATTGATAGTGAAGATTGTGTTTGTTGTTTAAAGGTTAGTATTACTGTAGTAGTAGTTTAGCTGAGTAATTTACACTGATACACACAGGCAGCAACCATTGTCAATGGGTCTTTTCAGAGGAGAAAAAAAAATAAAAGAGCTTCAGCAGTGACCGTTCATTCATCATCCCTAATGAGGCTGATGGGGAGCATCACAGTAATAATAGGTTTTGCATTACCACACAGCTTGGAGACTGGGTGCTCTGCATTGTATTCAGCCAGGATTTCACGATAACATACCCAACAGAAATTGCAAATTCTCAGGGCTTTTAAGAGGTAGCCACAATGACTATCTGCTTTTCTAAGCTACAAACAAAGTTTATATTTAGTATATCACTCCAAAGAAAGACACACAAGGACTAGTKTATCTGTCAGCACAGTCTCTGCCAGAACAATACTGTATTGCCCTGTTTGATAAACTAACAGTTCTAACAAGCAGATTAGTTTTCCATAATGAAGTAAGCTACTCTGACCTATTTATCTAGTGCAAATACGCTATCTACTATTGCAGAAGTCAGAAGACCAGAGAGTTGAAGGGAACTGAATTTAGTCTGACAGAGCTAATTTCGACTAAAAAAACCTAGAGAGAACTGTAGAGTGTTTGCTTTGCAAAGAACGCACTCTGTCCCAAGATCCTCCAAAATATCAGCCAGCYACTATGCTTGCTGTCTGCAACTGTGAATATATGATCAAAACCATCCAAACAAAATGTTATACAGAAGCAGGAACATCGAGCAATTTCCACAAAACAGAAGCCAAGGGAAAAAAAACAGCAAAAAAGTAGTGTTCTGATAAAAGTTGTATTAAGAAAAAAAGTCATAGGCAGCTGATCATAACTTGTTGAACTTGAATTGGTCTGTGCAAGAGTGATGAACTGCCCGCTTGGGGGGACAGAACAGAGGGGCAGATTATGAGATTTGTTTACTTGGAGGGATGTTATTTTGTGAAATTAAATGGAAGAGTCCTTTTTCACACAAAAGAGACCAACTTTTTTTTTTTTGAATTTCAAGTTTCAAAAAATTTAGAAGGTAAAAAAAAATAAAGCACAGTATTTATGAAGTGCCATCTCTCCAGTTTATTGCTAGCTTTGAGTTAGACTATTGTCATAAGAGAACATCAAAGAGTAACATTTAGCAATAAACATAATTTATGTTAGCCATCTCCTTTTCCCATGAAGTAAATACCAGGAACAGAAGGAAAAAACAAAACACTCTCATCCTTGCATAGACTATAGTTTCTAGTTACATGAGATTTGCAAGAAGGGAAAGGCCTGATCTGGCTTCTGTTATCAGGGAGAAGGAGCAGAGGTCAAGGAAGAGGAGAGAAGACAAAAGCTAAATGGTTTTGTGCTGGCTGACAATCTGAGACTTCAGGTCACTGCATCCATAGTCACGTCTACATTTTTCTATTCCCTCTTTCTCCCCCAGCAACATCTTTCCCGTCTCACCCAGCACTCTTTTGCTCTGCTCTCAGTCTCTCAGAGGGTATTTCTAGCAGCAAGATGCCACTAACTAAGCAGATTTCCACAACAAATTCTCTCTTTTCTTCAGCTCCATCAGCCCTGTAGCAGCTCTCTCAATCCCACTGATCAAGCAGGCTCATTCTGCTCAATCCTCTGCCCATCTCTTGTCGTTTCTTCCAAGAGATAGTGACAGGAACAAGACTTACCTCCCTTCAGTTTGTTCTTCATAGGAATTCCATCATAGACAGCTTTTTAGCTACTTTCTCTCAAGTTTTTTTTCCCTATTTGGCATCATCATGCCGTACTCCTACCTTTCTCCCTTGTCATCTTCTCCCCTTTCTTTCCCCCCATAAAATACAGCCATGTTTTAATCTCTTCAGTTCTTAAGACAGTTTCCCCAAACACCCTCCATGATCCCTTTTCACTTAGGCTTCTTGGACATAGTGCTCCATGTCTCTCTGTTTTTACTTCAGGAACAGCCTCTGTGACACCTCCAGCATAAGTGTCCTCTAGACTGGGCTGTGAGGCCCAGTCCTTCACAGCCCTTTTTCCTCCTCTGCATCTTCTCTGCAGAAAATTCAGTATCTGGGTCTGTCCCCATCACTCTCAAATCATCTCCTTGAAATGTGCCTCCCTTGCTGTCTCTTAAAGACTTCCTCTTCACAGATGCTCAGCTGTCAGCTCAAGTGTAACTTGAACAAAACTAAGTTTACACTTTTCCATACTTCACCTGCCTGCCTTGATTAATGTGACAGAACAATTATATTGCCAGCCCTCAGTATCTGTAACTTCTGTACCATCCTTATTCCAAGCACTTGCATATATTCATGTGTTAGTTACCCAGATCTTTTCTGCCCCAGAATCTTAGACCTATGAACACCTTCCTGCTACTCACACACAGCCRGACTCTTGCCTTGAATCACAGAACCACATAATGGTTAAGGTTGGAAGGCACATTTGAAGACCACCTAGTCCAATGGCACTGCTCAAGCAGGGCTGTCCAAAGCAGGTTGCCCAGGATCATGTCTAGACTGCTTTGGAATATATCTAACGATGGAGACTCCATCTACTCTCTGCGCAACGTGTTCCAACACTTAGTCATCTCCACAGTAAATAAATAAAATTATTATTTCTTTTTAAAATTCAGATAGAATTGATTTTTGCTGTGTACTTTTCCTAAGCCTTCCTAAATACCATCTCAGTTCACTATCACACAACTAAGAACATTTTCATAAAACCATTTTTCCAGACAATTACTGTGAATTCAGCAACCTTTCTCTTCCCCCACCCACCCTGACTCCAGTAGCTCCTGTTTTTATCAGGGTCACCAGGTTAGCTGCTTTCCGTCTCAGGATGTGCCCCAAGTGGCACAAAGTGTCAGCCCCCTTTGCTGCCTCAGCCTCTCAAGCCCTCTCCCACCCTTGGGCACTCACTAAACATCTTCAAAGCCACAATACTGTTTGCCAAGTAGCCCTTCACAGCAAGACTTTTAAAATAAATCTTTGCCTTGAGCAGATGGTCTGCCTTTCCACAGACAGATTTCTTCCTTTTTTCTCCTATCCCCATGGTCTTTGGGGATAAATCAGTCCACCTGCAAAGGGTATAGAGTGACTTGGTCCTAGATTTTCAAGAGAACACTCTGAGCACCACACACACCATTGGACCACACAGCTCTAGCATGAATATAGYGCTGGACACAAACATGCATGGCCTGTCACCATCAGCATCAGGGAGAAAGGAACGTTTGGCACCTTCCCACCCAGAGGGACAGAGRACCATTGAATCAGGTGGTCTTGTCATCACTGCCAACAGGATACAAACCAACAAGACTAGCTCACCGAAGAAAGGCAACCCTGGATTAGTACAGGTCTCTAGCAAGAGCAAACTATTTTCTGACCATTTTCTGAGATGCATCTGTGTGATTACAAGAGATGCAATCAGTCAGGGCTTTGGTTGGTTGCAAATTTAGCTAAGACCCTTTACATTTCTGCCAGAACCTTCATACAAGCACAGGGCCTACAATAGCTGCGGAGAAGTAATCTGAGGTGCATACACCTGGCCAGACCTGATGGGGTACTGGAACAGCTGTGTAGGGCAAGAGCAGGAGGAGYGGCCCCAGGCTGGGTGGCCCTGGGGCTGGTGCACCACACCCTACCCCAGACATTCCTGCTTCAATTAGCTTCAGGAATTTCCAATRAGAACAGGACTAGCTCTGTACTGGGAGATTTTGCCTTCACTTAGAGGAAGGGAAGGTCCCAGAAGGTACAATCTACCTTTAATTTCTGGCCTGCATTGTAAAAGTAATTAGGTACAAGTAATCAATCTCTTGAACAGTGTTTCTTCGTTGCTAGAAGTCCAGGTTAAGCACACACAAAGCCTCTTACAAAGGAATCATAAGGGGGGACAACGGAGGAAAGCACCGTTAATCATACCCCCTGAAGAACTCCTTAGAGCTGGCTAGTCCTGTAGGCTGCCAGTCTGAGGTTAAAATACCTGTGAAGGCTCCAACAGTAGAAAGACTTGCTGAATTAAGTTTCTAGATCAAAAACTTCTAAGTCACTAGCATAAAAATAACTATGAAAGCAAGGACAAGAACCTGGAGGCTGGATCAAGTATAGGTGAGTACACGAACTGCTGCAATGCAAGGTAACAGGTTCAGTCTTCTGGTCAATACATCACTGCTATATCGTTAACCATCTAGTTAACAAAGTTAATGCCCAAGCCTGTAACAGTATACTAACTCTCCTTGGGATCACTGGCAGAGGCAACAGTTAGATTTAGTTTCAATAGACAGATTTTAACATGTATTTTCATTAGGCAAAAACCTTAAACTACATCTCTAGCGATGCTATGACCTATCCACCTCCATGCTGTGCTCTGTGGAGTCAYGTAGCTCAAAGTATGGTGTCTGGCCTTGCCTACGTCTCCTACAGGCACTGCTGCTCACACAGTCGCAGATCATGGGTAAGAGAAGATAGTTACAGCATGCTGGTGCTTACATGCAGCTGTCACCTGAACACTACTATTGCAGAATGACTTGTCTGTGCAACACCTTTGCAGCTGACAAGTTTGGCTGCCACCTGTGAAGGGCTACAAGCAGGCACATGATGAMCTACTGTGGTTCAGCTGAAGTACAGTATCTCATTATGCTGTGGTCACTTTCTCTCAAATCATCTAATCATTTAAAGTCTTAAGCCTAAGTTTAAGAGGTATGACTGCTTCAAAGAAGTCATCCTACTTTTAAAATCGAGTCATAATAATAGAGGAACTAGCAGTTTAGTAGATGCCATTTAGTGAACAGTTACCAGAATCAGTGTAATACCTGTTGTCAGAAGCCAAGCAAATTGGAAGGGGAAGAAACAGGGACGGGGCAAAATGTCTGAAGACAGACACCAACGTTTACAAGACAAAAAAAATCTTTCTTTTGACACATTTCGCAAAAATCCAGACTAACTGCAGTTGGTCTTGTTGTGGCATACTGTCTTCATTTAAGAGGGGAAGCACTGTGGTTTTCTGAGTCTGTGCTACATTTGGTTTGCATATAATCAAATATGTTTTGAAGCTCAAAACCAGCAGTTAAATCAGCTGGGTACAGTGCTTTTCACTGTGCTATTTTAGTTGTCTTCTAGGTATGACAGTATGATCTTAACTTGGAAGAACTTGAGTATTACTTATAGACCTAAAAATGGACTTAAAACTGTTTAAAATGCTGTAGGTTTAAAGACAGTGATATTTTTTCTGTCAAATTTCAAGTATGCTACACATGGAAGACATTTTTGTAGACCTTTGTCATTTGGTTAACACCAGAAAGAGATTTTAATCTTTTTACGAGTTTGCCTTTACTGCTGTTGCTACAATTACAACATTATGTTGTGGTATATTTCTACCTTTCAAATACATTATATATATTATATAATATGTATATTAATAGCAATGTTATTACTACTTTTATTACATATATGTATATGTGTATATATGTATATATATAGTGTGCGTATATACATATATATGTATACACACACACACACACACATATATAAAAATCAATAACAACATGCCCTGTGGACAGAATATTTTGATTGTTAAGGGGCCTGTAGAGTAACAGCAACATTTGGAGAAAAAGGATAGGGAAAGTCTAAAACATCTATCTGTATGTGACAGGCACAGGCACACATTCCCATAAGAAAGGATGAGAAGAACAGGACAAACCACCAATTGTTTTAATATTATATCAGGCTAGCAATGGTTTTGGAAATGGCAGACTTGCTGAAGCGTTATCTGTCTTACACACTTGTCCAAGACATAAAGATACCATTTTATCTGCAGGTTATCTCAGAACACAAAGCTCTGTCGATTCCATGTGTATTCTCTACATGGAAGACCATATTTTGTATCATGATCAATATCATGCCTCTAATCTAGACATATCAGAATAGGATTAAGAATTTATTAAAAATCCAGTTGCAGTGTTCAGCTGAACACCAACATTTACTGAAACAAAGCAGAAATAGGACAGGAGAACAGAGCAAAAAAAAAGATTATATTTAAGTAGATATGTTTATCTTAATGGGTTTGTTTATTATAGTAGGATGTAAGTCACAATCTTGTTAATTTGTAAATCCATTTGTAATGCAAGAAAATACATACAATGTTATTAAAAAAGCAGAAAAGTCCAGTCTACCACTGAGTATCTAAAACAGCCTTGAGTCAGGTAGCTGTGTTGTTATGATCCTTAGCTATTATTAAAAGCTCACATTTTTCCAAGAGGATTCAGGAATTAACAATGAGGGTTTTTTTTTTCTTCCCTCCTAGGAATACTTTTTGGGGAACCAAGAGTATATCTATCCACTTTTGACAGCATAAAAATGAATTCTTATTCCTATCTAAAGCTTACAAGAAACAACGTAATAGTAGAAGAAAAATCCTTCTCTGTTGCTTTTAAGCCAGAAATGTAAAGCTGTCAGCTTTGAAACTCAGAAACACTCTTTTACAAACAATTCAAAGAGCTGCCATTTAAAAGCCTGAGGGAATCTTATACCTCTACTATTCTAGAATTTCCCAGTGACTGGAAAAGAAATATACACTTAGGCTGACAGCTACCCTCTCATTTGAAAAGCTATACTTACAACTTAGAAAAATCAAATGTCTGTTTTTTTATCCAGCTGCAGGAGGGTGGGAGAAGATTAGCTACATGGAGTTATAATTAAAGAGGGACTCTCACCATTAATGTAGGAATTTCTATSAAAAAGTTTTTGCTCTTCTGTAGGCTCACACTCGTGCAGAGAGAGGTCTGCAACCTCTCTCTAAAACTAGGCGGAGAAAATGAAAAAATAGGTTTGTGATCTTGTGACTACAGGCAGGATTCTAAAACAAAACAAAAATAAAAAACACAATACACAGAGTAAAAGTCATCTGGAAAGTAGATTAGAGGTAATTTTGTGCATAGGGGACAGACAACTAGACTAGGGAAAGATGAAACTAAGTGCTAGACACAAGTGAATACACAGTTGACATAAGCCAGCAAGAGAATGTGTTTTCAGATCTTGTCTGAAACAGCTGAAACATTTATTCTGAGCTAGAGACAACACTGAGATAAGAACTGAGCATTTAATTTATCCTGTAGTGACAGATAAGAGAAAAGGATGAGATGCAATTACAATTCAATTAATATTTTCCTACAACATGTGCCAGTTTCTAAGCAGATTTCTCTTTCCCCTACTGCTTTCCTATCTAGCAATAAGTTCTTACACGTTTTAATTGTAGTAAAGCTACAGGGAAGGTGGTAGACAGAGGGAGGAAGGATAGGGCCTGAAGGAAGATGACATCTTAAAGCAAAAGACTACAGCAATTCCAACTACTGACATGTGTGAGAACAGAAACATTCACAGATGGCTTCTTTTCTGTTTTCCCCTTTGGCATTTGCTGCAACATGGTGATCTAAGAGCTTTCCAAAGCACCTTCCTTTTGCCCAGAAAAAAAAAACTAACCTGATGTACCCCAGGGTATATTCCATAACATTATAAAAATATTCTTTCCGCAGAGATCTGTAGCCAGAGAACGTATCACTCTGAACACTTCCACCGGGCAAAAAGGACATTAAAATATTCGGGGCACAAGCAGCAGGAGCTGAAGCATGCTTTTGGGTCACATTCCCAGTGGGTGTGATGGGTCAGCCTAGGGCCAGGGATGATACAAACTGGTTTAGACCAGCTAAAAATCTGACCTTCCACAAAGCTCATAGATATTCCAGATAGGGAAAGAGGAAAATTTTGTCCAGTTTAGGGCCCACCAAATAAAGACGCTGATAAACTGGCCACCAAGACAGTCACTTGCCATGTGAGCAGAAGCCAAGGGAATAGGTCTTGTTTAGCCTGAAGCAGAGAGAGCTTTTGAGGGACCTAACAGCAGCCTCCAGTACCTACAAAGCTCTTCACAGCAGTGCACAGCAGGAGGACAAAAGGCTTTGAGAGGAGAGAGTTTCTGACCAACTGCAAGGAAACACTATTTCCTCATGAGGACAGCTAAGCAGTTAAGCAGGTGCCCAGAGAAGCTGTGCAGTCTCCATCCTTGCAGGTTTTCAAGACCTGACTGGATAAAGCCCTGAGCAGCCTGGCCTGGCCCTGCACTGCCTTGCTTCGCGCAGGAGGCTGGATAGAGAGCCCCAGAGGGCCCTTCTTGCCTGAGCTGCTTGGTGGCTCTGCTCTAGGACAACGGGGACAAAAGAGAGGAGGAGAAAAAGCAGACCCATTTTTGCACTGGGTTCTGGGAACAAGAAACTTAAGCCATTAACTTGTCTGTTAGCAGAGGATGTGAACAGTACATACCAGACCATCTGAACAGATCTGGAGACTATGTATTTTGTTTATCGAGAAAAGAAGCCACGTAAGACACGAGGTTGAGTAAGATGCTCTTTATAACACCTTTCATCCAACAGTTTAATGGTTTCAAAGTGGCTGTGGTGACAGGAGGGATCAGTCACGCTTGAACCCTGAGTCCTTACGGGCTATATATCCACTAGTAAGAATTGTGCAACTTTTTCAAGCTTTAAGAATATGCAGAAAGGATAGGAATCTGAGAAATCTCTTACCTATATATATGTGTGCGTATTGTGTGTGTATATACACACACACACACACACACACACACACACACAAAAACCCAACATCCCGTTCCTCCTCTTTTTTTTTTTTTTTTTTTAATAAGCCTCTGCACACAGCAATCTTAATATTTAAGGAGACTTATAGATTGCCAGAGAAGGGTCTTATCCACTATGGTGTTAAGGCTCTGACAAACTTTCTCTTCCAAAAATTAACAGCTCAAGTCAATCTTCAAGAACTTTCTTTTGCAGAAAAGGAACTAAACTCAGGTACATCTGGCCTCCAGTAGCTGTCTAGAATAGTCTTGCTCAGCTTCCTATGGAACCATTTCTGAATTGTGACCAATGCAGTWTATAGCTTGTTGACAGTTTATCCTTAAGGAATCACCTGGTTGTAACAACAGAGGCAGGGCTACAATAAATAAATAAATAAAATAAAATAAAGTGTTTGCAGATCATTCATTTGACTTCGCATAGCTATTTTCTCAGAGCTCTTTCACATCAGACTCAATCTTCAGAGAAGGAGAAAAGCTATTTCACACAGTTGTGTAAAAGCAGTGCTCTCTCACACTCAGCTCCTCCACTAAAAGGGATTCCACCTGCCCACGGCCTGCCACTTCCCAAGCCTTTGAAAAGCCACCTGAGAATCCCTTGATCCCCAGCCAAGAGTACGCTCCAGCTCAGACGCTGCGCTGTACCCACCTTCATTCGCCTGGCAGGCTACGGCATTAGAAGATAGATGCAAAATCATGAGTTCTCAGACTCAACTTTCTAGTTTGCAGGCAGGTTTGGACAGGCCTTGTACTTACAAAACAGAGGCAACTGCATGTTTAAAAGGCTGACTACATAATGCTACCAAAAGCATCAATATCGAATAGAAGGTATTTAAGTTTCCCCTCCTCCCCCACCCCAGCTCCAGATAGCCAAATATTGTTGGCCAGAGTTTCTCACTGGATCCATTTCTATAATTGACTATCTCTTTCTGAGTAAACATATGAGCCTCACAGACAGAATAAAACCATCTTGCAATTTTGGTACGAACCTCTGTTCACCAACAACTTGACGCACACAAGTCATGCTGACAGTAAGCTGACAAAACAACCCACCAGAACCAGGAAATTCAACAGCTGGCCTCCCTTGACCCAAGTTGCACAGTAATGGATCATCACTGGGTGTAGGCCCCTCCACATGCTATTTTAAGTTTCCACCCTACTGAAGTTGTACTATTCTCTACAGTAACTTCTGTGCCATTAGCAGTAACTTCCCTGAAGGCCTCCAGTAAAGCCCTTCCAGTCACGCAAGTTTATCCTCAATGGATTTCCTTCTCTCCGCATGTCTGCGGTCATTCATTCACACTCACAATCTACCTAAATCACTCTGTATCTAAATGGCTACATAGGATTCACTTAAAAGATTGCTACAGTTGTAGAAAAAGGCTAGGAGGTGTTCATTAGAAGATTGCTTTAAATTCTTAGTAACAGGACAAATGTTAGGGCAGTATTCAGGTAGAAGAAAGTAAAAGCATGAACTTAAAAGTTCCTGTCTAACTGGGGTGAAGTTTTTACTTTGAGGCTTTTGCTGCGTACAAGCCAGTGATTAGAAAACAGGAACTAGAGGATTTGGGGATCACACCGAACGTTGTGGGGGGGGGGGGACGACGACACCTTAGAGCTACCACAAACTGAACCAAAGCTTTCCAGCTGCGTGATCAGGATGAAAGCTTCCCCAGCCTGCTTACCCCCTTGCAAAGTTTGAGCGGCAACAGGAGGTTAGGAAACGAGAGCCCCCAACCCACGTTTCAGATGCCACCTTTGGAGGTGGTTGGACACTGCCCTGCACGCGAGGCAGGGCTGTGGGCWGGCTGCTCCGAACGCAAATGTGAAGAGCGGCGGAGGGCAGAAACGAGGAGCACCTGAGGCCTCGGCTCCAAGGCCGCGCAAGCAGGTGCTCGGCGCGCAGCTCCCCAGAAGGCGCCAACGCTGCTCCTTGCTCTTTCCAACCCGCCCGTGTAACGCACCTTCTCTACTACGGGTATATAGAACAGGCTTCTAGAGAGGGTTTTTTTGCTGCTGTTTTTTAAAAGTTTTCCTCAAACATGACGTGTTTTTCCACCCAGAAGCGGCGGACAAGATTCCGACGCGCCGCTTCAAGCGGCGGCGCCCGGACCAGACCTCTCGGAGAGCCCTCGGCCGGGCCGACGGCAGAGAGAGACACCCGAAATCGCGGTGCCAACGAGCCAGGCTGCCGCACGCGGCACGACGGAAACACCCCACCTAACAAAAGCGGCCACGAAATTAAATAAATAAATAAAATCGAGCGGAGAGAGGCTTTCTGCGCCGCCCAAGCAGCCTGCGCGGGGGGCCCGAGCACACCGCGGGGGCCGGGCCGGGGCGAGCCCCGCCACGGCGGCAGGGCGGCCGCTCCCCGTGCCCTCCCCTCCCCTCCCCACGCCGAAAAGCCCACGCCGAAACCCCCCGCTTTTCGGCTAAGGCGAAAACAACGGGCAATTTCGAAACTGCCCCAACACACACACGAAAAGAAAAGAAAAAAAGTTTGCGCCGAAGTCCCTGCGGCGAAACAAA
>NW_028186435.1:2020867-2044430 GCF_003343005.1 Rhea americana
CTGAGGCGGAGGCGGCTCTGCCGTGGCTGCGCCCGCGCCGCGCCTCGGCCCCGCTGCCGGGCGGAGCCCGCTGTCGCGCCGCTGTTCCGGGCTGCCGCTGCCTTGGGGCGGCGGGGTCCGGAGCGGGGCTCCCCTCACTCCCTCCTTGGGGCGCGCYGGTCGGGCCGGCCGCCGCGCTGGGGGCCTCTGCGGAGCTTCGCCCCCGGCCGTGGTCCTTCCCCACCCTCGGGGGTCTCTTCCGACAGCAGTGCTTTCTCCTAGCTAGTCCTGCCCCAAAAGTCAGCGGTGCCGTAAGGCGGCTGAGGCCCAGGCGCAGCCCGGGCACCCGGCTCGCTCTCGCTCAGCGTCTCCCACGACCGCCTGCACCCCTGAGCGCGGAGCGGAGAGCCCCAGCAGGCCTGACGGCCCGCTCTCGTCCCGCTTCTCCACGCGCCCTGGGCCGGCTTCGCTCGCCGGCCGCGCCCTCGCGCCTCGCTGCAGCGTCCCGGGGGCGCTCGGGGCCCCGCGCGGCGCCTGCGGAGCTGCCGCGGCCGCGGCGGCCGGGCCCCGAAATCCAACCGCTGGAGCCGTAAGGTTTAGCAGCCTCTGGAGCAGAGAGGCAAACCTGTTCCTCAGGGGCCTCTGGCAGGCGTTGCAGAGTGCAAAAYGTTATTCGTTAGCGTTGCCCTCTGGAGTGAATTTCATCAGCAAGTGAAGCACCGGTCACGCAGGAGAAAGAGGAGAGGAGGCCGGGCAGAGTGTAAGTGTTCTTACCTATTGCAGGCACAGTGATGTGGTYTGAATCAAAATCAGAGCCATAAGGGAGGAATGATTGGTATTAATTTGGTTTAGATTCTTGTTTTGTTTTGTTTCTTTCCCTAAGGGAAGGTCTGTTCTCAACAGATAGTAATCAGTAAGTAATTTAATTTGCAGACTTTACACTAAATTTCATACTTTCTTCTGACATCTGTGATGCTCATTTGAGAAGAACAGATTGAATTCATTTGGACTTTTTATTTTGCTCTTCTTTCAGAAAATGCAAATRCTTCATTACAATCTTTTTTATATTAATAAAGACTTTTAAAGCTAATAATGTCTGCCTAGATGTGTGTAACCAGGAAGAGAATTCAATTAAAATGTACACGAAAGAACTAGTTTTTGGTGATACAGAAGTTGCTAAACTTTGCTGGATCCATACAGACTAAAGATACCTTTTTCAAAGCATAAGTCAGAGATTAATTCACTAGTCAAGCTCAGGGGACTTCCACTCTCCCTTCCCTGTCAACAGCAGCCATCCAAGGTCCTCTTCATAATACCACCAGCACAGAAAAACACAATCCTCTTTTCCCATCTATTCTACCCTGAAAGCTAACAGCTTTATTAAGCACACAAATTTCTGTATTTCAGGAATGGAACCAATGTTGTTTCCTGTTCTTGTATACTACAGCACTTTAGAAAGAGCAGATCACTGCTTCTCACTGTGCTTTTTATTCACAGATTAGAGGAGCTGCTTTTCTGTTTTTAAGTTTTTGCCCGCTTTTTCAATTTTGAATTAAACACTCATCACAGTAAACAAGGTGAATACACTGATATGAGAAAACATGCTCTTTACACCTACAAAGAGGCTATTGCTATAAAAGCTTCTTTAACAAAATTTAGTTTCTAATGCTTTTTCTGTTTGTCTCTTAAAAAATTCCATCCGCAGGCCAGCATACCATGTTTTAAATTATTTTTTGTTCAGATTTTGTTCAGATTTTAAAATTTCAGGTGTAATGATGTACAGACTTTTAAAATGTTGTTTATTTAAATGTCATACAATTCGAGTTAAGTATCTATTATTTTGTAAATTAAAATAAGCATTTTTTTTCCCATTCTGATTGGGGGGATGATCAGTTTCTGTATAGGTCATTGTTTAGGCTGAAATAGGCATGGACATGTATAGAAGGCCTGAGTGTGAATATCTGATTGTATATTTAAATTCATGAAAAAATACAAGAATGTTATGTAAGGACATAGAATTTGTTGTATATGAACGTTTCTCAATCAAGCTTCATGAAATCCAGGCCATTTTTATGTGTTTGTGATAATACAATTTTTAAAAAATGTTTCTAAATTGATTTTAGATTTAATCTCCTGTGTGCAGAGCAGAGCTGGGACACGTGATTCAGGCAGCCTCAGAAAACTTGTTCTGCTATTGTCTGCTCTTCACGTGTCTATGCTGTACCTTAATGAGCAGTGACTTCATCTCCATATACCAGCAGGAACCAAAAGATGCTTGTTCTCAGAGTGCTCTGGCTCCATAATGCACCAGACGTTACAGCTCCTACCAGCCACTTCTCCCTCAGACTCTTGTCGTATTTTCAATATGAAGAATTGTCAGTAATGAAGGTGGTTTTAATTTAACTGCTTTTATTCAGATACTTTCAGCTCTTTTCTCATCATTTGCCAAGGGCACCACATTCCTTTAGTAACTTCTATAAGTCTCCATCCATTTTGGTAATCCATAATTAGTTCTCCAGTTTCTCACCTGCAGGGCTAAACTCAGCATTTCTTATGAGGTGGCTGTGTCCCAGCCCTTGCTGACACGGCTGGAGCCAGGTGGGCATAGCACTCATGTATCCCCAGCCCAGTCCCTTAGCCCATTTCTGCCACCATCACAGCCATCAAATATCCTGATTTCTTGCCCTAAGCACTGCAGGGATGCTACAGCCCAGGGATCCTATTAGGCTGTATATTTAAAAAGAAGTTTTCAAATACTCCTCTATTTTAAAAGCATTTTATTTGCCAGGGAGGGGGATTAWAGGTGCTGCACTCTATGTCTAATTCACTCCTACAATGCTGTTTTCRTCACTGGCTAGCTGCACGCCTCATTAATACAAACAACAGTTGCCTACAAGTTCTGAGAGGTGAAAAATACCCAGACTCATATCCAAGGATTTATTTTTCCCCCTCTGTGCTGAATTTGCAAGACTTACAAATGGTAAATCCCAATGGCTTGAGGGAGCTGCTGCAATGATGGACTGGTTTTGATTTCTTTAAATGTAAAATGAAATGAAGCATAGCACAAGGCAGACAAGAACAAGGATGATGATTGTTGTTTTGTAGGTAGCGAGCAGTGTTCCTGCCACATGGATAATAGTTTCTACTTAATCAGCTGCAGAGAACAACAGCAGGAAACAGCGATTGCCTCAGTGCRGAGACAACCCAACGGTGAGCAGAACGAGTAATGCCATCAGCCATGGAAAGAGTGGGTACATCGGGAGAGGAGACAAGCTGCTCCAGTGTTCTTTCCACTGTACCTTCCCTAATGCTGAAATAGCTTCTTTCTCTTTCCTTTTAAGAGCTTTTGCCTTCAGGCCTTCCAGAGCTGCATGTTAATTTACTAGGAAAAAGAGCAAAGAGTTTGCTCTCAAGGTGGGTGGAAACCTGATGCTTCTTTACTACCAGGAAGATGAAGCACTARGGAGACCTCTTGCATGACTTAACTATAAAGTAGTCCCAAGATGAGAGATCAGATCTACAGCAGAGGGAATGGCACCTGCTGAGTTGTACCCCGGAGCTCACGAGTGAAAACGGAGATGGACACTCGCTATTACAGCTTCCAGCATTTCTCAAGAGAAAGGCTCTGCGCTGCCGCAGTCCTTTGCTTTGCTTTACAAGGCGAAATACTGCTGGAGAGAACCAGGCAATAAAAGGATGCCAGGAGCAGTATAATTTAGAGCTCGATTGCTTTGTGTTTTACAACAGCGCCTGCTGGGAAAGGAGCAGCGTGCACGCTCCCAGGCGCTGGCTGTGCCAGCCAGCCCGATGTATGTGTGCCACCCAGTTGGCAGGGGCAGGCAAGGGTCCCAGCAAAGCAGGAGGCAGATCCTGGCCTCAGTGGATTTTCATGCCCCTTTGGCTTATCTGGTGGATATTATATAAGTGGTTATGTATTTACAGTTATTATCATGCAAATAATTCAAGAACAAAAGGAGCTGAGACGCTACAGTCCCAGCAGCTAATCTCCGAACATCATCAGAAAGAGATTAGAAATGGGTTAGCAGACTGGTTGTCCTCTTTCCAAATTACCCCTAAGGGGGGTTAAATGCAACAGCACTTTGCAAGGATGGCAAAGGTTGATTGGCAGATGTGTGTTTGGAGGTGGGAGAAGGGAGAAGRAGAGATTGTGCTCTTAATACTGCCCAAAAAGAATGCTCTGACTGTGTAAATCACCAGGATAGGGCATTGCTCACAAAGGACTGTGCAAATATCCAGAATACACTTTGACGAATTTCATGATTTTTGCTTCCTTTCAAAGAAGCTTGAGTAGTCCAGAGCTCATGAGTACCTTTAATTCTTTGTTTTCCTTTCTTGATTAACAAAAAAAACAAARAAAGAAAGAAAAAGGAAAAAACAGTAACATCTCCCAAGCGTCATTCATTTCAAGCAGACAAATAGATCTCATTCTCTGTACATTGTCCAAAAGTAGATCCTTCTACTTCATTGTGGAATAAAACTTTGCTTAAAATGTGAAATCTGGTTATTGGAATCAACAGAAACATTAAGTAGGGTAGCATATACACCTCAATAATGTTGCAAGATTTCTCTGTCCATTGCATGACTTGGTGGCTTGAAAGTAAGTGTAACAGTGAGTAATTCAAACAAAAAAAAAAGAAGAAAAAGAAAACACAGGTTTTGTGAAGAAGAGCATTTCATGCGTTGCTAGTATGAATTTTGAACATGCAATGGCCATTCAGAAGCACTGAATTAATTTTTGGAAAGCTTTTCAGGTTTGTAGATGAAAGGTGCTGTATAGACAGAAGTTACTCATGATTTTAGAATGATGACTGCAAACCCTTTGAAATATAATTAACTTGAAAAAGCACTATTGACGACAGGCCTAGTATGTGGCCTTCTCTTCCTCCCTCGAGATGAAGCTGGCCTTCACTTTGTTTCTCTATGGATGGTTGTAGTTCTATGGTAAAATGAAGTGTAATTGCAAATTTGCAGGTGCAAGATCCATTTTCTGATCAGTTCAGTACTATCAAATAATTTATGCAGTTGACATCGTCGCTTATCTTCCCATGCACTTTTTCTGTATGAAACTGTGACTTAAGTTAAAATGGGTTACTAAAATACAGACAATGACTGTGGAGTTACTTGTTTGCAGTAATTGCTAAGTTTTCTAATGGACTTAAGCTGGACAGATCCTCATTAAATWCATGAAATGAAAAGCAAATCAATACTATTAATTTTTATTTTTAAAGTCAGTATGAGAAAGCTATTATCATGAAGATATAACCATGCCTTTCTTCTTTTTTCTGTGGTCCAAGTGCTCATCTAACTTGTTTGGTAAACAGAGAAACCTGCCTGTGGCAAATCTGCCATTCTTTTTGATTACAAACTGGGTTTATTCTCTTATGGATAACAATTTAACTTGTATGAGTGCTATTTACCATTTTTGCTAGCCCTGGAAGCAGAATCTTGGGTTTTGGTAGCAAGATAGGAGAGTACGACTTTTACCTAGCCTAAGCGAATCCCTCACAAAGAACAAGCAGAAGTTTTCAGCTTGGCGTTGGCAAGAACAACCAGAATCTTATTGAAAACATAATGTATTGAAAATTTCCACTTGGAAAATGACTACAGGTAAAGCAACAAATAAGTAAGCTACCCTTATATTCCTGAAGTTCAATTTAAAGAAATTTGTAAGATGCTATTTCTAGCTATCAGGTTAAGCCCTCCCAGAAAAGGTGGTCAGTGGTCTCACCTGCTAGTAAGGRAAAATAACAAGAAACTTCCCTAGCACTGAGAATCACACAACATGCAAATCTTGACTATTCTTGACTTGAATCCCTTAAAAAATGTAGCACGCTGCACCTTAAAGCTTCTTAGTAAAAGAAAATTATCATCAGATGACTTTTTAAGTCTGTTGTTTGCAAGATTTCTCTGGCAGATGTGCTARATCAGTGAGGTCATGTTGAGATAAAGACATTTTCAAAGATTTAGTTCCTGATTAATAATTTTTAAAAAAAGAAAAAGATCAGAGGAAGAGGTGTCTTATATTCACACAGCAGAATTYATCCAATGTTTGCCAGATCCTTGCACATAGCTGTACCAGGCTGAAATCACCTGACGTTGTCAGAACTACTGAAGCAAACTTATTGATGGAAAGACACTATTAAGCTCTTAATTGTCTGGGACTCGACATAATCTCACTCACCCACCTGATTTGCAAGAGACTTGCCAAGAAGCAACTTACTACATTGGAGAGTTTTCTCAGGGTATATTTTGCCCAGTAAATGCCAAAGTCTTAAAATGTCTGTTCATAGGCAATCCTTTCCAGAGTTTTCAGCAAGGGCAAACCTRCGAGCGTTTAGGGAGTCCTTCAAAGCAGCTGCTTAGAAACGCGTGAAGCATGAGGCACATCATGCCCTTCTTCCCACAGAGCCTGGGCCAGATGTTCAGCGGGTGTAAAGCGGCATGGCCTCAGGRTGACTTTATGAGGGGGGGCTGGAATGATTTATATTGACCAAGAATTTGGCCTGAGGGTTTCAGCCAAGTGATTTTTTATGACCTCTGCTGAATATAGACCAATTTTATGATCTCTGGTCTAACCTCAGTACTGCATTGACCTTCTCCATGAAGTACAGAAGGCGTGTGATACGTTAGGATTGCAGGTTCAGGGTGTTGAAAAGAGAACGAGGAGTTTCATAGAAGTTTCCTGAAACAGTTTCTCCAGTCCAATTTGCTGAAGTAAACACAGGCTTTCAATTGTGTGTTGCATTTACATATTTTGCTTTTAGGGTTTCTGCTGTTAGCAAAGTCTGTAGGTTCTTTACATCTGTTTATTTGCCAAAGCAAGTTCCCTCTTGCACCTGTGTAAGATCAAGAAATGAGAACATTTCTTTGCAAAGATGGTGTGTGCTTTTTTTTTTTTTTTTGTCCATAGTTTATGTTTTCCTGAAGCATGAATGAGGAATACTTGTGGGCGTATGGATTTCAGAGTCAGGACTTCTTTCCATTTTGATAGTATCATGGGAGGAAAAACTGCTTCCCAGAACCAAGCAATTTGACCGCATTCCAGAGTCATGTGCAAAACAGCGATCCCATCTGTTCAACAGCATTCCCAGTAAGTACGACTCTCCTTGTTGCTCACCAGCTTAAGCAGTTCAACAAAAAACTTCAGTTTGTAATGGTGGGATTTTCTTCAAAATACAAGACGCCAGTAAAATTGACTTCATAAGGATTTGCACATATGTCAAGGTGTATTTCCTTAAATACTATTTTGACTGATACGGCGACTGAAGGATATTATAGTGCAACAACAGTCGCTCCAAAATTAAGGCTTTTTTTTTTGAGATCAGTTTTGGCAATGCCTCTAAATCCACAGTAAATGAATAAATAATACAAATACTAACTTCAAAACTGATGGATTAAAACTGAAACAGATTTCTTTTTCTTCCCCACAAGGCCTGAAGAGATTTGAACAAAGAGGTGCTTGAATTCAACACTCCAGGTTTAGGCTGGCTTACAAAAATGATTCTTCAATAAAAAGAATAAACAAYAAAAAGGCCATGAAATAAATGAGAGACATTTAATTTGTGAGATTCCTCTAGCCAAGAGCTGGTGCCTAGGATTTTTGTGTAATATCACTATGAACATCAACGAGTTTTGCTTAGCAAGTACAACAAAGGTCTTCTGGAAACTCAAGGTGAGGGCTTTTTGTTTGCTTATTTTTGCATATCTCAATTTCCAAGTGTCCCTTTTGAGTCATCTTAAAGACCTTTTAATGATGTCTCCATCTGACTGCCCAAGATTCCCTTAACAGCTTTGGAAAAGTTTCATTCTTGTGCTTTTCTGTTCAGAAACAAATCTGAAAAATTGAATGCAATTCCAAGGGRTGCTTGCTAGCAGAAGAGACTGTCACTCAGCTGGGAGGTTGGGGCATGTTTCRTGTGCCTTGCTGGTGTGCTTGCTTTGTCTGCAGGCGAGGAGCAGAGGCTCACCCAGACTGTTTTGCTCCAGTCTCCCTGTTTCTGCGTAGCCCATACCCAACATGCTCCTGCAGCTACAGGAGTGGAGGTGGTTATGTGGCTCTCAGAAGGAGCCAGCTCATGGGTAGGTTCAAGAGGGCTGGAAAGGAGATGTCTTACGAGAAAGGGACYGATGTTGTTTCTTCCTCTCCTGTGGCTCTTTGGATGGAGGGCAGGATCTGCAGTCAGACAGTGGATTATTCTACCCTTTTCTCCCCAAGTCCCCTTGAACACCTCTGCTGCACCAGCATGGTGATTCTGCAGCCATGCCTGCTTTTTCCTGTAGACCTCCCATACACACAGGTCTGGGATGCATCAGTGGTGGGTGTAAGCAGCTTTCCAGATCATTCAGGATGTTTTATGCAAGATATGGGTTTTATAACTATCATCCCATAGTTATATACATCCAATGTCTAGATTTTCAAGCTAGCCAGAATCTACCTCTATACAGCCAGTTTAGCACTTCTCACCTGCTGWACCCTTCATAGTGTGTAAGGGAGGCAGGTCTGACTTTCACTCTTTGGATTCATCCAKAGCTTCATAAAGGGAAAGCATCATGAGGGGAAAGTGCTTGGCAGTGGGAGAGGGATACAACTCAAATGCAATTAAGAATAATCTCTCTCCTGACTAATGACTTTATACAGAAATAAGTGCCTTCAGGAGTGCAGTCATACTTAGACATTGGCTGACCCTTGGGTTTTTGAAACRGCTGGATTAAAGGTGTTCCTGGGGCACTCAGGGAGAAATAACATACATTGAAATTTTTAGTGTTTTTAATATTTATAAGAAAACTTGCATAAGATTTTGTAGAGGCACAGGACATAGCATGCTATTGTTATTAGCAACAGATCAAAATGCAATGATCTGTTGGATCGGAAGGCACCTAGTGATTAAGGCAGAAAGGCCAGGGGAGGGTTTGGGCTTTGGGACAGAGTGGCGAGTATAAGCTAGTCTCTCAGTTTCTTTATTTGCATAGCAGAATGAAAAAAATACTTGTATCTTTGCATCACAAGGTTAGCATAAGGTTTAATTAATTTTTGTTTGTGACATGCTGTTGGAAAGGTGTTAAGATAACCAGAAACATAACTCTTACATCTGTTTAGGCCTACTCCAGTGGGGCCACAATCCATAATTAAGATTTCTAGCAGATGTTATAATCAAAATGGTGKCTATTAATAAATGGAACAACAGTAATAAGGAGAATGACCAATTCTACTCTCTCTCAGAAAATGCATGCTGAGTCTTTGCTTCCAGACACCATCAAATCCCTTCCTCCTTCGAGGGACCTGATTGTACACCAAGGTGCTGCTTGGCTTGGTGTTGAAAGAAGAAGTTTCAGAATACAGAAACTTGGTGTTTTATAACAGATGTCCAGCATTTAACTAGCATCTAGAAACAGGCAAATCCACTCCATGCCTTCTACCCTCTCTGCAGACAACTGCAGAAAGAAGCATTTGCCATTGGAAAGGATGTTTGCTGATGCTGTTAAGAAGTAGAGTGACATCATTTACATTTTTTGAACAATGGCCTTTTCCCCAAAACTGTTTTGGCTTTTGTTCACTTTCCACTGGCGCCACATGACTGGCAAGGATCTGACGTTATTCTTGATGCTGGTGCCAAAAGAAAATGCTCTCTGGAGACTGTTTGACTGTGAAGAGTCAACAAAACACTGATGAGTTTGGGGGGTTTTATATGTTGAGGCAGGGGGGCAAGTGTCAGCATTCAGTATTCCTATTTCATTAGGAAAATTCATAGCTGCAGAAGAGGGCTCCAGCTTGTTGGTATCTGAGGTGCTAGAGGTAGTAACAGAAAGGAGCTGAAGTTAGGTGGTCAGCGTAAGGGCTGGAAGCTCTCTTGGTTGCAGTCAGGCTTTGACAAATTCAGGATATATTGGTGGACAGAAACAAAACAGGATTGTATAATCAACACTTGCCTTCCTTACTCTATTTCCTCTCCAAAGCAGATCAGCAAATCACTGAGGCTAATCTTGGTTTTCCTGCTTTTCCTCAACTCYTTCTCTTCGTTTCTCCTTCCCTGACTGGCTTGTCTTTTCCAAGGCAACCTGAGCTGTTTTTCTCTCCACTATGCCTGGGTCTAGCTGGGGTTTGTGGTGCTCACAAGAGCCACAGGCCTCCTATCCCTGTTTAGGTGTCCAGGCCAAGAGTGACCTGCAGGGGCTAAGTGTGCCTGACCCAGAGAGTGTTTTCTGCAGATTTAACTATTCAAATCTAAGAAGCATTTACAACATACTCCTCACAGGGTTAAAGTCTCGGGGTGCCATCTGGGGATGGCAAAAGTCTTGTATCTGATAAAAAGAGCTGCATAAATATCCGTGCAAATAGCTTTTTCCCAAAACCTACTGCATTTGTGATTTCCCAACAAAAGATCATCTGATTTACTTATTTTAAATATGGATAAGAAATTTATTCTCTAGCCTCCTTCTTAGCCATGGTGGAGGTCTTTTGCCTCAAAAAAACCAATACAAAATAATCCTAAACAACCCCCTCCAAGCCACTGAAACTCCCAAACTAAATCAACTCTCAACAAGACTTAACTAGCCTGAGGTAGGCACCCAGGCAAGATTTCAGCCCAAAAGCTTATTTTTGGCAATGCTGTAGCAAAGCGAAGGCAGGAGCTTATACCTGGAAATCCTGGGCAGCCATGAGGCTGGCTGCCAGCCTTTCCCTCTGTTGCCAGCCCAGACACTCGGTGATGCATTTCAGGTACTTTGGCTACAGGTAGCAGGGGATCTCTATTAYGGCATGCTTGTGCCTAAAAGCAGCTCAACAATTTTTTTTTCTTATTGTATGGTTGTTCTTAAACTTGCAGTGCAATAGCTGTGGCAATCATCTCAGGCAACTCAGAAGGAAACATGACTGAGAGGAGTTTCTCAGTGTTGGAAGTTCATTAACATGGCACCTGGAGAATTACACCAGGGATCAATTTTTACCGTTTGTTTCCAACTGCAAATAACTTCTTGGAACTCTGGTCTTTTCCAGCTAGGTTTGGTTGGTTGTGTTTCCTTAGAAAGGTTACAGTCTATAAAATAGCCATAAGCAACACAATAAAAAACAGTTTTGTTGGATGCAAGTCCTCTGTTTTCACAAAATGTATGAGATTTGGAGTAATGTGCAACATACTTTAAGTTATATTGTAAAGTTCATTTGAAAACATTTCATATGCAAACAATAATTCTTGGAAAATGGTGCCAACTAAGAATTAATACTGATAAAACCCATGTTTTTCTTTCTGAGGATTCTCATGGGAAATATCTACTTTTGCCATTTTGATTTCTTTTCAGAAAATGTGCTACCAATTGTAGGTGTTTTGGAAATAGATTAAGTGAAGGAGTAGGTGACAAGCATAGATTCAAAATCAGCTTCCAGGTGGATGACTGAAGAATGTTTCTGGAAAAAAAAAAGAAAAAAGAAAAAAGAAAAAAACTCTCTAAAGTATCTTTTCCCTTCAAAATACTGCCAAGGTTTTCTTATAAAAGGAAGACTTAGTTCACATGGACCAGTAAGCCATGATTTAAGCCTCAGACACAATATAATAGCAAAGTTAAAACATATGAATTTATGCTGCTAACAAGGCTAAGACATTTGGCAAGCCATAATCTCATTTCAGAGAAGCTGGGAAAGTGGTGTGAAGAAGAAGAGCCTACACTGCTTGCAGGCCACTTTTGGCTGCTAATGAACCCATGTGTAGAAACAACATCAAATTCAGGCCAAGAATCCTTTTCATTTCTTTATTTTTTGCTATAGGAATTGTCTAAAGCTGCTTAGTATGCTTCCTTCTGTTTCTTTCAAATGTCGTCCCATGTCATCCTACCTTTGAATRAAGGACTTTAGGGCTGTTTACCAATGGAAATGGGTAGCTGTAGACAGCTGCATCTTTCAGCTCCACCATGTTCTGCCTTCCGCTTTCCACCATCACACTGTTTTAAGGTTGCTCACAGCATTCAAATGACTCCCCTGACTGGGCATAGTCTGATGCAGTACCAGTGCTCGGGTTTTCCTTCCATCATTMTTCTTCCCCATGTGGCAGCATAGGCAATTTCAATTCACCTTGTTTCTCCAGCTGGGAATAACCCAGTGACTTCATCCCATGCATGCACTTCCTCCTAGAAAAKAAAGCCATCGGGGGCAGGGGAGGAGTGGGGGGGAGCCTCTTTTCACTGACAGTGTGTGTCCACAATGTTCACTTTAACAGCACCCGACTTCCAGTTTAGGACTGAAATTCTCCGTTACTAGTAGCATATCTCTTGTTGGTATTTCRTTCACGACTGACTGCAATCTGTTGCTCAGATCTTTTACGTGTTCTCAGTGTCAGCTGTGGGACATCATACTAGGCTATATTCACCTGCTCAGACTTCAAACTGAGCCTTGATACGAAGCCCCACTCCATCAGAAGACCTAGACCTCCTTTTGCATTTAATAACGTACTATGCCAGACCTCATCTTACCTTCTCCATCTGCATTTGCACATCATCTTGTTGTTGCCTGAATATAAGATTTTCTTTCATTTAGGCCATAGATAAATCGTTTTCTAAATTCTTTCTRCTCATTTCACCAAGTCCTGACAATTTCTGGCCATATTTTCCCGTTCTCATATGTAATTGGCAGTACAGTATAGAACATTGCAAATACGGATTTAAGTCAGTTCTTGTGGAGAAAGCAAAGCTCTCCTCTGGTTAACATATTGCCCTATTTTAACACTTTGAAGTTAGTCTATGTGATTAACAGTCACACCAGCTTCCACAATTGCTAGAAAATCTGRTAAAGATTTGCCTAGCCTATAGTTCCCACCGTATCACAGAAAAGATGACCAGGGCTCCCATAAGGATGAAGGAGCTCTTGGTAAATAGTAGAGCCCGCCTTGGAATTATACCAGGTTTTGTATACAACAGGATTAAAGTTTTTAGTGAACTTGGTTAGTTGTTTCACTGTTGGTTCCACTGTTGACAAAACAGAGAAAGTACTTGTCCACTCCAAAACCAACACTCAATATATAGCCTGTAGGGGCTGTAATAGTTGATTCTGTTTTGTTTTGTGAGGCACAAGCTTATATGGAATAGCTGTTTATTTCTAGTGGTAAAGAGAGATGACTCTCTTCATTTCTCAGATGTTATGGGAAAAAAAAGCCTACAAGAAAGGGAAAAATTTATGAAGATGAAGTGGTCAGAAAAACAGATTTCCATCCAAATGAAATAYGCAGGCATAGAATATTTTTCCTGAAAGAAACTGATATTTAAAATGTTATCATAGCAGGGCTATGGGAAAGGAAGCATCCTGCCTTCTCATCTCAGCTTGGTTTTAGCAGAYAGGCAGAGCTGCAGCTGCCTTGCACAACTCACACAGGATGATTTTTTCCTATCTTAAAGCTGATGTTTTCCAGCTGGAACTTGAATCCTGACCACACGAAAGCACCCCTATTTCCAGGGAAGCAGAGCAGCTGCGGAGCTGTGATCATGGCTGGCACCATTGAAGTCAATTGAACTTTGGTTCCCAAGTTCAGGAAAAGGTTTTCTTGATTAGCTGGGAATGATGGATATGTASTAGTACTTCATAAAAGAGCTCTTTTATTAAGAACATGGTAAGTAAGTAGAGTCYTGTGATGGGCTGGTTGTCACCAACGTTTTAATCAGTTTGCTTGAAAGATGCAGTGTGGGGGTTAAAGTACTGTTACGCATTTTGGGGACGACACCGACTGAGTGCTGCCTGGCTGCGAATGAGCAGCTCCAGGCTCGAAGAGCAGGAGGCTGGGGCAAGGGGTGGGACGCGCGCTCTGAGCTAGAACAAGCAGCGGGGAGAGGAGTCACATATGGACGTTAATTTACTAGTGGAGACACACAACTGCTCACTGTGCCAGAGAACATTTCCAGGAGACAGAACTGAGTTGTTCTGTTGTTAAACAATTTTGTTCAAATTGTTAAACAATTCTGAAGTATTGTTAAATTGTTAGCGTAGTCCCCGAMACGGTTTTGATTCTGGCCAACAAGCATCTTTTGAATAGTTCCTGGGCCAGGAACTAAGTCCCAGTAGGCACTTTGGGTGTAGACACACCATTTTGAGGAGTAGGAGAGGATAAGCGTATGGACATAGGGCACAGTGTCAGCAGATGGGTCTGGCCACACTGAATTTGYTGTTAGTGACACAGCTATGACTTCTACATGGGAGAAGGTAACAGGGCTTGGAGTGATCCTGAGCCACTTATATGGGGACTGGCACTGGTTTTAACAGGTGTTTTTTGGCAAGTTGAAACAAATGCAGCAATGCTCTGGACGATGCCAATGGGCGAATAGCTGCAGGCTGTCTCCTCTACTGCCCTGTCAAAAGCTCACCCGGGTAAGCGGGAGGTTGACAGGACCGGGCATGGTCAGCCACGCAAGGGGAGCTAGCTCAGTGCCAGGAAATTTGGCTACAATGTGTTTTTTTTTTTTTTTTTTTTTTTTTTTTTTTTTTTTTTTTTTTTTTTTGTAGGGGAGAAGGAAGGGAAATCACACATTACAAACCCTGTTTTTCATAAATACTCTTTGCTGCTGAGCTAATATGTCCATGCAGACAGTTCTTTTGAGCTGTTAGCATTTTCTTCTGGTAGATTAATTTGGATATTGCCATCTCCACTTTCAGTTTCTCAAATAGCAGCACAACAAATACGGCCATATCCTAGAAGGTGAAGGGAGGCAACTGAGCTTGCTTTCGCTGTCCAAAGCAAGTGAATCAAAAGTGAGCAAATAGCACCGATAATATAATGGATGAGTATAAGACTACACAGGATCATCCCAAAACTCTGAACRAAACTAGCTACCCTCTTAGCTGCTCTGCTTCTCCTACTGCTCTTGTTTAAATGTCGAAATAACCAAGTGTGCCAAGAAATATAAACTGCAAACACAGCGTTTTAATAAACACCAAGTGAAATAAAACAAGCCAGAACAAATCTGTTGGCTCTTGCAGTTTTTTTGCTTGCAAGATGGGGAGGCTGAGGTGGGGGGTGTGTGGGGAGGGTATAGTTTCTTGCACATGTTTGCCTGGTGCTGATTAGCAGGGGCAGTGTTAAAAATTTTCTGTGACATGTTACAGGCTGTAATCTTCCATTTTAGGGCCTTGTACCGCTCTCAGTTTAATCACACGATCTCCATTAAGGAGCGCAGAAAGCCCTAAGGAGGGTTTGTGTAATAAGCTTTGCTGGTGTTTTAGAAACAAAAATCTACTTCTTTATTGTGCCTAAACAWTTTTTTTGTCTCTATTTCTGCAGAAGGACAGGGGGTACTACCTCTGCATCCCCGCAGAGGATGCAGCACCGCCTCCGGCCTCCTCCTCGCTCATCCCTGCCCAGGAAGCCCTTGCCCGACCTTTCCAAAAACAGAGGTAGATGGAAAACGATGAAAATGCCTTACCTGTACCTTGCCTGACTAGTCACATTCTCCCTCTTGGGACCTATTGTGCTTCGGAGCCTGCAACTTAGTCATCCTTGCAGGAAAGCTCTCCCCATTCCCCAGGTTTGCCCATCAGCAGGTTCGTCCAGACCGTTCGCTCGTCTCTCCCTGCTGGCTCTGGGAAAGCCATTCAGCACGTGCTTGGCTTTAAGCACGTGGAGCACCTGGTAACTAGGGAAAGGGCCGGCTCTACAGCACTCTGCTTTCTGGCTGGCAATTCCTAATGTAGGTGGGAAGACCTGCCCTCTGGAGGTGCCTGCTTCTGGGCGCTGACGTATGAGGAAAACCTGACAACCTGCAGACCAGTAACAGGAGAGTCTGACCGTACCAAGCCAAGAGCTAGCATGTGCATCCCTTGAGCAGGGTACTGTAACTCTCAGGGAAGATAAGTCAAGCACTATTTTTGGCAAGCTTTATTGATTCCTGTATAATTTCCCTTGCTCTTCCTGCTGAAGTTCCTTCCTTTCCAGTAATACCAGCAGTTGAAGTAGCACATCAATCCTTATTATGTGTCAAACCTTTCTTTTTCCCTGAGCCTCAGCGTGATGCGGAAACCCTTGAACACAAGCTCTTCCTGTAATTTAAACACCCAACTGTATGTGTGATTCAAGTAAGATATAGTGAGTGTTAATGCAGTTACCCTTGGGCTCAGCAGGTAGTACAGCTGCTCATGGGAGAGCCAAAGTGGCCCTACAAAATACTTCATATTGCCAAAGAAAAGAAAAAACAACTCGGTGAAGTCCAAATGCTAGATGAATCTGGCTCTGTGCTTGTACGCACTGGCTCCATGACATTGCTTTTGTAGTTCTGATTTATTCTGCCCTTCTGAAAATTGCAGAAGCAAAGCAGTTATTCACAGCTTTGTTATGCTTATGCTCAAGAAAGCAGGCTCTCAAGCTGCCGGAAATCTCTTAGAGGAGTTGCTGCTTTTAAAACACTTCCGCCACCAAAAAGAATCCATGTTTACCAGAGTAGCAAAGTGGGGCAGGCCAGCCTTTGTGAAAGCCAGAAGATTTAAAAGCAAAAGCTGAGCATCAAGTGCCAGGACCTCGCATTCCCTTTACCTCGTCTCAGTAAACAAAATCAGACCACGTGGGATTATCAGCGCACGTGTGCTCTGAGCCTCATCAGCGGTGTATGGTACAGCAGAGCTTTTTAAACTAAGATCTATCTACGTCCATTTAGCCACTGAGCACAGAGCTGAAGCAGGGTGCTACACAGTTTAATCATTAACCAGGTTTTCCCCATGCATTTGGTATCAATATAGCAGTGTTTGTCTCAGAGCACGGCAAATACTGTCGGCTTTGCTTGGGGCTACGCAGACGGGAGGAGCTTTAGCACAAATAGCAGGAATCCCTACTGCTTCTGGCAGAAGTCTGAGGGTCAGATTTTTATGAAGCCTTCAGGACTTTAAAAATACCAAGAACCCCTCAATTGGACTTTTTTTTTTTAAAAAAAAGGCTGTTTCTCCTCCTTTACTAAACACAAAATACCAGCCTTAATCTGTTAATGCAAACTACACTGCAAACTTTCATTGCAGAAACTGTGAGTTAAAGGATTGAACATGACCACATTAGTGCACAGGGACCAGCCRCCTCCTAGTGATTCCCAGTCYGCAGCGTGCGTGTGCGCACAGCAGAGAGTGGGAGAGAACAGCAGTGCGCGAGCATTTAGCTGTTCACGCTACATCTGTATAAAACGGATGCCCACTGCAGGGCCTGATGTTCTCAATCCACGTCTCTTCAGTGCTGGGCAAAACGCTGCGCTGGTGCGTTTGGGAAATGAAGGAGCTAACCAAAGCGATGGTAACTCACCCTTTCCTCTGGCTTCCTACCGGGCYGGCCAGGGCAGCCCAGGACCTGCTGGGGCTGCTCGGCAGGACGGGGGCTGCTCCTGGGYGCACGCTCCTCCAGTCCTCTGACACAGTACGCACCAAAGGAAGGGTCCGAGCYGCTTCTTCTCCCCTGAGGATATTGTTAGAGCCGGGAATGGGTGGAAAATCTCTGCGAGCCTTTCGTTAAAGCACTTTCCGTTCGGTTCAGCTGTCTGTGAGCCCTGCGGGGATGTGTGAACTGAAAAAGTGTTGGCAATGTTTGTTCAAGCACATGGGGGGACAAACTGACCTACTCGGCGTCAGACTTTTCTGTCCTTCTTGTGCTTAGGTGACCAATTTGGGTTTTGAATACCAGATGCAACAAATTCACGGGCTGCTCATCTCCAGTATTTTTATTATTTTCTTGTAAATATTGAATAGTTTAAAATGCTCCATGAAGCTTAAGTACAAGCTAAAAGTAACAACTGCTGAGCAGCTTGCTCAAAAATTTAGCTATTCACCTTACTTCACAGTTCTGAAATTTTTTAGATTAATATTCTTGTGCAACACTAGCCCTGACTTCCACAGTATGCATTAGGACTGCAATAAATAAGTTGCGAGTTACGTGGGTCTGACATGGTATTTATGAAAAGATTGTATTTGCTCCTTTGAAACGGCCACCTAGCAGAGAGTTTGGCTCTTGTACAAAGGCATTTATTTGGTGGATCCCTTTAAAGGTCAGGGAAGAAAACGTAGCAGATCAGTAATTGCAAAACTAGTTCTGTAAATGTGCTCTTATCTCCTGAACAAGAAGCAGATGCCAAGACGCTAGGGAAGTGAGTTAAAGCAGGCTCGGGGAAGATTTAAATTCCAGGACCCTCACGGCGGCAGATGTTATGAGAGGAATTTTTGCATTTGCCAGTTCCCAGAAGCGATGCCCCTGCGCTCCCAGCAACGGTGACAGGCAGTCCAAAGGAGGAGAGAGCCATACACATTTTATCCAAACATTCCTGTTTTATCAATGTTTTGCAAGGGTGGGAGAAAGGTGAAGGTAGTTCTATATTTTAAACTGTCATTTGCACCATCCTGTTTTGGTATGGACCATCTTAAATCCAAAACAAATCTTCCTATTCACGCACGAAACCTGAGCTAACAGCCATTTCAATGCCAGCTCCTCTTTCTTGTTGACTCCAGTGGATTTAAGGAGTTTTTTCAACCAACTTTGCTGCTAATTTCAAATAGATACCTGAACCGTCTAGTAAATAATATTAAAAAAACCCTTCCAAGCTAGTATTACTCTACTCCCTCTTCCTTGGGATTATTCCCTAGGACAGACATTTAGTCAGTTTTGTCTATTCCAGCACTTTCTGTTCACATTCTCAGTGATTTCCAAGTCATCTCCATCGAACACTTACTGTGCTCAGTTACATCACAGGGAAGACTAGTGTTTTGCTGTGTAACACATGGGAGTAGCTGACTAACTTAGTACATCTCTCACTGACGTTGTTGGGACTTCCACCCTCCCCTGAGTGAGCTGGCTCTCTAGGACGCATGAAACACAAGCCTTAACCTCTGCTGCACTGAAGTCTCAGCAAGTGCATTTTGTACACCAAATTGTCAGGTCATCCCATGGGGGTTAAATCATGCTCAGTCATCTTCATAATAGCTCCGATTTCTATGGCGTGGCCTGCACACGTAAGGGAGCCGGATTTGGTCCATGACCTGCAAAAGTTCAATGCACTGCACCCTGGGACACTGTTTTTTTGCCAGTCCATGTGAACATATTGCTAGTGTGTTRTCCTGTGGCTGGACTTGTACCAGTGTGCCGCAGGAGCTCTGACTCCACCAACGGGCACAGAGCAAGCGCTTGAGAGGGGGCACCGCTGACACAACTCAGGTGCCGCAAGGTAGGATGGGCAAAGCTAGTGACCTGGCAGATTGGGAAGTTTCTTACTCAGTCTGAGGGTTGCAGGAGCTGCCTGTCCTCTCAAGGAAGCACAAACGACAAATTCAGATTCTCTGGCAGCTGGTTAAATTCACTGACCACATGGAGAACCCAGTACAGAGGTGCAGGTGGGTAGCGACTCCCAAGGGGAAGATATCCAAGGGATCTCAAGGCAGCAAAACTTCTCCCCTCGAAAGGTCAGATGAAGAGAGAGTTCATCCAAAATTACAAGGTGTAGTTCCTCTATATAGTTCAATATTTGCACTGGTTTACTCATCTAGAAATAGCAAAAAAAAAAAGACATTAACATTTCTCTGGAGTGCGGTGACAAGYACTTCATGAGAGAGGTCCGCATCACTTGACTGTAAAATGAGACAGGCAACATGTTGGCAAGACCATAGAATAAGTGAAAACAAACCATCATTTGTGGTAGCTATACAAAACCCCTACAATTTCATGTCTCCTTTTTATTTACAGGACGCATGAACTGACGCTGCTACCTGGACCTGAGCCAGTCCAGACTGGCAAAGCAGACAAACAAAGCAGAGTTTTTTAAAAAGTGCCTTTTTTCTGAACCRAGACCTAAGTTTCCATAGCCAGTCATTTGTCGTTTTCAAGTTATAAATTAACGGTGAGAGGGCATGGCAGAAACCTCAGCTTATTCTTCAGCTGTAGTGTGGGTCCAATTCTGCTGTCAGCATGAGCAGCACCCAGCGAACTGCACGTGTGACCTGTGGAGTTAGTGGTGCCACACGAGCATCATCGAAAGCAGTGTTGGACCACTTTTTCCGACCTCACAGCTGCGTTTTGCTGCTTAATAGCTCCATCGGCTGCCTTCATCGCCTTTCGAAATGTTTCTTTCCCACGTGCGCTGAAAGCTCACGCTGACTGCCCTGGGGGCTGAGCTCCCTCCGGGCTGGCCAGGGGAGCCTGCCTGCCCGGGCTGCGAGGAGCCGGCCAGGGAGCCCTGCCCCACCGCGACCTTGGGAAGTCTCCATTTCCCAACCACTGTTATTTCTTTTCTCACCCTTGCAAACGCATTAATTGCGTCGCGCTTCCCAAGACTATTCTTCAAATAAACTGCGTTTTCGTAAGCTCCCTGTTCAGCCAGCTGGAAATCCCATATTTCACTCGTGTTTGCAACAAAGCAATGGAAGAAAAGAGCGAGCCGCAACCCAAGCGGCAAAGTGTTAAAGCACTGAATGCAGTATGATATACCACCATCTCCTGCCAAACGAATGAAACATCAGCATTCTRCTCTAGAATTTGATGTCCATGATTGCTAAAGTAAGAATAAAATATGAACTTAAAGCATTTATGCAACAGCCATCAGGCTGTAATRAGATTTCTGTCCTGTGGTGTCTTGAATATTTTAGACTGTCAGGCCCAACAGTTCACAACAGATGGTTTAGATTTATGTTTTCCACTATCAGGCTTAGGGCATGCATCTGGAAAATGCATGCATACTGGATATAGGTGGGCCCTTGTGGAAAAATCTTCAGTATCTCAAGCCTTAGCKTTTCTTTGTCCTCTCGCACCCCAGCTAAAAGCACACATGTAGGATCCTATGTGTGGAAAAGTTACAGTAATTACAAAATTACACAGCTTCCCTCTTCAGTGTTCCCAAACAAACCCATGAGAAAAATACTGGAGTTAAACAAAAAATACTGGGGTGGATACTTCAAACGTGTCAGAAAAATGTTTCTATCTCTGGAGAAACTGTGGGGCGAGCTATTCACCCCTGTGCACCTCACCCAATAGAACAGACCGTAATACTGTCACCATCATTTCTATCATCAGCTGCACAGATTTAAAAAGCTGAACTTCACGGTACACTAYCTGCCCAATCTAACAATTTTTAAATAAAAAGTGAGATCCTTTTCTCCATGTGCACCTTTGGCTTCCTCAGGAGCAGAGCCTGGTGCTTAGCTGGAGGATAAGTCATGCAGTGCAACAGCAGCGCAACACTCAGCATGTAGCYCTGTTGACGGTGTTGCTTCCAGCAAAATGCACCGCTTTCAAGTCATAGGTCCCCCAAACTGTTGCTATGAACTGCTGTGACAGATCCCAATCTCCTCCTCTTACCTGTATTTCTCCTTATGTGAGTTACAATTTCTCAACCACTGGGGAACAGATCAGATGGGGGGAACATACCCAGCTTGTGCTGCTCAGAGGAGTCTCCCAGTAGTTATCTCTGGAGCACCTTGCAGAAGTACAGCTTGCTCTTAAGTATGATATTAAAACTCATCCTTTGCAGAGGTGAACAAAATGCTCTGAGGAGGGAGCCGGTAGATCAGTCCTGGCACTAATTTTAGTGCTGCTAGTGACTATCATCTTAGTAAGTCATGAATTTCCAAGTAATGGATGCTCACAATCTTTTCAGTAGCTTTATAYGACCACACAAGTGGCTACAGCTACCATCACTGAAAATCTTTAGCGCTACTGAAACAAGAGACCTATCTATCTGTATCCAGAAATGGAGAATAAAACCTTTATTTATTTATGAAATGGCTCTGAAAATGTAAGTATTTGATGCTACTGTAAAGTAGAAGGGATGCAAAAARAAGTAGTAAGAGCCCAGAGGCGAGCTTTCGGCTGTATGGGAGATTAGAGACAGCTGGATATTTGGTTATGAGCATGAGCTGCGTAAGAGGTTATAYAGAAAGCCTGCATGATTTAGATACTGACAGCATCTGAGGGCTTGGAGGGAGAGAGCAGCAAGTCAAAGATCACACATAAGCTGTTAGCATACGGGACAAGCCAAATACTGGTGGTGTCAGTGGTAGACAAGAGAGCAGGTGCTGGGTGACTTCCAGGGAATACTACCCCATCTAGTTCACATGCACTGATCTTGTATGGCTGACAGCACCTCCATGAAGATGTCTCAGGCTAAATTGTGACTGATGATTGCAAAGGTGGGTTCTCACTGGTGATAACCTTGGAAATCCCAAGACCTGCAATGAAGTGTCTCTTTCAGTGGCAGAGCAAAGTTTGTCAGTCATCCCCCAAAACCTGCTGCCGCAGCGTGGGGCTGGGGCCTCTTGTCCCTTTTAGCTCTCACCTGCTGCACCAATATTGCACACTGCTGAGAAACCAGTTTGTTCAGAAATAGTTAAAAGGAAGTGCAGAGCAGTCGCCCCCTGCAGATAAGCTTGCTATTTCTAGATGCATCTCACACACTGTTAAATCACCTTTCAGGCTTGCTCTTCTCGCTCTTTAGTGACTATAACTGACTCAGTATTTCCACAAGTCAGTAACTCAGTGATAGCCTCACTCAGGCTTTCAGGGTTTCTGAAAGCACCTGGAGGCTGCTGAGGAGGGCGGCTGGGCTTTGCACTGCATCAGCCTAGAGGAAGCACCAGCAAGCCATGCAACAGCACATCGGCAAACACAGGCATTATGCAAGGAAGAGGTCTCATGCTGGTTGCAAAGTGTCTGCTGGTCCTTTGACTTGGTTGCATTTCCTACTGCGTCCTTGTATGCTATTTTGGGGGAAGTCGGTTGTGAATGCTATTGTCCCACAGGAGGATTTGGGGACTTTCGTGTTTGCTTTTGATCTGGGAATGGCTTTTCTGGTATCACTCAACAAACTGCACAGGCTTAAAGCAAACTCTAAAGCCAGGCAAGAAGCTCTTTCCTGGAAACAGTTTGACATACTGTTGACAGAATAGCTGTTACTGTCTTCCCAGAGGTTATCTGTCTGATTTGAATGTCTAAAATATTTAAAAAGCTAAGTAAGTTCCTTTCCCTTGAGAGGTGCTGATCAGTCAGCATCCCTTTGGTTGTCAAAACAGGCTAAATAAAATCTCAAGGACTCCAAATCTCAAAGTACCAGCCAATGTATTTACTGTCACACTGGGCCAGTTCCTGATGGCTATTGCATAAACTGGGATGTGGATTACTTTCAGCTGATCTCCATCCATGATGTCTCTGTATTTATAGGCACAGTGTAGCTAAGAGCAGATTTTAGGCTGCTGGGTGGTGTGAGAAACCACAGGCACAGGGACGTGAACAGCTCACCCCAGATCATGCTTCCRCATAGTGAATGTCTCTATGCATGCACTAAGCTCAGGACAAATTTCTAGCAATTTGAATCGATTAGTTATCTGTTCCTTACTGAGAGTTAACCCAAATTATCCAGYGTTGACCTTGGGCTGAGAACATCCACATGTAGAATTATCCYGGATCATGCGAAAGGCAGTGACTGGTTCATAGAATCGTAGAATCACATAATCACAGAATCGGTAAGGTTGGAAGGGACCTCTGGAGATCACCTAGTCCAACCTCCCTGCTCAAGCAGGATCACCCAGAACATGTTAGACAGGGCTGCATCCAGGCAGGTTTTGAGTATCTCCAGAGAAGGAGACTCCACA
>NW_028186435.1:2045425-2095933 GCF_003343005.1 Rhea americana
AGACAGTGTCAAAAGCCTTGCCGAAGTCAAGGTACACAATGTGGTTCATGTGCCTGAAACCCYCTGGGCTGCAGGCTAAAATGCGTGATGTAGCTCAGGGCCAGGACTGGCTCTGCTGACCCTTAGGAAGCTCCAGTGTGAAACTCAGTGAAAACAGCCGTGTTTACTGTGAATAAGGATGTCAGTCTGTTCCCTCCTAAATGCCACAGTGACAATGAGACAATGAGATTTGGTTAAATACAAAGATTTCCCCATATTCCTTCTGCTTTGCACTGTCAGAAAAAAAAATCCGACTAACTTTGTGAAGACTACCTGTCAGTTGTATTTTAGGTCTTTAACTTGCATCCTTTTATCAAGTAAAACACTATTTAGCTTAGAAAGGTGTTACTGACCAATTCAGCTTCATTTATCCTTGAATATGAYCTTGCGAGGAGTAACTGAAATTCCAGCTCTGTTCTTGGACAAGGTTAGCCTTGCTCAGCAGCCAGGACTTCAGTAGGAGCTGTATGAAGTCAGCCAGTAATCCGTATGAACAACACACTGATGCTTTAACAAAAATATGATCCAGTGTTGCTTCCCCTTGCTCTTCCTTTCTGTTCTCATTACAAAGTGTTATCGAATAGGACACAATCAATATTTTCCCCTTAACAGGAAGCATTTGTGTAGCTGTGCCATTTTATATTTTGAATGGGAGTGTTTTTGAGATGATGGTTGGGACATGCCGCCAAATACTGCYATTACTTCTTTATATAAAATATATAACTCGCCTCACTTTAAATAGCAGAACTGCCTTGTATAATCAGCTAAAGCTTGCAAGCCTTCCTCAGGCCCGTAGATGGCATATTCTAACTATTTGTGTTCTGTAAAAACCAGCAATGGAATGGACAGCGAAACAGTGTAAAAGGTAAGATTAGAACAGAAACGTTTCTTTCTAGGCACAAAARAAAGGGAGTTTTATTCCCGAACTCCGAGATGGAGTAGATGCCAGTGGAAGAGGTAAGAGCTTCCAGATGAGACTTTGTGAGTGCCCATAGTGGAATCTCAGCAGTTACTGCTTGTCTAATGATGGCCAGCAAAAGCAATGTGATGGCACAAAGCCTTTATGTCTTCTAGTGAAAACAAAAGCAGATTGGAAAATGAGGCAAAAATGTAATACAGATGGGAGTTACAAGAAGATCACACCAAAGCTGAATCCTGGAAGAACCACAAGTTCTCTTGCCTTCTAGTGCCCTCAGCACCACGAGGGTACATGTCATGCTGGCCAAAGCCTCCTCCAGGAGGTTCTGTAAAAATAAAACTGTGTCTTTCTCTCCCACCCATTTGCTGACATTGCCAGTTTCTAAGTGTTAGAGAACAAATTCCTTCTAAAAGCATGTTCTGAGCACAGCAAAAGGTCAACACCTATAAGATCAGGACAAATTCCCCTTAATCAGGAGAAATTTGGGTGTTCATAATTTTTGTGAACAAATAGGGGTAGCCAGAATCTGYTTAAAGGGTAATGGAGGTGGGGGCAAATAGTACAGTCACCTGGGATTTTGTTAAGGGTGAGCAAGCTGGCTTGCACAAAGAGAAAGAGAAGAAAACGATCTTTTGCTTTCAACGTATCTTGCAAGCAAGCCAAATTATTGGCCTGATGTGGCTATTAATGCTGTATTCTGGTAAGGGACAACTCCCACGAAAACACAGGGAACAAAACAACCCAGCACGCTGCAGCCTTCAGCAGAGATAATGCGTTAAGGAGATGCTCAGAGAGACCCAACACCTAGCTCAGTAAAATGGATGCTGAAGGYTGCATGATAGGAAGGGCAATGCTGCCTGGCATTGCTGGTGGGACAGTGTTCCACATCTTCAGGTACGTCTATGCAGCTACAGCAGCATCTGCCACAGGACATGACCCCTGGTTCTCAGGCCAGGCATCACAGAGAAGCACATATCCACGGTGCTCATGGTTAGTCACCCCCACAACAGCCTGGGGGCATCTGCCCTGCAAAGCACTTGGCTTGGCTCTATAGGGCTTTGTGTACCCCCCCCTCAAAAAAAAAAAAAAAAAAAAAACGCTTTTCAGTTCAACATGCCTGAAATAGCAATGGCTGTATGACAGCCGGAGCAGTGTTCTTAGTAGTGGGACGCTGCAGTTAAGCGTTGCGAGCTCCAATCCACGGCACGAGAAGCGGCTGGAGAATGCAGAGGATGGTGGAGGTGAGCGGACCCAAAGCCTAGGGCAATCTCATCAGCTGTGCCCATCAGGGCAAGTCCTCTAGCAGCGGATCTGCAGACTTAGGGAAAAACAGGCAGCTCGTTCCACGAGAGCACCTGGGAGCACAGTATCCTACATGAAGCACAGATGGTCAGGAGACCACAGCCCAGGAGCAGACCAGGCARTAAGTTTCTCTGACAGTATAAGCGTACTCTGTGACCACGTTTTGCAGAGCTCTGGTACTGCTGCTTCATAGGGCGGTTAGCCTAGGGTCTGAGCAACCCTTCGGCTCTGTCCCTGTAAGAGCAGGGCTGCAGAAACCTGCCCGCATCCTTCGTCTGAGAGGAACATGCTACGTTAGTGAGGAACGCAGCAGCCTGTCATCGTACGAAATGCGTGGAATGCTCATGAGTCAACTTTTATCGAGGCTTGTCATACTTTTCTGTGGATTTTGGCACTTTCTGCACTTCAAACAAAAGAGAAACATTCTTTTTACCGGCCAAAGTTTGCTCTGCAGAGTTAAAAGTACCTTTCTAATGTAAACTGCAATCCGTCTGGAGATCTGCAGCAAACCTCAGTAAAAACTAATCAAATAAACAGTGGATGAAGAGAATTTGTACTGGAAATTATATCAGTAACAGCATTAGGAGAACAGGCCACATGGAAGGGTGCTGAGAATTCATCAGAAATTGTTCTGATGACCCTCAAATAACAAAGATTTGTTCTTCTTTGTTTTTAATAACATATGCAATGGTGAATGTTTCAGTGATGTCCTTGAAGCTTGCCAGGAACACGAAAAAGAGAAAGGAAAATTAAGGAAAGAGGTGAATGTATCGAAAATGCAGGATGACAGAGGGCAGAGAGGTGTCTGATGGGTTTGACGTGGAGCAGATGTACCCYTGCGTTCCACCGGCAAAAACAGCGCTGAGGCCTCTGAGAAAACAGTGAGGAGGGGAAAAGCAAAATCTCCCGTCTCCCGTTAGCTTTAACGCAGAACTGTTTCAAAAACTTAATGAAAGTAGCAAAAACATTTCTAACAAAATCCCCAAACTTTTCCCATCTAAGGAGGAGAGCAAAAAGCAGACAGAYAGAATTACACCCTCTGCCACTCAACGGCACTTCTCAAACTTACTTTTGAATTCAGGCACAAAGTGCCCTATGCTACCCTCAATCTGGGGATAGTTGCTCTGTCKCCTAGAGATAAAGTTAGAGAGTTACAGTTAATATGCTGTATTAAAGTGTCCAATTAACATAATATGCAAATAGGTAATATATCTATTTTTGGTATATTGAATTGGAGAAAATACAAGCCAAAGGCACAAGCAATGGCATATTAGGTTATTAATTCGATTTTCTGTTTTTTTTTTCTCCTAATAACAATATGAATGATCTTTTTAAGCTGCTAACTCACAGCAGGATTCAGAAAGGGGTGGGGGTCATAGATTACTTGGTATTAGTACTGAATCCAAATCAACACTGGAAAGCCTACAATGTTAACGTTGCCTTTAATTCAGTCCATGCAGAGATCTGGAGTGCAATTCTGACCTTACAAGAAATTAATGGCAGAAGCCACGCTGATGGCAACAGAGCTGGCATTTAACCCCTTGCACAGTTCTGCTTTATTAGAAGCATAAGTCAAAAACACCAGGAGCTGACAGGGAGATGAGTGGATGTCCCCTGTGATTTTGCATCTAGAAACACGTTGAAATTATGTATGTACACGCGTGTATGTCTTACAACACAGGCACTTATTGGCTATCAGCCTATGAGTATGTGTGCATACACACATATAGGCAAAGATATGATGCTTTCTGAGGTGCATTTTTTCACGTATGTCAGATAAGTGTGTTTAAAACCTTTCAAAATTTATTAAAAGCAAAAGGAAAATTCCCACTGATTAAATTAACAGAAAAACTGAGAAAGAATCCTGTGCAGCACCGGATAGACTGAAAAACAAAGTGACCATTTCAGAGAACTTCATCTATCACATTAGTCATCTTCTATCATTTATATGATTGAAAATTTGAGGTGTTTGTAATCTTTTAAATGAAAACATTTTTCCCTTTTGTCAGCCTAGGTCTGTCCAAATTGCACAGCAGCAGTAATCTCTTAGTTAGTAACCTTATAGAGATTCCCCACCGAGTCATTTAACACAGCTAACAGAAATGATTAAGTGACATCTAAAACAAAATAAATATCAAAACATAAGAAAATAATAAGAATGRGGGTAGTTACTAAAGACACACATGCCAGAAATGCTCCCAGCAGCATTGGGCTCCAGGTGAACAGTGTCCTACGTTGTCACCTTTCCTGGCATTTAAGGAATCTGGAGGTTTTGAAAGCGGGAAGAGCAYGTGGAAGCAGCCCAGATTTCCACTGCCTGTCTTGGCCAGCATTTCACCTACAGGAGTCCGTGGAGGAGCCAGGCTTAGGCCTGAGGACACCAGTTAAGTTTTACACTAAAACAACACCTACCCGGGGGYAGCAAGCAGAGCCTGATGCTTCGTTCCACGCCTGCCGCTGCAACGAGCTCGTCAGGGTCCCAAGCGCTCRAAGGGAGTTGGTTGAAGTATGGAAGAAGGCCAGGTATGAAAACCCCTGGGAGCAAGGTAATTGCTTCCAGATGTTTGAAAATTGCTTGCAGAAATGCATAATCAAATCCTTCGCCAGGACACAGCAGCAGGGGCAAGAGCAGTCAGAAATACGTAGGAAGAGYGCAGAGGTGGCACCTCTTGCTGCAGCAGGGGCACAAGGGACTTGCCAGCCTGCGGCATCCTAAGTCCATGTTTTAGATCGTAGCTCACTACAGCCTTTCAGACTGGCAGCCAGTCCAGGAGGATTGACATGCTAATGACAACTTAACACAGACACAACAACTGTTGTTGGCTGCAAGTTTTTCAGACCTTAGTTAAATGTGGTAAGARATACAAAGACTAGGCTTATCAAAGTGGCCTTGTGGGGCCACTGCCCGTCACTCATCTTTGCTCCTGGCCTTATAGTAAGCAAAGTTAAACCTAGAGTCTTTTTCTCCCCTCTCTTCTTTTGATTTAGTATATGGAATATCTAAGGTCATTTAATTTTGTTTCAAAATAAGCTTTTTTATATATATATAATTGACCTAATAAGAAAATATCTCCAGAAAGGAGATATTGGCATCATATTTTTATATGCAAAAAAAGACTATACTTAAATATGGGTCCAGGCAAAAATYTGAAGCCGGTGGCTGTAACCCCTTGTCACCCTCCTGCCCTTCTGTTCCCAAACCCCAGCTTCTGCAGGAAGCCGAATGCGGATCCTGAAGGCCTAATGCAGTTACAATGCTTGACAAGGAGTAAATCTGTGATCCAAACCTATACTTTCCTTCCTGACCTACAAGCTGCCAAAAACTTCAATGAGCATGCTGCGTTGTGCTTTGTGGTATGACACTCTCGAAAGATGAGACACCAAGCGAAAGGGCCGCGAAGCTGGCTGGAGGCAGAGCAGCAAATTGTACATCACATGCATAGCCTCGGGAGCCAGAACAGGCTATTACAATTATAGGGCCTGACTCAGTAATACTTGTGGCATCGCCACCCGTTTCTAAGCGTTTTTAAATAGCTCTAAGGAGCAACATTTCAGATAACCTTTGAGAAAACCAGGAATCTGGTTTATTGCAGTGTTATCCTGGCAACATGTAAGGAGTATGAAGAACTGAAAACCTAATCTTGTATAAAAATATCCTAGAATGCTTTCAGGTTCCTAAATGTGATTTTGAGGAATGGTGTCTTTGGTCATGGCTCTGCACCGAGTGCAAAATACTGTCTTCACATCCCTTGTCCAAGAGCTGTTTAGCAGGGCACCTTTTTGAGAAAGATACATGCAACATTAATGAGCAATTTAAGACAAAATTCATATCCAGAGCAGCAGCTAACCTTCTGATAGACTTACATGCAGTACATGAATAATAGCATAGAGTTGTGAAGGAAGTGAATGGAAAGATTTGGCCACAGTAAAAACAGCAAGTATATACATATACATATATATAAATATATAGTGTGGGGAGGTAACACTTTTCAAAATCAGATTTTTTTAAAACTATGTCGCAGTTCTTATACTAGAAGCAATATGGTTGAACTACAGTTAGTGTTTCCTTGCCAGAAGGGGACTGGAGAGGTAATGCCTCTCCCTCTGGAATAGATGTTTGTAATTAAGATACCATTCTTCAGCAGCCTCTAGTAAAAACAAAAGGTGTCTTTGTTCTGGTGCCTCCCCCCCCCCCCCATTTTCAACTAGCAGCTGAGAAAAGGATTTGAGAGAGTAAATTGAGCTGAAGTGCAGGAGTAATCCTCTTTGAGGACCGACCCTTGGAGCTAAGGAGCTGGTTACTCGATGGCAGTACCATCCGGGCGGCACTAGCAGCGAAGCAGGGCGCTTAGGAGCCCTCCAAGCAGGGTGTACCTGCGTTTCCCACAGCTGCGCGAGTGCGGGCAGAGCGGGCAACGCGCAAAGTGCCACAGCTGATGCTCTTGGTGTTCACCAAACTCTTCAACATCGTGCGGAAGTTGGAGGAGAGCTCCGTCTCCTGTTATTGTATACACACGCTGACATGATACGGCAACACCTTCGGAAGAAATGAAACAGTGGTTATGGAGAGAAGAGTAGAGCAGGAAAGAGGGGCCGTACCAAGCACTTCTTCCTCAACTCATAGGTCCAATTCCCTACTGCTTTATCCATTTTATGGTCATTTCCAATTATGCAAATTAAATGCAAAATTTTCCAGTTATGGCTTTGTAGCATCTCTTTTATAACATGAATAACTAACTAGTTATCACAAATGATGAGGTTAAAAAGTTAGAGCCTGATTCTGTTCAACAATATTGTTACAAAAGCTGAGAAATGGCTTGTCATTCTGCCTGCTAATTCAGTCTTTGATCTCTTTGGTAAACATGTTTTCTGTTTCTTAGAGGAAAGAAAAAAAAAAAAAAAGGCGTACAAAACCCAGCTTGTTACTGGGAACACAACTTGTGTTCCTGTGAAATCTTTCAAGCACAAAAGAAAAAGAGTGATGATTTCTTTGAAATGTCTTGTTAACAAAGCAACGATTTTAATTAAAGCTGAGCTCATGGACTTGTTTCTCTGCTGCAGGTTAMAAAAATATTAAGATAGGTTACGTTGAGGACTAAGTATGCTGATGCCCATATCACTTTGTATAGGATACTTCTGAGTGTATCCGACACGTGAACATTCATGACACGCAGTCAGGACATGCCCACCGCACCACAYGCACAAGCACACCGTGGGCGCGCGCCCAGTGTGAAGTGCATTGGTTTTGTAGGGGCAAGTAGGATGGAGTTCCGCAGTCCTGACCCCCAGGGTGGGCAAGTGACTACCTCTTCTAGTAGCACACCAAGTACAAGTTTTCCAGGGCAGAAGGAAAGGTCCCAGATGACAAGTGGGGCTGCTGGGGCTGAGTGGAGGTGGCCAGGCTTGGCATTAGCAAGCAGGGCAGCCCAGGAGGTGCACCTGGCCTGGGTTTCACGATCACAGCAGGGAATCAGTCTCCTTCTCCCAAGGGGCAAAACTGATCCAGGGATGCTTATGCTAAGCAAAGAGCAGACAGACCTCCACATGAGAAAAGTCCCCTCCATTGCATGGTTTAGCAGAATACCCAGTGTAAAAAAAATGAACAAGAATTCTCAAAAGATCAAGGGATACCAGCCTCCTTGAGAGATTTAGGTCRATTCTGGATTTATCCTTAAACATCACCCTCTGACAGACGACCAATATGTCCAAGGACAGCCAAAGCGAGGTCAGTTCCATAACCATTTGCTTTTAGGCTACTGCAGAGATACCCTAAAGGGCTGACAACCTCTGYGTGTTTCTGCCCACCCTCATTTGCATTAATAAGCCAGTGACTGCCATGTGTTTCCCAACTGAGCTCCGATTAGATCAGAATAATCCATGCCAGAAGCAGCCACTTCAGTGGCCTTCGCCTCCTTGCTGCGCTGTAGGCAGCGAGCTGGGAGCTGCTTCTCCAGAGCCAGAGGCTTCAACCTTCTCCGCAAAATGCCGRGGATTAAAGGATTTGTTACTCTCCAAGCTGCCACAGGCTCTACAGGAAAAGTTGTCAGGAGAAGCACCCAGCTATACGTCAGAAGGAAAACAGGAATGAAAATCTCCTGTAACTGAGCTTGCTAACGGTTCTTCATTGAGTGATTTAGTCTTTCTGACACAAAGCACGGGCAAAACATAACAGTGCTATGATGCACATAAATACTTCCCTTTCCCRGCCTGAACAGCTTTACTGCATCCCCAGGGTGGGGAACCAGAGCATAGTTAGATACAAGCTCAAATGTGCGCAGGACTCAGGCCACAGCAGAGAAGCAGGTGGTTTCACCTGCGAGGAATTATTTGCCTTAACCTTTCAGGGACAGCAGGCAGAATTGAGCAGTGGGTCGATAAAAGATAAAGTTTTTCTGCAATGAGACACAAGCCATTATCAGCACAGAATTAACTGAGAAAGTGATAAAGATCATAGTGATTTTCTAGGCTCAGAATTGACTGTATTTCTATTCATCTGGCACAGCAAGCTGTCTTTTGACAGTTTAGAGCGAGATGTCTGAGCAAATGAGTATATTGACAGAATGAAGACCAAGTCATGACATTTTCCTTCCAAAAAGGAGAATTCATTCTTTGCCTCTATGGATCATTTTCTTCTCCCTCAGGTGCAGAGGGCTCTGCTTTTATTGCAAATTGGATTTATTCTGCCCTCCAGATTCTCCTGTTCCACTGCCTACTTCTTTGTCAACTTCTGCAAAACGTAGAAAGAGTTTCTATCGTTATTGCTTGATCAAAATGCTTTTCCAACATAAACAACCAAGAAAGAAGGATCGTGGAGAAATTTATAGAAAAGAATCATATAGATCTGCTTCCCACAGGGATATTTCCACTACTTGGAGTTTGTCAGACTGGCCTAGCTGCTGGTGCAAACACAGTTGCTCTGCAGCTAGTGCTGTAAGTTTCCATTACCATTTTCCTTTGAGAAGATATTTTTCTCCCAGGAGCATCCTTGCTCTAGAACTATGGGCTAATGCTTTCATAAAATACGTTTTTACATGGCACGGAGAAAGTCCAAAAAGTGACAGAAGCACATCATGTGCAATAGGGACCTTCTTTCTTTTAAATACCCACTATTTGATCAATAAATAGCCTCATTTAGTTTTCTGGAAGAGAGGTGAGTGAAAAGAGAGGATATACAGCCAAAGAAAAGAAAGCTTTCTGCACCAGGATTCTTTCTCTCAGCTCTGCAATGACTGTGTTTAGCATTAAAGAGATACTATCAGAAACAGGCATAACTCTTCAAACAATGACCAATGAGTCAACCACCACAGTGACTTATGGAAAACGCAAAGTCTAACTGCTGTTCAGTGCCTTTAACAAACATAGAGAGAGTTCTGCTAAGGAACAGAAGGATTTTTTCATAAAACACAACATGGTCATTTTTGCWGTAACCTAGTAGAATTATTGCTCTCCAGATGACAGAAAGTCAAAAATAGGAAAGAATAACCAGAAAGAACTTTCCTCTCAAGCTTTGCCATCTAATCAGCCCTTCAATCAAAGCAAGCCACTGCTGTTTCCTAAGCTTCTCATACACTGAAGCTCAGAAAACCTGATGGCCATGTGCTACTTCAATTGGTTGTTGATTATCACCCAAATGTGCTCTGATAGCAAATCTTCTCCTCTCTTGAGTCTATGCTGTCCAATTAGTCCATTCTAAGCCTTACCCCTTCTAGGCCAGTTGAAACCCCACTTTTGTAGAATCAGCTCTCATCTATATTCTTTGGCTTTTTCATTATTATGGTATATAAGCTGGCTCTTCTCATATACTTTTCTGTTGTGTCCTAGTGGAGATCAGGTTAATGTCAGAAAAATGTAACATAACAAAGGTTAAATCTTTGGTTACAATGCCCCTGAGGGAATGGGAGCTTCCTGGATGTGGATGGTTTTGAAAGTCTAGGAATTCCGTGCATGAACCTTGGGTGATTTACCATATGGAGAGACCAAATAGTTTCAGATCAGCTTTGGCCTAAGGTAGAAACCATAGTCAAGATGAAACTCGGGGCATTTGAACCTGGATGACAGATGGAAAGACGGATTTGTGCAAATCTTCAATAGCTTCATAGAGAGGGCCACAAAAAGTTGTGCCATTCTGGATAAATACTATTTACTCACATATTATTTACTTGTTTCCTGGTAGCAACTTTAAAAAAAAAAATCAGATGAATTATACTTTGTTGTACAAAATGCACTGTTTTTAGCATGCAAAGAGTAAGAAAATGAAAATTAAATAGCACAAATATAATCTTTTCAGTAGTTAGGCTACTGCATCCAAGGCATGATTTAAGGGATACCCCTAGGCTAAGTTCAGCCACCCTTGATCTTCTACAGCAAGCAGAACTGCAGAGCCCATGTGAAGCCTGATCAAGCATCTCCTTTGCATTTGTTCCAGCAGGAACCTTATCTCTAGGTTGCAGGCAACAAATCAAAATGGATAAGTTCAGCGACTTCTAGGTTAGCTATGTTCAACTGGTAGTCCCCCCCAGTGTATTTGCGAGCCTCATGAAAGGACCTGTTTGGCAAGTGGCATGCTTCAGGCTGCTCTCCTTCTCAGGAGCTCCTCAAGATCAGCCATATTTCAGAGCTGTTGTCCTGGCAACAGCAGACATCCTGTCTCCAGCTTTTGCCGAGGGGCCTCTGTCTCATCACAGAAGGGATGTAGGTTTGAAAATGATATGGAAGAGGAGCAGATCTAAGACAGTCAGGCTCAGCCTAGCCAGATCATTATGGCAAAGGAGCCTGATCTGTGCTGCCTTTTTTCCAGAGTTGTCTTTAAACAAGTGTGGGGAAGAGGACCAACCGTGTCTGTGTAATCAGTCCAGCAAGCCTAGATTATTACTACCTTTAGTGCTCATATCTGGTTTAAACATCTTTGTCTTAGAAAGGTATACTGGAAGCTTCTTCACCCAGCTGGCACCAGTTAGTTACACTTGTATGTTCATTAAACATGCATATTGGCATGATGTTAACAGCAGCATTAACAGCCAACCCTGTTTGTGTATATGCCTCATTAAAAATAAGCAAATAGTTATTTCCAAGACGGTGTGTTGCGGTCATTTGCGTACTGGCTGTGTTAATACTACTATAGAGAAAGAGATCACATGAATCAGAAACAGGAGCTGTCTAGAAACCACACCAAGTTTGGGTAGAGTAACTAGGTTACACAGCAAGCTTACACTTATCAGCTGGGATGCATTTGCTTCTGCTTACGTGCCAGCGCAAACACAGGCCTTGTATGCACGTGCCTCACTTGCTGCAGTAAGCGTTCCTTGTTTGCTAAGGGAGTTTTGCTGTGTGTATGCTGCTCTTGCTGGCTGCCCAGCAGAGGAGCGTCTAAACAGCTCTGAAGGAAAACCGTGCAATTCAAATATCATTCTCTCACTGCTCTGCCTTGAGAAGGCTCAGCTAGCTGACCTACGGTGTTMAGTAAGCAATAGCACAGTTAAGTGATGCTTCCAGCAGGATTTTTGGTTTGAATACCTGGTTACTGAGGAGGAGCCAACAGTGAGAAAACCAGTGTTGGCTGGGCTTGCCTTACCTGTGCATTCATAGGCAAGTGAACGCATAGGGCCCAGTGGGTGGGTGCCGCGGCTGATAAAAGAAGTCTACGTGGATCTACGCAATTAGGAGTTCAGCTATGGTACTGAGACCTCCTATTACAAGTTCTCATTTTACAAGCATACCAACTTTTTGTTATTAATGCTATAAGCAGCCTTAGTCTGGTTGTGTGAGAACAGGCAAACTGAATAGCTTATCAGTCTCCTGACTTTAGATGCCATAGTGGCTTAGGGACATCATAGTGAGGCATTTCTTGCAAATGACCTGAATACAGACCTGCGGGTGAAGGCCAATGGCCAAGGCATGTGGTGGAGCCTGAATTCCTCCAGATATCTTCACCCTTATTTTTGTATCTCTGAAGCAGGTACTGATGACAACTTTGCAGTGCAGCTTAACTCAAAAGTCTGAACATCTGAAATCTGAGATAATGCTGAGTTCTCARTTAACGCTACCTGGCAGCAAGAGCACTTTAGCTTCTCTAACGATGTAGATAAGTTAAATTTGTGACTCTCCAAAAGAATTAAAAAGAACAAAATAAAAATGAGTAATACTTTATTTTACAGCATTACCACAACCTAGGATTTAAGGTAGGGTGCTACCACTATGAAATACTATAAAAAATAGCTCATGTAATCTGAAAGTCTGGCTTAAGACTARGGCCAGAACAAGCTCCATAAATTGGGGAATTTCTGATTGCTGTTAACATCTGACATATACTCCTCCTCTGAGCTTTCTGCTCAATGGGATTCTTCTGAAGGGAAGATAGCAATTTTGTCCATTAAATTTTGGCACTGTGGGCCGTTTACTCATGAGTTATGAAGCAGCTTGGCATGGGCTGTCTTTTGGGGGCCATTTTGAGGAAGAACATCCTTAGCTGCCCACCTTTCTCCTCTCCCTATATGGCCTCTGCAGGAGGTGGAGTTTTGCAGCTGCTTCTCCAGGCATCTCTCTACAGGGATTTAATTTCACAGCTGTGTGTGGTCAGTGAAGAATTACCCCCACCATTACCCTATAAGGATTAATAACAGCCAACTGATGCTCAAAGTCAGTGACAGATCTGTGGCTTTTGGACACCTCTAAGCATAGGGAGGTCTCACATAAAGTGGCACAGATYTTACCTATCATATTTTATATGGCTCATTGGACATGCCTTCCTATCAGAAATCATCACAGTAGAAGGAGAAAGAAGCAACTCAACTTGTTTGCACCAGCCGTACCACCAGATAACACGAGTCTGCAGATGCTGTAGAAATTACGCCTGCTTAATTCCTCAGTGCTTCTCCTTGCCAGTTCAGGAATGACAGACATTCATAATATTGTGAAAAAGGATCTCCGTGCATTAGTGCATCTGCTAGTGTAAAGGAGAACAGCAAATAAATGGAGTAAAAAAGGGTGAAAGGAGGCATTTACTCTGGGGAGAAAGGTGCTCTGTGGTTAATGGAAGAGAGGATACTTTCACCGGCTAAGTGAAGTTTCTTTTTACTTTTTATGCAGAGCAGCTGCATCTTAATGAATTAAATTCCAGACAAATATCATGACTTTGAGAAGAGAAACATAAATGTCAAAAAATAGAGCAGTTTCTAAAATTCATCAGGAGTCCTACGATATAACTGACTGTGACTGCGAGCAGTTTGACACTGGCCGTGGTAACATCTGGCATCCTGTTTTCAGAAGCACCGCTGTGTGAGTCCGCCAGGCTCGTTTCCAGCCGTGGTCTTCCCACCAGTTGTTTCTTCTATTACGCTGTGGCTGAAGCTGTCAAACGGCACTGTCACAGTTTAATCGTTTCGCCCTGGGACCTATCTTTTCTTTACGGCGGATAAGCGTCTYGACAGTGCTTCAGACACGCTTTCTATATACGCCCTTGAAACATGCACACCTGGTCTTCTCGGCTGTCGCTTTGGTTGGGCTGAGGTTGAAAGTTTTAAAGCAGCAGACAATGTGCAACGAGCTACACGTGCCTCTCGAAGMTGCACTTGATTTTTTTTTCTCCCTGGTGGTCAGCTGAATGCTCCAAATGCCATCTGAAGGTCTGCAGAAAGAGTTTAAGAAGAAGAGTTCAAGTCCTCCCGGATGAGCTTTTTTCTCAGTGCCTGACATTGCAGTGACCCTGACATGACTTGAGATCTCTTGGGCAATACCTTTKGAATTAAATGCCATTACTTTGGCAATAAATCATGTTGATGTTTAATGGGCAAATGATTCTTGCCAAAATATGACAGTAGATTTCATAAACTAAGGAAAAASTTCAAGGGAACAAGCAGGACATGACTGTTTCATCACGGTGGAGGGTAAATGATTTATCTGACCAAGGAGACCTGCAAAAAGACCTCACAACAACACATTTCCAGGATTCATACTGGAACCCCATCTGCATGGCTAACTTCCACTCAGAAGGTTTTCACAACCGGCCAGCAAACACACACCTCAAGAAAATTTGCCTTTTTACAATCTGATCTGAAATACAGGACTCTAAAGAGGAGATCTTGATCCCAAAAGGAAAGAGTCCTCGTGCAGAAGACAAGTCCACTCCAACCCCCCTAAATGAATCCTAACTGGGGGTAGCGCTTCAGACTGACTCCCTGTGCCCWTACATGTGACACCCCCACCGCCGTGGAAGACTGGCTAGCCCCTCTCAGCCAGTCTTTAATGACTGCTGAAGAAAAAGCTGGTGCATATYGTGGTGGTGGTGGTAGAATACTTTTTTACTTAAAAAATAATCTCTGCTCAAAGAAGCAAACTCGGTGTGTGACAGCTGCCGAAGAGACAGCACTGARGAGTAGACTCCTCTGCTTAGCCAGCCAAGGGCTGCGGTTTGCATCTGCAGGTACCATYCGTATCAGCAACAAAGGAGATAGTTCGATGGCTTGGCTTTCACCTGAGGCAGCTGACTTACTTATGCCAATTTTAGTGATGATTTTTGTGATGAGAAAGCCTATCCGCAGAGAAATAGATTGAAATCGTTTTCTTATTTTGCACTGTGCACTGTAATGATTGCATGAAGGCAACTTTGAACAAGCAGTACCTGGGCTAATCACRCCATGTAACCCAAACGCGAAGCCCCCGGTTGCTGGTCCCTGCTGTGTGTCACCCCAGGACTCCAGGGGAAGAACTGCAATTAGRCAGAGCACGAGAAGAGGACGTTTTTCTTCCATGTATCTTACAGCAACATCTTGCGCTTAGTTAATGCTCTATACACTTTCTTTCACTGCGTTGGACATGGCAATTCCTCTCCAGGGAGAGCGAAGCYGGCTGGCTCGGGAATCTGCCTGGCAGCGAGCACACAGCAGCCCAGAACTCAGGCAAAATTTTTTGCACCAGGTTGCTTTGGGGATCCATGGGTGCCAGCGTGTTGTTAGCAGGGTTTCCATAAACAGAAACCTAAGCTATCATTCAGAAAAACACCCCGTCCCATCTTCCCTCCTAAGTTTTGTCCTCAGGGCTTTTTGCAGACTTTCCCTCTGCGGGCTCACCTGCATGAGTCACAGCCCCCGGGGGCTGAGGGCATGGGGGGCTTGTAAGCGCTTAATCACAGAACTTCCTCTAAAGTGTAAATCTGAAACGGGGTTTTGTATTTTTCTGACCACACCTGGTGAGCAGCCACCTATCAGGACTGCAAGAACTTCAGGCAGAGACATCCTTCCTCATGCATATTTGTTCAGGAGGCAGCAGACTGAGGCTTTCAAGCCTGATTTAATAATTACTGATTACTAATAATTTTCATCTGTGCACTACTGACTATGTATGATAGCTTTAACAGCTCCCTCAGCCAAAAAAGGTGCTGCCAATGCCGGGCGCTCTGTTTACCCAGTGACACTACCCTTCCACCGAGGGGCAGCGGCCAACGCGGCAGCGCTCCGGGGACACGCGGACGGCAGACGCACCCTGCCTCGTCCCGCAGCCGGAGAGGAGGCAGGTCAAAGCCTTCATTCCCTGGCAACAGCTGAAGTTGGCTGTTCAACCAGGCTGGACTAGACTTCGTGGCAGCCAGCATTTCCAAGTGCGATTCCAAACCAGTGGAATTAAATGTTGGTCTGACAGAGTTGCTTACACCAGAAATGCTAAATTACAGTGTAAAACAAACCTYCAGAGGACTTGAATAGCCTAAAGAGTAGTTTTACTATGCCTGCAGCATCCTRAGTATGGTTAAGTAATGGTTCTACCAATAAGACATCCTTGCTTTTTGGTTGATTGAAGAATGCATGCGCCCTCAAAGTTACAAATTACAAACAYGCGTGCACATTTAGGCATTTAATCTGTGCATATATGTTCATATAGTTGCATTTACACATCGACTCTTAAGTGCAAACACATGGCATGTGACCAGAACAAGCTGACCCCGTAATTTTGGGACTGTCTTGTTCCTGCTTCCACCAGACTTTTGCTGCCAAGGAGCCCTTGTTGCATTCCCCCCTGCCCCCAGCAGGTACCGGCACTGCTTTTGCAGAGCTTCAAAAGTTGTCGGCAGGTCCTGTTAGCCCAAATTGTACCCACTACAAACTATTACTGAGCCAAGAAGAACTAGCAGACTTGCAGATTACGGCTCCCTGCTCACATAGATGTAAGCAAAAGTATTAATCTGTTTTAGCAAAACAGGCTAAACTAGATAGATAGGGAAGCTGGAAAAAAATCTGGAACACATGATTAATTCTGATATCAGRGTAGAGCAAAATATATTTTTCATTAATCCTAATTATTAGCCTTTAAGAAAGTCTCCTGACTTTTCCACATATGCATTTAGACTACAAATTAGGAACTTACTTGCAATGATCCTCAAATGTTTTCTCCTGTGAAATATTTACTCCAAGGTGGATCAGTTCTAAGTAATTGGAAGTTATTAATATGGCGCTTGTAACGTTAAATGAAGACTCTAGGGCTAGTCTGGAAATATAGCTTCAGACGGATACCATTGAGCTGTGATTTSTGGGCAGCAGAATAAAGAAGATTTTTACTTTTGTTCCACCGAGCAGTGTCTGAGCATCCTCAGACTGGCCGATCCTGCGCGACCGCTGCCGTAGCTAACAACGCCTGGCTGCTTCCCGGCCTCGGGCAAAGGCCACGACACCCAGCGCGGGTCCCTTCCCTGCTGTGCAAGAGCCGATCGGGAGCCCCCCGGGAGGAGGAGGGGAGAGGTTGTGCAGGGTGCCCACAGGTGAAGGTGCAGCGGCAGCTTCTGCGGCGGCCAGGTCTCCCTACGTCTCCAACACGTCTCCCTAGTTGTCCCTTCATACCTTTGCAAAATCTTGTCTCTGTGCGTGGAAGAGACACTTCCTCGAGTGCTCTTAGGCAATCACACCCAATTTTCTAATTCRTAGCTTGGGGCTGAACACGCAAACAGATGCTGCTTGGCAGCTGGAATTTGTGATTTAAGAAGTCCTGGCAAAACAGTGCACCTCACGAAATAAAAAAATGAAGCTTGAGAAAAATAGCATGACCTTTAAGCGATGGCGTTACCAATAGTTCTCTATTTCTTCTAAAGGGAAGGAAATGGGGAGTCATTTAATTTAAGCTGATCCTCGAATATAATGTATCCATTTAAAGTTAATTCCATTTAATGTTAATTTTAATTGGTTCACATCTGTTACGGGGATTCATAGGGCCAATTTAACCTGTGAACTTCTACTGCTTTTTCTGGCAGTCCTTTATATCAATTACAAAATCCCACCACAGCGAAACACTAGAAATCAAATGGCTCCCACAGGAAGCGATGAGAGAGGAGGAACTGCGTATGACGGACGTTAGTTGCCTTGCTTGATGCGGAGTTGGCCGCAAGGCATGCAGCTCCACTGCTGACCAGAAAGGAACCTGCAAGCACCAGAACAGGATCGACTCAGAGCTGCGGCTCCTCTTAATATTGGCCCATACACAATTGTAGGAAGAAGTGGAAGTGAAAATACTTCCGGGACTACCAGCTGAGATTTAGAAGAGCTTTGGCTGTTTGTCTCAGTTGCTTATTTTCTTGTATGGTTAAGGCTGGCTGAGGTCTGCTTTTATCATTTGCTTGTGATAAGTGAATTTTAAGATTATAAAGTAATTCACACTGGAAAATTGCACTACGGACTTGAGGAAGCCAGATGAACTTGCAAATAGATTTTGCAAAACTAGTGCCATGCATTATGATGATTTTATTTGTATGTTATATTGAAATTCAGAGGAATGCTAAAGGAATGGAAATGTAGATGTTCTAAGCATCCTTAACTCCAAAACAAAACGTGCAGCAATTTAAGATAACTGATCACCATTTTCCCTCCTTCAAAGAACTCCCTTTACTGTAATAATACTTCAGAAAAATGTTTGCACACGTGATTATTTATTTAGAGGCAAGGTCTAGAAGTCCCAGACAGGACCATTGAACTAGACAAGGACAAATGAACCCAAGATGAGCTTCATTAGTTGGGTGAATTTGGCAGGAGGAAATTAAATGTAAACTCTGCACCGAAGTACTACAATTTATAGTGCACTTATTTTTTAAGGGGGATGCCTACAGCAGGCTTACATGGCCATTAAAGGAAAGGCTTTGATATTTTATAAATTTCCATTTCTTCCCAGACTGAAATCTAAGCCTGACAGACTTGAAGGCCAAATTAATTCCTTAAGCCCTTTGCACAGTGATAAGACTTATCTGGAGCAGGCAATGGAAATGTACAGTGTGCTTTACCAAGCCGATCGGAGATCACCAGGAAAGTGCAGAGATAAATAGCATGAATGATCCACTCCCACACATGGAAAAAAAAATCTATGAGTATCTTAATTGCCTAAATTATCTGCTACCAATTATTGTGAGAAGTGTTTTATGCCCTGGAAATTGAGAGACCTATCAATGTCTGTTAAAGTAAGTAGAGATTCCTATTATTCTTTTGTGGACATAAAGTTAGGAGTTTAGCTGTGGTGATGATTCAGATCTAGAGATGGATGAGCCTCCCAATGTGTGGAGCTGAGTGTCACTATGTCCTAACTGAGACTCAGAAGAAATAAACCATGTGGTAAGAGACCCCTCCTTACCAGGCTAGCTTTTCTATTAAAAAAAGAAACAACAACAACAACAAAAAAAGGGGGGGGAAAGGATAGACAAACTCCTGAAGGAGAAGACCATGCACTGCACTTTAACATGCTTACATGTTATTATCCAGTGGAAGACAACACACATATGGACACGCAGAGCATGTTACTACAAGCCATTTCTTTTTGTTATTTTTCCAGTAGGTTGAGAAACATCTTTGTCACCAGCTAATCACCAGCTAATCACCAACTAATCCCCCACTCTTCTCACACCCATTTCTACCCACACGTGAAATCACTGTGCAGTACGCCTCACCTCGTACATGAAAAGCTTTGGGCTCTTCGAGCCAAGTGTTGCGCCTGTGTTGCTAGCTGGCCTTTGAAAAGCTCAACAAGGGAGTTTCTAGTCCAAGCTATTGTGTTTATGGAGCCAAATACAGATCCAAGGATTTCTCCTCAAGTAACCCAAACGGGCTTGCATGGGTTGAAATAAGGACAGAATTTGACCTGTGAAATTCGTCTGTAGCAACTGATGGTGCAGTCTGAAGGGGTGAATGGGAGCACCAGTAAATCAGTCAGCTGGCTTACATCGTTGGCCATGGATGAATTCGAGATATTTCTGTGACATTTAGAAACGACCTCTGCTCTGCTCGACTGCTGCTGCTCTTGGCAGGAATCATCCGCTGCATTTCATACGAGGAAATATGCACAGAATATCTTACTATGTGAAACAGTCTGTACAGAACTGGCTTTTCCAGAAATGGCATGATGTTCTGTTTCCAAATTATTTCCTGAAGCAAGCTGTATTCTCTGGGATGTTACTGTAGGCCAACTGTAGCTAGCAGGAACAACAGTTAGCACAAGTACCCATGACTGAACTCCAAATCCTTCAGAGAGAGGAGTTGTCACAGAGTGGTTTAAGACTCCTGAAGCAGAGCAGAAAGACGTAAGGAAAATTGAGGAAAGMATGTTTGGAAAGCTCAAGAAAGCCGAAGCAGAAGCCTGGGGCAGTGCTGAGCACCGGCACAGAACAAGTAACATGTTAAAAAGCCTCATCAACAATGAAGCAGCACACCATCCCTCCTGGTTGTAATCCACATTCACCAAAAAGCAGTGTATCTTCCTGMTTCATTGAGCTTGAGGTCTAATGCAAGCGTGGTTAGATTTTAACCATCACCCCAGGAGGTTTAAAAAGAGGCACCTCCCAATAGAGTTGTCCTGCAGAGATAGTTGACAGAGGTGCCTAAATGTGTGAATTTAGCGAGAATGCATGTTTGCTGATGGCATGGCATACACTGCTGCCTTGGGTTGGCTTACTGCTACCTTTTCTTTCTTCTTTCTACCTGCCTGTCTGCATTTTTGTTTCTTATAGAGCAGCAAGTTAAGTAGGACTTGGGCCAATATGAACAAGCTGGACTTGATCTCTCTGCAGCAGTTTGGCGACAGCCTGATGAATACAGTGTGTGTTGGCACTTCTTCTCATTCAGGCTCATGATGTGTGGACGTGTCCCTAGAGCCCTGCCACTGAAACAGAGACTAGGAGAGAATCACAGCTTTCTGTACAAATTTTAACAGCAATAAGCAGATCTCAAGCTTTACATTGTAGAGCAAAGCTTGTGAATGCGGCAGAAGTATAGCCTAAGGACTTCTAAACAAGCAGGTAAGAAAAAAAATCATACAGGTCCCTTTAAAAAGGCAAAGAAAAGTAAGGCAAAGGAAAAGAAGGAGAAGAAGGGGAGAGGAAAAGAGATTTCATAGGTTTTAAAGACAGCTGCGTGATCTTGTGTGCCCTGATTCGTAACTTTTGCATGCCTGGTGTTGGTGATAGCACTTCTGGATCTCASCAGCAGAAGAGTGGAAATGGTGGCCAGGGAAAGCATATGCTGAATTTCACAGTAAGCAAGCAGAGAGGAGGCAGAAAAATTGCTGTAAGTTACTGGCACCTAAAAATAACACCTACAGGGGAGTTTAAGTTAGTCAAGTTTTAGCTCTTAAAAATTAGAACAACTATGTGAATGTCAGTAGTGGCAAGCCAACAGGATCTTCCATTCTTTAGATATAAAAATAAAACCTTACCCCCAAAATACTATCTCTGTATTATGAGTAGATGGTTAAAGAAATTCTGCGATGAGCCTCCAAATACCATCATGTCATTATATCCGTCACTTAAGGTCCTTGTAATATACCGTGCTTTAGGCTTGTTGAYGTTTTATGCCTTACGATAAAAATGAAAGTGTCTATTGATTTGTTTCTAWTCTTATTCTAAATAGCCCAGACCCAAGCAAATCACTCAGTCTAATGATCAAGAAATGTCCAGGACTCATACTCATGCTCCTGTGCATATTTATTTGTCAACAAACAGAAAACAGTTGCCTTTAACTGACTTAYTAATTAGTTCTTAGGCAGTCAACTTACTGTAGCATCCTAGCAAGCCCTGCACATCATCTGAGCCATCGTGTGCATGCTCTGTGCTTGCACGAAGACGTAAAACTGGATTAGCCTGAACTTCATGTGTGTATACGTGTTTGCAAATGATCCTGTCAGCGTGTCTGAAGAAGTTACTGTTCTTCCCCTAAACCACAGCGAYGGGCCGCCTGCATGCCTCACTCTGGCTGAAGCAGCACACTTCAATTAACACCCCCTCGGCTGAGCAGGGACCTCATCTTCTGGGATGCACTAACCGGAGGGTGAAGCTAACTRGTCATAGTGCACTTGCTTTGCAGCAACTGTCAATCTCTGGCAACACAGTTGTCCACCGAAGCCTGACATAGAAAAGCAAAAACTAAGTGGTGTGTGGGGGCTCTTTTTTTCAATATCTGGACCCGAATTTTAATTAAAAAAAAAAAAAAGGAAAAACATTTGATTCTTGGTCTGACTGCAGTCAGCTCCTTCTCCTCCGCACCTCACTGCTTTTATCCAGGCTCTCCAGTCCAGCTCCCTCTTAGATCTCTTTCTAAAAACAAGATTTCTCCAGACACATCCTAGCCACTGTYGGCGCAGAAAACCCAGCAGGCTGCTAGCTCCTTGTTTATATCCTCCAGAGAAATGAACCCATTTCCGAACAATTAACCACGGTAAATAAAAACTGTGTTTGGCCACACCATCAAAGTCAGACACATGCTAGCCAAACCGACAGATGACAACAGTCTGTTCAAACAGCAGCCCAAACGGCATGTTCAAATACATCTCGCCTCCTCTATCTCTCTCTTTACGAGGCACTGGGAATAATGTCTTGCATAAGACTTTGCAGCAAATCAAAAACCCAAGAACAAGCTATCCTTAACAATTGCAAGAAACCCTTTGACAACTTAATTGCAATTCTTTATTCGTGTAAAACAGACATAAGCCTAATAACAGCTTCCTTCAGTGTTAGAGRCATCTGGCTGCTCAATTTGAGTGAGTCTTGACGCTGCTGTTTTTTAGCACTTGCACAGCCTAACTTAGAAACCCCTTGCACTTTAAAATGAATCTCACGGCAGAGCAGACAGTTTCTTCAATTAGTGCTGCCCACCTGCAGCTGCCTCAAGTTCCTTCCCCCAGCTTTRTTACTGTTCTTCTGGTGCTGAAGGAAGTTGGAAAGACAACAGGATCCATCCTAAAACGCAGCCCCAGTAGCTCCGTGCTACCCTGATAAGCTCTACGGTGATCGTTTCTCATGCTGGATTCACCATCACGAAAAGGGAGAGCTCTAGCTGTCCTCTGTTCGGAAATTTTATGTCCATTTTAAACATACCCCTTGAACGTACGCTTCCAAATCAAGGCAGCTAATCTTCAGCRTGTGGTTGTGTGCTCTCATCATCCACAACAGAAATCCTCCCCTGGCAAAACTCAGCAGGTCGAAACCATTGGAGCTGCAGAGTCACGATGCCRGGCAGAGCAGGGGACCAAACCAGGGCTCAGAGCCGAGGGCAGACGCCTGCTCTGCAGGCCACGTTGCCTAATAATAATAGCTTTAACTGGCCAAAATAGGTCTGCGGTGACTCCATCAAATCCAATAGAATTCATTTTTTCCTAAAACAGATCATTTAAAGGGATGCTAGATTTTTCTTTGTTTAAAGAGCAAATCCTACTTCTGTCTTGTTTTTTCCTTCCTTCTAGCCACTGCTGGCGCAGAGACCAGCTGGCAGCTGGTGAGCTCATTGCTTATATTTGGCAGGGAACAGACCCCTGCCTWAGGGTTACAGGTTTGGTGCTGTTGCAGCTGGCACCAAAGATGGTCATATCTGCAAGCAATTAGCAGAGAAACTTTCCTGTCTACAGCRCGTTTGACGGTGCTTTGCGCGTTGTGGTGTCAACCATTTTGCTGAGCAGAGACATTTCTCCCATTGCTCGTGCTAAGTTTCCGACAAGATAGAGACAACTTCCCTTTAAAGAACAGCAAACGTGAAGGAACAAACCCAAGACGAGCGGCAATACCTCAAAGCCACGTAAAGGCTGAGCAGAACAGTATCTCCAGCCCTGGTTGCGTGGGCCTCCTTGCGGGGAGGAGAGCTGGTTGATGAAAACTGGTGGTGCCCAGCGAATGCTCAATCGGGAGAATAGGCAATTAGTTACTGGTGGAAAGCAAAGAGAGGAAGACGGCAATTGCTATCTCTGGGACCTGCTGCAAGCTCCCTGTTAATGTCTCTTGGCCTTAGGCAAATGGTTTCCTTGATAAGGGTTGTAACTGGCAATTCCGCTCCCCTCACCCCCCCCCCACCCTTTTTCCCAAGCGCAAATGTTCCTTAAAATGACATTTAATTCCCTGTGGGATTACTGAAAATACAGGTGCAGCTAACAGCCGGAAAATGAGAGCTTTTCATTATCAGGCAGTGGAGACCTCATGCAAAAATGACTTTTATAGTTACTCTGCCCCATGTAATTACACAGCAAAGCCCCATTTAACATTTCACTACATAACAGCAACTCTCTGTTTCAAATCAGATTAATGTGAGAGTTACCCAACCATTTTAAGAGAGAATAGCTGTAATTAAGGTGTTTCTCGTGATGGGTTACTATTATAATGTGGCAGATGGTTCTAGGATATTCCTGTTGGCTGCTTCAGTCACAATTATTTTCATTAATATTGGCATTATTTTCTTGCCATACAAACTGAAAAGCAGACTAAGCAAAATATTGTGTTGGATTCTTATCCTCTGAGCTCTTCTTTTGGGCTTACGTTCAATTCCTAGCTCTCAGCAGGAATAAAAAGCAGTTTTCATAAGACATGCAGGCAGCTTTGCCCATGTTATTTAAAGCCAGATTGTGAGAACAAAGGGAGAGAATACTTTTGCTGGAAATCTGAAAAWAAAGCACCAGTGAAATGTAAATGTTAGACCTCTCCTAGCACCTTACCTGGTTCCAGCTTTGGACGGTGATGTGAGACTAYGGTAGTGTGGGCAGAGAGGGGAACGAGATGAGCATGCATACTGGGGGTCACTAGCCTAGAAAAAAGTGTATAGACCAAGGGACAGGACGGCACGTGAGCCGCTGGTGATCGCGAGTCTTGTCCAGAAATTGTGCGTCTCCAGAGACAGATCTCCGTGGTGATGGCTTGGGCTAAGAAAGCAGCRTTGTGAGGTTCAAAATGATGTGGGAAAAGACTCCGTCTCTATAACATCATTTCCACCAAAACCAGTGGAGATAAACAAAGGATGGATTTGAACTAAAAAGCCCTATAAATTTTCTTTTTTCATTAGTATCAGTTCTACACAGTCAACTCAAGCTGTCAGAAGCAGTGTCTCCTAAAACAAAGTTTTCATGACAAGTCACCCAAACAAAACCATATCAAGGGCTGCAAATGAGAGGGGCTGAGATGAGCAGAGAGCACCGCAGGAGGCCACAGCATGATCTCCATTAACTCATAGCAAAAAGGAAGGTGAGGGAACAATTTTGCATTGAGGAAATTCATGTATTGATTTCCAGATCCAGCAATTTGTCAATTAAACAAGCAGAGAAAAAAAGCCTGTTAACTTGACGCCTTTGGAGGGACTGTGCATATTGACCACTACGTATGCGATAGTGTCTTTTCAAAACGTACCTGTCAAATATGGTGATATAAAACATTTGAACTTAATTTCAGCAAAATTGCATACTATGGACAAATAGACACTTGTGAATCACTTAATTGCAGTTTTCTAGGGAAAAATATGAGAAAAACCAGGGGAAAATATCCTGATAAACATTTTCATTCATTTCATTTTGCTATCATCTTCTACTTACCAAGATGTAAGCTCCTAGATACTGTGATTCCAGCAGAATTTTGTTAGTACAGCATGATCAAATGGGCACATAAGATATCCTTACTTGGATATCTTCAGTGTATTTACGKCAGTGAAGGCCTCATGGTGGGTAAATGCTCTTGTTTTCACAGGWAAAAAGTTTTTGTATAATTAATATATAGCAGATATCTTGGTATAACTACGCAAATGTGAAATAGCATCTCATGTCTTTGTATGTATGGGAATTCATGTTTCATGTAAAAATACTTCTAGAAATTGGAAAGTGGCAAATAGCTATGTTTCATCAAAGTGTATTACCTATCTATATACTTACAGCCCCTCAAAGGGATGAAATCACCAGCATTACTGCAGGCAAACTTGACACTAAAGGGTCTCACAGATCATTCATTATTGAAGTGAAAATAATTAAAAAAAAAGATCTCTGCAACATAGGAAGTCTAAAAATGCCTGCCTGCTGTGCTAGCATTGACTTGCAGAAGCTAGCGGGCTATAAGCCCTGGGCTCGTTAAAGATTGCCTTGCTGACCTTTGTAACACGGGCTCAGATCTCACTGCCTCTACGGACGTTTCGCTTGCTTAGAGGGGAGCTGCAGTTTGCTGAGGCTGGAGTCCCGGGCGGTACCACGGCTCTTCCCCCATGGCCAGTGCGAAAGGGCCGTGCCTGTTTTCCTGGTCCCTCCTCCCGGCTCCAGAGCATTTCACTATGCCATTAACCACTTTATTGCAGCCCGACCTTCAGCTTCCCCAAAACGTCCCCATGGGGCAATGATGTTCTCCTGCCCTGCCTTCCTCCATCATGTCATCCTCACCTTCCTCCCCAGCCTAGTCTCTCCCCAGTCATCCCCACAGCCCCAGGCCAGCTCAGTCCCCTAGGGGCATTTTTAGTCTGTCATCACTTGGCAGTTTGGACTAGGTATTTAAACACATAGTAATTAAATAAAAAATGAATCCCTATCCCTTCTGAAAGTAGCGGTGGAGCTCCCGGAGCCACGGGATGCTGGCTGATCCCCTGACCTCAAGGCAAGAGATTTCCATCAGGCCCTTCAGATATAACCTTTCTTCCCTCACAATGTTATGAATTGTGTCCTAAAATGTGTTCTAAAAGCTAAAAACACTTTTGCCCTCCAAGAAGTCAAGACGTAGAGCAATTTAAAGAGAGAGYTGATACACCCTATTAGAATGGCAATTCAAGGTCTTTGAAAGAAAATAAGTTTTACAATAGAAATTGGGCACTTGAAGCTTGTGATGAAATACCTCTTCTTTCCCCGCATTCATTTATGCCAATGTTTTGCTCCTAATTTGTTATAATAGGATGAAATTCATAAATACCCCAGAAGAGCTTTCAAACACAAAAAACATGTTTATAGGAGCATGGAACTAAATAAACTCTTCATAAGGAACTCTGCTGAGTTTCTTATACAACCTTTTCRTGTATGTTGCCAACTACTTCTTGTAACATTTTATAAAATATTCCTGTAAATTCACTTACTTAGAGTTATGCAGTAAGACTAGTGGCACAAATTTACCTATAAGAACCCAATATTAAAAAAAATCCACAGATTTATACAGAAGAAAAAAATACATTCTGACAACAGCAAACCAAAATCATTACTGCTTAGTGCTTGTTGAAAAAATTATTGGCTATAGAGAATGTGAAAAGCATAAGGTTTTAATAAAGAGGTGTTATATAACTCTTGTAAAAAGAGCTGTGGTTGCATATAGTCTCTAAAAGACTTTTTCATTTCAAGTTAATAGTTACATTTTTGGCGAGGCAGGGCAGGATTTTCTTGAATGTATACTTTCATAGAGCAGAAATAATTCTACCGGTATCAAGATGTTTAAACAAGGGCAAGACAGAACGGACCCTTTATCTTTGAAAAATACCAAATGGAAGTAACAAAAAAGCCTAAAAGTGGAAATATGTTGCAGGTCATGGTACAGAAATTTCTCTCATATACTCCAGTACTTGGAGAAATTATGGATTAAGAAAATAATAATGAGAACAATATAAAGGCAGAAAGAAGAGAAAATCATAGAATCAGAATTGTAAGGTTGGAAGGGACCTCTGGAGATCCTCTAGTYCAACCCTCAAACAAGTGGCCCGTACAAGGATCGAACCYGCGACCTTGGTCGCGTTATTAGCGCCATACTCTAACCAACTGAGCTAAACCTAACCCCCAAAACAAAAGAATACACTGAAAAGTGCAATTGGTTTGACTGGCAAGCCAAACCCCATTAAAAGTATGATGGAAAGACGGTTGGTGATGTCCCCTACGACATTTTGTGGCAAACTATCCAGGGCAATGGTGTTTCATGCACTCCTGTACACAGTTCTTCCCTCCGAAGGCTGCATGTTTTCATGAGTAAAAGCGCGTCTCCGATGGCTTGTGGATCTATCGCTAAGGACTGATTTCTTGTTTGTGTTTTTTCCAAACCTGTGTTATTGTGGTTGCGATTTGTGTTGCTGCCAGGGTGAGTAAGAAGTAGTTAAAGAATTTAAAGCCTTGGTTCAGCGCAGAGCACGAGCATCTCCATCTCTGTTTGTGTTGACTGGAGGTTATTTTTGATTAATATTTATAAAACAGAGTAAAAATGGAGTGTTGCATTGTAGTGTATTATGCAAAGAACATTACCAGCAAGAAACTTGCAGTGTCAGATCTGTGTCTGTCATCTTTAAGAGACATAAATGCTGGAAAGTGTGTAAATTCTGCCAACAACACAAGCAGTTTTCTCTTTGAAAATGCAGATCAGATTAGTTGAGGATGATATTGTAAGTAAGTGGGGCACTTTCTGAATATGTAGCTGAATCCTTTGGAACAGGGAAATACAAGGTGCAAATGCTGCTGCTGCCATCAGGCTCCAAGATTACACTTATGACCGGGAAGTGATGGGAAGTTTCAAGCTCAGTAAAACTTGTAAATATTTACCAACTCTTTCTTTTTTTCTTTTTTCTTTTTTTTTTTAAGCATGTGTTTCAGAGCCTCTCTCTGATTAGACTTCTGTTCTTCCAGCCTTGCAATTTATGCAGACCTTATATATTGCTTCAGTACGAGTCAAAAGAAGGGTTTTCTCCAGAAATGATCTTTATCTGCGACTTTGTCCTGGAGGTGATAGTTTCTGTTGTATATGGTTTCCCCATAAGAAGAATCTATCATGTTTCATTTCCTGGCATAGTGAAAACCTACACTTGATAAACATCGCATAACCCGCTCCGTTTGATGCATTCTACATAAAAGGGCTACCCGGTATGATTTACCAGTCTGTGGCAGATGGCTTTCCATGCACAACACATTAACTCCAGTCCTACTGTATTTCTTTAACTGCCATTTTTATTTCTGCACAAATACACTGTCATTCATTCAGTATTTTAAATGCACAAACAAATGCTTATATTTTTTTCTGCCAGGGTAATGACTTCACAACCATCAAAAACACTTAGTAGCTGCAGTCTGAGAGCACTGATGTTACGCTTTTAAGGAAATACGTGTCCTCTATTCTAGAAGATTGGTAGGACGGTATTTCATGGAGGCAGGAGTAGAATGACATCCCCTTGTTTTGGGAAACTAGTATTCTTGTGGCTAGAGATCCTGTTAAGGAACCCCACAAGCAACAGCATCTACTGAACAACTCAAATCTAGTTACTGAGTGGAGAGGCTGTCCACGTGTTTCTCATTCTGCTGCATCTTTGCACAGATGCTCTTCAGCCTTGCAGCAAGGTGCCCCCGTTCCCCACCTCCCACACGGTTACACAGCACTGAAACACTTCTATGAGGAGCGGCAGGCTCGCACGAGGGAAGCACAACCACAAGCATAGTCACATCTACGGGTTCATTTTAAGCCCAAGACACAAGGCCAGTTCAGATTTTTGAATTTTTCCATCCTTATTCACATCACAATGGTTGAGCAGGATCTGGCGGAATTTATCCAGGTCCACTCCACTGATGCTGGGCTGGAGAAAGAAGAGAGAGAGCCATTGCTGAGGAAGAAAACACCTCTGGATTTTGCTAGCTTTGCTAGMTAGCTAGTTTTGCTAGCTTCCCACTTTTGATCAGTGGGAATGACAGAGASAAGGAAATATCCTAAAGCTACCAGATGGCCTGGCCCCACAGCAACTCGTGTAAGGTGGGGAATGCAGAGATGATGGCCCTGCAAAAACTGAATGGGTTTGGTTAGGCTCAAGGAACTGTAAGTAACTGGAAGAAAATCTAATGCGATTCCTGCCCTTATCCAAGACCATCATATCTGATCCATATGACAAGAAAGTCTGTGGGAGGATGTGTGGAGGACGCAGAGCTCTGCACTACTAGGCTTGAGGAGAACTTTTTCAAGAGGAGAACCAATTCACACATGCAGCTCATGCTGCCTGAGGATGATGAGGCTGAAGGCCCTTAGGGAAGGTATGACTTCCTCTTTGCACACACATACATAGAGCATAAATCCAATTTCCTGTCTCTCCTCACATCCATCCCTGCATGTTATGTGGCCACACATACATAAACACACAGCCAGTGTATGGCCACCTGGCTTTTCACTTTGGTTCAACCACTGTCATGGTTAACAGCATCAAAACAGCTTTCCCTGGCAGTTTGGCAAGTGTGATAGGTATATCAGGAAAAGATTACTCTCTCATACAGGATCAATTTACAAAACAAGTATATTATATATTTATGTGGCATTATCTGACACTGTAGCTTATTTTATTGTTATTGGCTGTACCTATCCGAGGTTCAAAGGTGGCATATAGTCAATTGTAGCTGGAAATRAGAAATTAAAAGTGGCTGGCAAGGTGAAGATGCTAGGTGGTAGGAAACCAAGAATAAAACCCATCAGGTTTTCAGAGACTGAAACCAGATGCCATTATACCCAACTGTGTTATTAACCCACGGACGTGCACAGTTCYTCTAAAAACAAGCTCTGTTAAACACATAAGTTGTTGTATAGATTGTAGGGGAAGCTGCTGGTGACCTCCATAGCTAGTCTGCTGAACACTTTTCATTATAAAAGATTCTGAAGAGCTTTTCTTGGAGAAGCCTTCATACTTCCCACTATTTGCAGAAGTCCTAGATATTTGGCAGGAATTTCTATTAGGCTGCTCAAGTACCTCTTCTTTATTCTGGGAAATTGCAATCAGATTTTGCTGAGATCCAGAGTGATGAGACGTGCCTTTTTTTTTGTTTGTTTTGTTTTTTTTGTTTTTTGTTTTTTTAACTCACATTTCTCAGGAATATTGTAGCAGCAGGCCAGAGTATTCCCAGTAAGTGAAACAGTTCCTGCTTTTATATATAGTCACAGCTGGAGAATATGCTGCAGTGCCAATGTCAAGGAACTCCTGAGGTAGATGAAGCAGCCAAACAAGGCATAGGCAAGACCTGTGCTAGGCTCCCTCTTCATTTATCCCTGATGTAGGCCATGCTGTCAGTGCTTATGGCTTTTTTCCTCTAAGGACATCATATACTACAGAAGAGCTTCCCTAGAAGAAGAAAGAGGCCAACTGTACTGCTTACAGCCATTCCTCCGAAACTCAGTGGAGTTTGCCAATTACTAATCCCTTTCAGGGGATAACACAGGGTCCAAAAGTAAGTGCCCTGTGTTTCTGTGAAGTGGGGAAGAAAAATAATCTGTTGCAGGTGGCAAAGGCAGTCGGCACCACAAGAAGCAGGCTTTGTAGGAGTACTGAAGATTCAGGCTTGAAACCTTGTTACTGATCCAGAACTTGCCTAACTTCTAGTCGGAGCTTGTCTCAGTCTTTTACTGTCATGCAGAAAGTGGGTGAGTCTCATGCATGAGGCTTAAACGTGTGGAGAGACGCCCCAACGCTGACCTGCAGTTGGTGGAGGCTGCTCAGAAACCAAAGCTCGACTGCCTCACAGGGCTTGCTGGCCAGGGCCCAGCACTGTGCTGACAGGCTTAGGGAACACGCTGGATTGAGCCACAGCTAAATAGACTCGGGAGCATAGGTGGCACCACACTGGGTACCGTTGTATGGAAAGGCAATAGCTCACGCTCAGAGAGCCAAAGACCAGACTATTTGGWTCAAAAGCTATACCTCGAACTACATCTGGAAACTCGAAGTAATCCAAGGCAGATGGATTCTGCTTCTGTAAGAAGCTCAAGTCACACACAGGGCATGATATTATGGATTGGTGGAAGATACCAAGTAATTTTCAAGTGTAGCCCTATGATGAGCTAACAAACCTTGAAGTCAGCAAGTGTGGTAAGGATCATAACCTTAGTGAAAAGGGAGGAAAAAACAACTTCTAGTGACTGACCCACGCTGACATAGTCACATTAGCTAAGTCATTGAAGAGGCAAAGTTTAATAATAGCAATTGTTTATATACGTATATAAGCCTCTGTACTACGGTTACCACATTCCAATGTGAATTGCCTTGTCCTCTATGAACAGCTGTGAGGCAGGAAAGATCTCCAGTTTGAAGGCAAGGTTATGAGGAGAAATGATTCRCTCAAAGCCARAGWGTTTTGGTAGCAGAGCCATCTCTCTGGAGACCGATGCTGGGGTTTCAGTCATCTGGCTCCTGCTTTCCAAGGTATGCTGTGAAATATCTATATCTAAAATCAAGTTCATAGCCTTGTAAAATCACAGCCATTAATGATCGCACATTTGACTTTCCTGAAGTTTTGACCGTGTTTGGTGATGTGCTGGGAACCTTTGGTCTGCACTGCTGTCAGTGGGAGCAGAGGACACTCAGCTCCTACCAGCATTACACRTCGTTATACTCAGGAGGGAAGTGATGGGAGAAAGCAGAGGCACCTATCGTTCATCCTGATTTCTCTTTAAGCTTACTCAACACCCTTCAACTCTTTCAGTCTAAATACTAATTTCGCTAAAGAAAACAATGTGTGTACGTGTGTGGATAGAGTAGGCAAAGACGAAATTTTCATTAAGTGTTTGTGACACTGTAATGTCTGCCTAATTTAGAATAAGAGCTAGCATGGGCCTTTCTTAAATACAGTCGCTTAGTAAAGAGGTATTCATTTGTCAGGCAAAACTTTGGCGATATGGGCAAATGGCCTTTAGTATGTGTGACAGAATGGTACAGTGTTCTGACATTAATTTCTGCCTCTGATCAAAATGAAATTTGACTCTACATTCTCATTAGCCTCTCTGTTTACRTAACTTAAGCAAAACAAAAGCTTCCTCTCTGAAAAATACAGTACTAATATATGCAAAGGACCATGAAGCTACCTTGACCAGTTCCATCATATCTTTGACAAACCCATCCACTTCTGGGCCTTCAAGCGCTCCTGTCTTACTCTGAAAGACAGAAGAAACATCAAAATCCTTCAGTAAGTGAAAAACACAACAATGTTTACTAGTCAGCGGGTCTATCCTGTCACTGGGCTCTGGTGCCAAGTTCGCTTCCTTCTTCCCAAACCAATGCCTGGGCCAGACTCCCTAAATAACTATAATTTCAGTCCTAGAAGGAGTATTATTTTCTGAGGTGGTGTAGGTCCCAAACTGCCAGAGACTGATAGAACTAAAGTCTCCATTTCCTCTACAAGCCTTGCTTCTCCTGAACGCCGTAGCTCTGCCCGTGGGGACGGAAAAAGTGAAACTAGGTCCTTTTCAATGAGGTCCCTGACCRTTTCTCACTTCTGTCCCCCCACCTCATGCCACAGCCTCACGCCTGGAGCGCTCTGGCCTGTGGGCTCCAGCATAGCTACAACTCCAGAGCAACAGCTAAAACACTCATAGGGATGAAGAAGTTTTAGCAGTGGACATTTAGTCTATAAAATCTAAAGAACGCAAGAGAATAGCCTCTGGGACTCACAACATCGTAGTGTGCAAAGATTTTCTCAAAATCTCTCCTCCGTTCTTCTGTGCTGCAAGCCTGCACGCAGAGAGGACAAGGAAATGAAAAAGGAAAGAACAGATTCAAGTTTGAGTGCAAGTTATCTTAGCTGAGAAACACATGATGAATGCTTGAAAAAATACTGCTACTTACATCCATTTTAAATTGAAGAAGGAAATTTTCCTGGAGTGCCAGAATCCTGAGCRAGGAGATATAAATTATGATCTGTTCACTTTATCATCTACATGCAAACTGTTCTGAACTATTCGGGTTCATAAAGCAGAGATATTTTTGATTATAGTTCTTTTAAAAAGAAAATCATCAGAAGGGTTATTTATAGAGGTCTGTTACGTGAATGTATGCCCCCCTCTCTGTCTGATGGGGGAATTGCAGGCGTTCTTTGCTTCACTGAAAACACCTTTCTAAGTGCTCTTGCTYCTCATAGAGTATTTCTGATGGGCCAGTGCAAAGGAGGCTGTTGGCCTTTGAAGCAAGAGCTACCAGACAATTATTCTTCTGTAACTGGATTGCTGTGCTATATTAAAGTAAATAGCAATTTATCACTATCTTTTGGAGGAGGAATTGGTGGTTGTAAAAGTAAAGGACAAAGTAAKCCTGGCCTAAGCACTGGGACTGGACAAATTCCTCTCCTTCCCCCCTCCTCTGTCCAAAGCCCCTTGCAGCACTGATAAAAGCTTTTATCTTTCCAGCTGCTCTGCTAACCCTGAGCCGCCTCTGAGCCTGCAACGCCAAATGTGCCAAACAGCATCTGCACGCCACGGGGCTTGGGAGTGAGAAACATGTTCGGAGCAGAGGGGAGCCTCATCTGGCACGGGGTAAGGGAGCAGCGGGGGAACCATATTTAAAAGCTAAATGCAACAGCAAGCTTGGTATTTTTGGAAGGCTCTACYTGTACTTTTCAAGACCCATCCAGGCATTTCACATACATTTGTGTGCAWGTACACATGCCTCGGAGGGATGAAGGACAGAAAAGAGGCAGAGGCACATGACTGAGTCCCTGGTGTCATTCACCTGCATCCTGTCCTCCAGGCACGCACAAACCATTGCTGTAGGGACCATCCTGGAAAAGGTCCAGCATACCCACATCAGAGTAACCTGGTTTAATTTGAAATGAGGTAGGGTTCAAATGCGTATCTCCACAGGCAGATATGTTATTACTGTAAATTATCATCTTGCCTGGATCTGCAGTTGCAAGCTGAAAAACCGTCTCAATATCATTAAAGCCTACCTTGCCAGGTCATTCAGGTCCAGCCGTCCATCTTTGTTTTTATCAAAGATTTTCATCTAAAAAAATCAAGGAGACAGAGTTGTGGCAAGAGAGTAACCTTGAAGCACGGAGCGAGGAGAATGTGCTCATAAGCCAGCTGAGGTGCATTTGTCTTCGCCACCGTAAGGGGACCAGGGAGACTGGGAAGACAGGATGAAACCTCAGCCCCAGCCTGGGGAAGTCGAGGTGGTCCTCAGGGCTGGCCCCAGTAGGGCAAGGGGGCGGCGGGATCACAGCGGAGAAGGCAGCCCTGGCCCCTCACKCCTCCTTCCCTCAGCCCCAGACCGCAGCCTGGCCAGCCACCCAGGGCCAAAATCCTGGCCTGGCACCACTCCCGTCCCTCGGAGGGAGAAAGGAAGTGAGCACTGGCCTCATCCTTGGCTCATCGTTGGAGAAAGAATGTTGTCCTAATTTTAATGGGGGAAAAATAATATTCTACATAGACGGATTAATATTTCACTAAGATGGGCTGCCATTCCTTGTCAAATACTCAGAAATGGGATGTATCTTAATCTTCCATGAATCACTAAATCATGAAGTGATGGGGATATTCAGTGGCTCTGGGGAAGCCACATTCCTGTTTCACCAGCCTCTGCTGAGTGTGTGCTCCACACAGAGCTGATAAATAACAGAAGTAACATTTCTGCGTCTGCCTTCCCYCTTTCCTACTTTCTTCCCTATTTGAAGGAGCCAGCTTAGCTACCTTTTTCTGCCCTGCCTTCTGCCCCTTCAGTTATTCCACTGCAGCACAGGGCCATTTCCCTGGTCTCACTCACCGCACATGGGTGTAGGTGTAGAGCAGGAGATGTCCATGCTAGCCTGCTTGCACAGAGAGAGGTTCCGCCACAGGTTGTTTTGCAACATCTGACTTTAGCTCCTACTCTGAAACACGCTCCACAAAGGGTGTGTATGGGGACCAGCCCCTGTTAGCTGGCAAAGAAAGAGCCCCAAAGTTGGGTGGTAGGAATACTATAATTCCTAGGCTCTGTAGCAACCTTGATGGTTTTTAAAATGTTTCTCCAAATCCCTTATTTTAGASCATAAAGAAGCAGGAGTTACCCATACGGTATTCACAGATCAAAAAGAAATAATTGCCATAAAGCAGAGCACCACATATGGTGGGGGAATACAGCATTTTCTAAAAAGCACTGGGCTAAGCACTTTCCTGATGCAGCTGGAATGAATTCTGCCTGTGTGAGATAGGGAAGAGTTTGCTGGAGGCACTGGCCTAATCTTTTCTTCGTGTAAAGATATAAAGTCCTTATCAAAGCATGCTAAAAATTACTGCCTTYAGCACTTGTTTAACTTCATCAAGATTCTCCTACGCATTTCTAAGTTCCTGCAGATATTTTTTATTTTCTACCATTTTCTGTGTGCCTCAGAAGTGCTCTCTTGAGACTAAAAGCCTGTGTTTCAACCCAGGAACTTTAGATTTAAACAGATGATATGTTATTCTCTCTGTGGTGTCTCAGGAGGGCAAATACATAGATCTTCAGGGGGAAGCTCAGCTCTGCAATCAGCAGGTCCTGACCTCTCTGCAAGCTCACTAATGAGCACCTATAAATGTTGACTACGATGGCAGCAAAAGGGGCTGGGACAGACAGTCCCCAGCTCAAGAAGCAGACGTACACATGTTTTTGCATTTCACAGAGGCCAGTCTAAGACAAGCCATGAGCTTCTTTTTTGGTCAAACATCTCCTCAAGTCTCATCTTCTTTTCTATAAAATAAACAAGCACCCTAACATATCTATGCAAATATCTTGCCCAMCCAGCATCTCCTCTGCATTGCGGGTATAACATGTTAAGGTTAGAGGTAATGGTTTAGATGTGAAAACCTTTTTGTTTCCTTATCAATCTTCTGAGCCAGCAGTTTTCAACTTTAGCACTATGATCTATTTCTGGACCCTTTACAATTTTCTGACAGAGATGCAAACTCTATCACAACAAGTTTAACAGCAGAGGCAATACATTCCTTAGCATAACACTTARTGAAAAGCAATGTCCCCAAGCGATTCACTTCAGTTGTACTCTTTAAACTTTGCATTTAACTTTCTGCGGTGTACCATGCCTACTTATATCTAACCAGCTCCCCTCTCTGACCTGTTTCATTTGGGTCTGCTTTTGCAACATGAAGAGAGAGTCTTTGCTTTTTCGAATCTCTTTTGCTTTTTTCTGCAACAAGTATCCTCAACAAAATCTTCCAAAGGGTTTAATATTTTGCTTCCCTTCACTGGTCAACAAGGAAAAAAGAAAGTTTTGCTGGAAGAGCTAGGCTGAGCTAATTCTTAAATAATGAATTTCACATGAAAGATGGAAAACATAGTGAAGATGAAATAATGTTCACTGCATTAGTTCAGGTGCCACAGCTAACAAGCTAGACCTAAACCCATTATCTGAACAACTGTAGCTCATGCATACACCCTATATGGCAGCYTTAGGATGAGTTACTCAGGAAAAGCATGGGGTAATGTTATTAATTAAACTTTCAGATTTCAAGGATGCAGGTGTTTGAGCTGAGCTGATAATTGTGTATATCTGTACACAAAGAATGACAGAGGTACTCACCTATGAAGGACAGCTCGTATGAGCAATAAGTAGATATTTTAAACTATTATGAGCTTGTTTCTAATCTAAACTTATACCTTTACTCACCTTCTTGATATGTTAAACTTGGTGGACTTTCAGTTTGCAAACCTGAGAGGTATATTTATGCTGCCAGGCTTGTATGAAACATTTCAATGTGGTTAATGATAAGGTCTGGCATGATTAAATAGCACTCAATTTTATTAAAAGCTTTGCCATATCCGGCACTATGTGTTATAAAACGATGCATTTATTTTACTGTCARGCTACCCGATGTTTTAAAGTGTTTGCACAAATTAATTCACTGACATTTTAATGGCAACACACCAGGGAAGTCATAGTTCTGTTTGTTTGAATTCGGTCTATGCGCTCTGAGGCAGACAGAGCATAAGCGAGAGCTGGGTTGGCAAAACAAAAGTTGTTACATCTTGCTTTGTTAATGCAAAATCAAAACTGCCTTTGAGTTCAACGGTGAAAATTTCTCTGATTTCTCAGTGAGGCATTGTGAAGAAGGCTGCAGAAATGCAGAAATGTGACAAACAGAAGTATGCTTTGAAGAGYAATCTCAGGTTAGAAACCTGAATTATTTTCTGTAAGAGAGGTTAGGAGAGATGTAAACAACCCAAAAAARCCCTGTAATTGGTGGAATTACTAGTGCCAGTCTTTTAAGGTCTTTCTGTCTGGGTTCTCTGATGTGTAAAGAAGAGTTTCTCCCYCAGATGGGATGCGAAAAAAAAGTCTCTTCTTTATCTGTCTCACATTGAGTCTCTCAACATTTGTATGGAAGTTCAGTACCTCTAAAACAACTATACACCTGTGAGATATAACTCAAATTGGCTAATGAGTTCAAAAGCTACTGAGAGGACATAAAGATGGACATGGGCACAGGCCAGGGGAGTGCGCCTGGCTTGTTTCATGAGGACAGGGCAGAAACTCGAAGGCTATTGCAGAAGACAAGAAGGACCCTGCAGCCAGCAGGTTGCCCGAGGGACAAAATCCTCATTCTTTGCCCCAGCTGATCTCCTGTGTAATCTAAGTTTAGAGAAAAATTTCTAAGAGTGTTTTTGCTCCTAAAAGACCATGGGGCTATTTGCTGGGATTTTCAGAAGCCTGCAGGTACCTAAGCTCTTTTGGTTTATCTTTAAAAAAGCTTGGGCTCAAATGTAATTTTCTGCTTTCCACTGTCTTATGTCAATAGCGATACTGGATGGCAACAACATCATTGAGATTAAGTCTAGATTTACCTCCAGTTTGTTCATCATCAGAGTGAAGGCCCTTTCTTTGTAACACTCCACAAAGCTGCCATTCAGCAGTGAAGGGAATTACACTGGCCCAAAACCATGGGGGGCCCTGGGGCACCCTAGRGATTAGGGATTAGGGGCTGTGATGGTTAGAGCACCCACGCGCAGCTAGAGACATGGTCTCTTGGGTCAGTACAACCTAATGGAGCCTCCCAGGAAGGCAGCCAGCGTGGACCGCTACCAGAAGGGATGAACAAGAGCAACAGCGTTAAGCCCCCCAGTCTTTTATGCTGTGCTCCACTCCTCCGGTATTTCTTCGACTTTGGCAATTTTGATCATAGCCTSTTATGATATATGCTTGGTTCAGGCTCTAGTCACTGTAAAATAAATATTTATCCTTCCATTGCACTATTGCTTTGGTGGTCATAAAAAACTTCATTAATGGGTAGGCAAGCTTGGACAGTGAGATATTAATTGGCTAAATGCTCTTAGTAAAGAAATAGAAGAAAACTGCACAGATATTAGACAACTGGTTCAAAGCCACAAAGGATGTCTGTGACAGAAGAGGACTAACCTGGATTTTCTATGCTTTTTCCCTACATAAGAATACAGGCATTGGCAAAAAGCCCAGGCAGATATACTTTCACAGCCAAAGAATTGACCACCCCAAGCTGCTAGCATTGCCCTCACAGAGGAGACAACCAGCCACTGCAAGAGCACCAATGATCCATGCAATGCAAAATAAAGGTAGTCCACAAATCACATTCACGGACACAGACCATCTTCCAGGTGCCCAGGGAACMTATTTTCCCTTGCACTGAACAGACTAAGAGCCCTCACTTAGCTGGAAGCTCTGGAAGCTCGTGGGTGAAGGCAGCCAGGGCTTGATACATGTAACTTGGCCCTCAAGGGAACAGCTGTGTGCAGACACACATGGTAAAATCRTGACATCGTTACGGTTGGTAGGATTTCTGTCATTGATCTCTCTGGAGCAAAGACTTTATTCTCAGTCATCTCCATCTACTAATTTTCAAATGCTGTTGTTTGTGATTAATGTTTACTGAATTATTAGTCACTGAGCTAACATTATTGCCTTCCTAGAATTTTAGTTTGTGGAAGGCATAGAGAGTATTTTTTTCTTACGTTTTTCTAAAATATAATAATGCTTAAGTTAAAGAACACTTCTATGTTGCGTTTGATATTATCAACAGAAGGCCATGCAAAAAGTGAATGTCAGTGTTTTGTGTGTGACTACTTCAGCAATGTATACAGTTTGATTTGCTGGAATTCAGCTCTTTCATGAGCTTTCCCTAAGTGTGTCTTRCAGACATTGGGACTACAGGCTAGAAGTGGCATTCAACTATCTGGGAAGCTGTGAATTATCAATGTTTCTATGAACAAGGTAATAGTATATGCCAACGTGCAAAAATCTGAGTGAGAATTTTGGGGAGAAAATTCATCAGAAATTATGTTTTAAGTCTGGTTCATATTTAGGCTTTTACAATATTCTCCTTAAGTACGTGGCTGTATGTGTGCACGTATGTGGAAGCTGTTACTCGTGAGAAAATGTTGGCAAACTCATGATTTTGGTATCCATGGGCTGAAGCTTCACCAAGAGCCAGAAGCCCAATGACAGCTTTACCTTGGGAGCTGGAGGGAGAATGAGAGAGGTTAGTAGTTCTGCTGTCATCCTCCTCCTCATGATGACGCAGTAACTGTACAAGTTTTCATTTGTCCATGTTGTGTTACTTAAGGAAGGCAGAATATTCCCACCATGTCATTAAACCCCTCCGTTTTCAGCAATGCCTGCCCTGTCCCCCAAAGCAACCTGCAGCACCCCTGTGACACGGTCCCATCGCTAGGAGCAGCTCACAGCAAGGGAGGGCTTTGGTTCAAACCACAGTCAATGGCTCTCGGTCTATACCCGTGCAGAAAAGACAAACTCACAAACCATTTTCTAGCTTTCAGAACTGCAAATGACTATACCTCTTCTTATGCAATTGTGTTTGCATAAATAAATATTAATACACATTTAATGACTATTAATGCAAAYGTTTGTATACATGGGCACAAAAACTAACAAGACCACTGCCAACTAAGAGGGACTTCTGCAGCACAGAATTGCTGCTTTAATTCCCTCATGAAGAGTCCTGAAAATTCAGATGTTCTTTCATGACTATCCCCAGTGGCTTCAGTGCTCCTAAAGACTTGATTTAGTAGACGCGTGAGACACAATACTAATAAATTCACTACCTATTTTCTTCCCAGGGGTTCATCATTTGTTCATCGTGTCCCTGATCTAAATCAGTATTCTTTGAAGGAAGGATGTCAAGGTCACTAAGAAACAGAATATTCTGTTAACAAACTGCTTCAAAGCAACCTGATAAAGTGATGTTCCTTTCCTGTGAAACCAATATAAACATATCAAAAATGGGAAAGGGCTTCAAGTAATGGTGAAGCAGAGCACTCTCCCAGATACTCTAGTTTCACGTCTGTGATATTTGAAATGGCTAAAGAGGAGGAAGTGATGGTTGTATTTCATATATTGAAAGTACATATGTATATATTTTTATACATGCATAAATATAGCATATATATTTATATGTATAAATATATTTATATTTCTATTTTTATAGATATAAGTATGTGTGAGAGAGAGTGTATGCGATATGTATGTATAAATACGTATACATATATGCACACCCCTATACAGAGGTGCATTTGCAAATGTGTATGATTCTGGAAAGTCTGAAGAGCCCAAACCATAGATTTGGAAACAAGACTTGTAGCTGGATCCAAAATCCAGTCAAGTCAGCGAAGAGTCATCCCTGACATTAGTGAGCCTTGATGTGTGCATTATCATTACTCCTGGCTTCTTTACTTCTGTCCCTTCTTCCTTGCTATCTCCTCAGGCCCGTCACTTGCTGTGCTATATTGGGCCTAGACCGAAGAGAGGAGAGCGTCTGTCTTCTTTTGTTGAGGAACTGGGGCCGTTTCTGGCTCCTCAAAGAAAAACAAGCAGAAGTGACTCTTGCAAAAGATATACTTTCTCCCCCTTCCCAATTTCTTCTCACGTCCCATATGATCATTCATCAAAGCGGAAGCTGTTTGCAAGTAGTTTGCRTTCCCTGGTCCATGTAACATCCTATCTGCTCATGCCTCTCATCAGCTAAAGTTGCAAATACTCACCACAGAATCAGAAGATGCTTTTTTCTATGCCTAGGCTATCTTCTTTAAAATGATACTTGCTATCTTTTCACCTTTATCCACATCTCCAGAAAGCCCTAAGGTCCACTCAGTATATTAGCAGCTGCTGAGGATGCGTGCAGCTGGCTGCAGAGCATACAGAAGAGAGAAGAGTAAAATTCCTACGGAGATGGATGGTTTTACAGCTGCCTGCCACACAGCTTATTTCCATCCAAGTATTACTACAGTGACACTTGAAAGCCCAGGCAGATGTGGGCTACTGCGAGAGACCCTGTAGCTGCACGTGGCAGAAGCAGGTGTGGTCCAGACCTTGCACTCCAAACAGAGAAAAGAATGGGAATAAGAGCATATGGGAAAGGAAAAAAATATATTTCTGCTCTACTGTAAAGGAGTCGGTGCTGCAGATTGTAAAAGAAGAGAAAGTCTGTGAAAGACTCAGGAATTAAACATAAATAAAGTGCTGAATTAGAGCAAAGTCAGTCAGGCACTAATACCCCTTTTTTCCCTAGCAGTGGTCATGTTGGCAAAGAGCAATGTCAGGACTCTGCACTTCTGTGGCTCCCTACTCTGTTAGTGTACTTTTAATACCACACTTCAAATGTAAAACTGAGTCTTTGTTCTCTCCTTGTAACTTTGCACTACAACTTGGACACTCTCCCCTGYGTTCAGTTAGTAAAACTACTGCATATCTGCTACTATGCAGATGAAATCTGTACAGATGCTCTTTATTTTCCATGATGTACAGTACTCAGATCTTCCATTTACTCTGAGATATCATAGAGTAAGATCACACATGGAGGCAACTGCTGAAGAAAAGCAGAGGCATTGTAATTGCACATCCTACCTTAACTCCAGGAATCCGGTTGCTCTTAAGTTTATAGTGCAGTATCACAAGGCAACAACAACAACAACAAATCTGCGAAGCTCTCATTTGCTTATAGCCATTACCATTCCTGACTCTTTTGGCATTGCCTCTTTGCAAAATTTTGTCTTCACTGAGCAGATTTGCATTAACATAGATTTTCCCTGATACAAGAAGCATTCCTCTTCTCAAATCGAATCTTATTCTGTACCACAGAAGCTAAACTGCCTTTTCAAGGACACAAAGCCATTCTGTGAAAAACATGGGAATAGAAACCAGATCTCCTGGCCATCAGCCTTGGGCTGAATCACTAGACCACATTTCTTCTCAACCATGCTGTTATCTAGCTGTATTTGGGGTGGCAGAAACCACCGTGTGTGCAATGGTAAATCTTTTTGGGGAAATTACCAGAAAGGGAAAATTCAAGTGAAATGAACTGCCCAATGTCTACAAGCTTTAAACTGCTTATTCCTCAACACTTGACCAGAGATTAGCCACTGGGGAAAGAGACTTTAATGGAGCAGAATAAAATCCATTTGCTACCTGGAAACACTGCTGAGAAGATTTTTGTTCTAGCTGTAGTTTTTGGGGGTTTTTTTATTGTTTTCAAGGTCTTTCAGCTGTAAAATAATTTCTGTAGCCTACTTTCCTCTCCCTTCACTGACCTGTAAGYATGAAAACATGTATACTCCACAGTAATTATACACTCTTTTCCTTTTGCTCTAAAGGGTCACATTTCTAGTCACAGTTGTACCGTACCTATGTAACGTGGTATTGCAGAATACGTGGACATCTCATTTGCCTGCCTACAAAGCTGTTTTCTARGTACAAATACAGACTTTGTACCTAGAATCTAGAAAATCCCACTTGAAAATCATGTTGAAAATAGCAATGGTAGATGTCCCTGTGTGGAAGTCAAATGATACCCTTGATAAAGACATTAGAAATTAGCTATTTTTTCTTATTTTCCCTTGTTTTTAGATGGATAGATACAGTAAGTATAGTAAGAAACCCAGRTGACTGTTGATAAACTTACACCAAATATTATGCTGCTGATAGCAGGATAAAAGCTGTCCTGCGATAAAGGAGGGGAAGAGTTGAAGCCCTCAAGCTTTCATCCTTCCGGCCTTTTGAGGAAGCAGCAGGGAGCCCGCAACGCTTTCTGGGTTACCTGGGTGCCRGGGGACCAAAGGGTTTGCCAGGATGGAGGGAGGGAGCTGGCGGAGGCTGAACGTATCCTGAAGAAGGATGCACCTCGCCAAGTGTTTTTCCACAGGTTTAGAGCTCGGTTTGCTTTGGCAGAAAGTCAGGCTGGGTTCTCCTGATAAACAGCTCGGCTCAAAGCAAAGCGATCTGAAACGCTGTYGATTGCTGATGCCCGGTACAGCGCAAAGAAATAGCAGAGGCACGTGCTGCCCAGGTGATCTCCTGGAGAAGAAACATGTTTCAGGAGCACATCTACAGCGCTGAACATCTAGGCTCGGTCCTGAGAGAGATTTTAGGCAGTGCTATTAGCTGAAGAATACAGACACTAGCTTTTCTTACCATTGTATCAGTATATTCTTCCAGCTTTACCTCAGCAACTGTCTTGTTATGCTGCAAGAAGAGATCTCGCAGGAAATCCTAYAGCGAGGAAAGATTCAGATTTTACTCTTTAAAATAAATTAGAGAAATAACAGCAAGAAATCAGATTCATACTCAGTAGAGTTGTATGCATCTAATTTCACATTCCTGTTGAGTACTGTTGTTTTCAATGTCATATAAATCTTACTTTTTCTCATCTGAAACACGTTTTTTTCCAGCTAAATTACAAAGTAGCCAAATTTCCCCAGAGTGGACATACTGGAATAAGACGTAATGGAATAATTCCCACAGAATTATTAAAAGATGAAATTAGTCCCACAGCATTTGCTAATCRATTTTAAATCAAGATAGCCTCCATTCAGCAAAACACTTCAGCATCTGCTCACGTCTCAACTAGGGCCTGTGCCGAAATTACACCCTGCGACTTCAGCGTGTGGGTCTGCAGCACCAAGCTGCCTTTTCTGGGCAGCGCTCTGCCTCCACGGCCCTCGCTTGCACATGAAACGAGTGCTCAGAAAGCCCAAAAGCCTGTGGGCTYGGGAAGAGGCTGTGAAGAAATACGGCTAAGGAAGCAGGACTCTTTTGCCCCACTCAGCGAGGATGGGAGAGGTGTGCGTGCATCCCCCCGGGAGCGAGCGGGACAGCAGCCGAGACGGGTGGCCTGCAGGTCCCCTAGGCGTTGTGTCCTCTGCTGAGCAACATGGAAATGCCATTTCTCGGCCACAAAAAAAGGCAGCAGGTTGCTAAAGGCAGTGGAAAGGCTCCCACAGRCATCAGCCCGCTGCAGTTCAGCCCCGGAGAGACTTGTTTGGACGACTTACTTTGAGCTCGCCAGCAGAAATGTATCCACTGCTATCAGCGTCRTAACTGCGCCAGATCTGAATGGGGAGGAATTGATACGACCACATAAACATTGCAGGCAACCGTCCAGCATGTCGATGGATCAGAATAAAGCTCCAAATCAGAACTTTTGTAGTGAGCATGCCGCTCTATTTTCCAACACTTAATTAAGTGTAGACACAATAAAATAAACTTGCCACACAAAAACTTCTCTTTTTTGGACGTTGCAYATATGTAATGTTTAATGCAGACGCCCTTTCCCTAAAAGGAAGAAAATAATGAGAAACTGACCCACGTTTCTTATCTAATTTCTATGTGCATTTGCTCAGCATGGTAATTTTTCTGAGTAAAAGTCAAGTCAGTCCACAGCTGGCCATTTATTTTCACAACGCACACACTGGATGCAAAATARAAGTAATTGCAAGCAATCAAAATTTTGAATGTAATGAATTTGCAGAGAAAAAAGGAGCTTGTATTTAACAGTAGTTCTGCTCATTCTGCCAAAGATGGGTTTCTCAATGTCTCAAAAGCAGATTCATCTGTTTGACCAGGGTGGATGCTTGTGTGTCTTTGCTATAACCAGTGTGGTATTGAAGACTGAACAAGTAGGTATTTGGTATGGGGGCAGGTAAACTTTGGCAGTGGTGCTGAGYTGAAGTTTGTATACGTCCCAAGAAGGCTAGCAGCATAGGGAGGAAATTGGTGAAACTTCTGGCAAATCAGTGCGTCGGGGCAACTGGAGAGTCTCCAGATCTAAGGAAAAACCCTGGTTGGCAGTATCCCCCACCACTGGGCTAGTCTTAGCTACCACGTCTTTGCTTTGTTAGTGAAARTAGTGTAAAACATTCTCTATCTCAACATCTTAGAAAATGTTTTTCTTCCACAATAACCACGTATTTTCCATACCATAGTCTGCAAATGACTGAAGTGTRTATGTTGAAGCAGCAATTGGCATGCAAGGGGAAGCAGCAATGCAGCGATACGCACCCGCATAAATTCCACACTGTTGTCCAAGGGAGTTTCCCGTCGGAAAAGTAGCAGAAAATTCTCATCATCTGGCAAGATCATATTTGCAAGCTAAAAAAGACAAATCAGAAAAAGTAAAGATAAGAAGAAAAATGTSAAGACTGGTGAGCTGATATGGGAAATAAAACTTGGGCATGTTGTCATCAACGAAACAAAACCCAGACCAGGAGATCTGGCTAATASAGTACGCAGTAGCTAACCCCCTCCCCAGCCAGGGTTTGCCTCCCATGCCTCCAAGTCTACTCTAGCTCCTGGTTCTGACATCTCCTACGGCAAAAATACTGGGGTGGGGGAGAGGGAGATATACCTCTTGGATTTGCAGGCGTCCATCCGCGGTGACATCGTAGGTAGACATGAATTGCTCCTTCATCCTCTGAACTTTTTCATCTGTGATGGTGCTCTGCCACAGGGGGAATAACATGCACGTGAAAATGCTGAGCATGCTAAGCAGTCTCCCGAAGGAAATCTCTCCTCAGTTACAGAAAATCCCCAGGAACATTGCATCCTTTATAGTCCGGAGCTAATGCTTCTGAAAGTTCACAAACATGCCACCTAGGGTGAATTTTTGGAAATAAGTYCTATGCACAGCTTTGTAGCAACTAAACTTTCAAATGGAAGACCAGAGCTTGGGGACCGAAAAGTTTCGGTGACACCTGCTTCATTAGTCAACTCTTTCCCCTATAACACAGAGATTTGGTTTCCAGCATGGGTGTATTACAACAGTTCTCATGATGCTCATTTTCATCTTTTTTTTTATCCAGGAAGATACCCTTATCCTTGAACTATATCTCTGTGGTTCATTAGATCGTCTGCCTTAAAGGTGTCTGCAGAGCTAGACCGATGCTTATTATTGTTACTGGTTCAAGAACKAGTAAGGCTTTGGCACCAAGCTCCACCAGTGTTTCTGGGTCAATAACATAGAATTTCAAGCGATTTGCACTCCCATTGCATCTGCTCAACCCCATTATCAATTTTTACACAGAGAGGAGTTTTCTGGATTTATCTGTTTATGCGTTTTGGCAGGCATTACTGTGACAGATGAAGTACTATGTTTAGTTTAATCAGGCATGATTTCTTCTTAGCAGTAACCTTTAGGATATCTTGTTTGTCTGGGCTATATGGTGTGTGATTTCCTCACCTTGGGAAAAGTCTTCTGGTCAGACGAGCTTCACAGATGTGTTGGGGAGCTCTCCTAGATAATCCCTCTAAAGTTCTACGAAGATGAGAACATCCCGAGATCACTAATTACAGATCTCTCTGCTCATCATTTTCAAGCAGGTGTCAAGAAAGTTTATTTGGCCATGATATGGAGTCAATTGCAATGCGTTACCATTTTGTAGAACCTCTTTTTGGCTATTATTAAGTTTCAAGCTATCTTTCCTCACTACCGATGTGCTCCTGCTTGTGATCTGTGTTCTGCTGGCTTGTTTTTTTCCTTTCAAGAAGCCATAACGATGTCTGACGATACCCTTTGCATATGCAGTGGCCAAGCCCTGGCTCCATGTCAGAGCTCCATGGAAGGGAGCCCTCTCTGCAAACAGAAGGAGGGCAGAGGGAAACTCAGACTCGTTCTCTGCATCCTTTTGTAATACTTCTACAAGAGAACAAGTTAAGTCCCCCCCCAATAAAAGAAAAGCCCTCCAACGGTTTTGTCATCTCCACACCAGATGGGATAAGGAATACTGGTCTAGCAGTGCCTTTCTGGTGCTTCTAACCCAGTTTCTCCTCCTTTCATTTACTACTGCAGGCCATGAGGTTGTGCAACCCTTTTCTTCATACTATGACACAAAACAACAATTGACTTTCTTAAATTCACATTACACACAGATTAATGCAGCCTCCTTGGCTGTTTAGAGGATAAATAAATATAAATCTCACTCCCAGGAAAAAGACATTCTCTATTATCCTGTACATCCACAGTGAGTGACGGGTATGCACATTCTGTTGCCCAAATCCAGTATGTCCAAGTCTCAGATTTTTCACCACCTTTACTTGCTCTTTTAGACCCTGATTCTGCCAAGCATGAACTGGAGCAGCATTTATGTAGATTTGCARAAATTTGCACAGAGTAGAAAGAAATCTTTGTATACAGTTGTCACCTCTTAGCGGAGTAAGCAGGTTGGGCTGCATGCATGCAGCAACTGCAATGAATGATCTCACCTCGCTTGAGACAGGTATTTGAAATTATCATGCAGAAAACTGAACATGACTCCCACCTCAAAACTTTCCTAGTCCTAGACATACTCAGTAGCAGCCAGATGACAAGACCAATTTTGAGCTGTTATTGAGCAGGGCTGTTGCAAGGCTTCTGCTCTAGAAGGGCTACCACGGCCAGCAATGGAGTTGCAGAGAAACATTAGGACGTCATAAATGAGGTAATAAGAAAAAAAAGAGATGAATAATAAAACGTCTGATTTAAAAATGCGCTAAGCTCATTAACTAAGGCCTATCTGTGCTCCCCCTTTGTCACCAGTCTTCCTTACATGTTTAGATGTGACAGATATTCTCCAAAGACTTTAATTTGCTGCTAATAATAATAGAAGTTGTCTATGACAGATGGACAGACAGATAATATGGCTGATCATTTCTGACGTGGCCCAACTGGGCTGYGCAGTGGGACCTGCCTGCGACTGCAGAGCTCCTGAGGACAGGAAAACACTGCGGGAAGGAGCCCGCTCCCGCCTTGTGGGAGCGACCCTCGTGGGGGGCAGCTCAGCCCCAGATGCCYCACAGCGTTTCATTAAATTCGGCTGGGTGAGTGGGCAGAGGGAGGGAGGGATGGAGGAGGAGTGTGCCATTAAACAGGCACATAGGGTTTTCTTTCACCTCTGCATTATATCTCTTCCTTGTGCTATTTAAATTGCCTTCTGCCCTCACCTTGAAGCTCTGAGACACTTCCCAGGCGCTAGGCAAGCCCACCAGTTGCTCCCTTCAATAGGCTTGCGAAGTACACTGGAATTATCCTCCTCCATGCCCAGTAGGGCAAGTTATTTCCGAAACTATAATCATAGCTGATATTTGAAAAATGCGCTGTAGAATTCAGACTAGTCATTTGCTAAGAAAGCTTATTGCCCAACTTAGTGTCAGCTTTTAACTGCTTCATTGAATTTTAGGTGGCAGGAACATTTTATCTGCATAAAAATAGGACTTTTTGATTGTAACTGGCTCAGACTATGAGATATATCAAGTAAGTATACCCAAAGTGTGAGATGGATACCGTCACAGCTCCAAGAAGTTTTAGTCCAAGAGACCATACTTGAGTGGATTTTTCAAACTGGACAATCTTTCTCTGTGTGTAAATATTCTGTTTATGAAATTCTAAAGCTAACATGTCTGCTAAAAACAGATTTTTACTTTCAAGAATGAAAGCAAAGTAAGCAATACTGCACAAACTGGCTTTTCCAACATATGAACTCAAGGTAGATTATCTATATAATACTGATTTTTACATTACCTATGCTATATCTTCTTATTTTATGACTGTTAGGTTCAAAGGTGAACTTTACATTTACAAAGAAAGAAACCAGCAAATGAAAAAAAGAAAAACCTTGACCCCGAATAAGCCACGCTTTGTGTGGCAAAAGGCTGGCACTGCTGTCCCTCCCTTGAAGGACCGGGGGCTGATGCCCTGGTTTGTTTAAATTTTATTTGCTTATGATTTCGTCTCCGTATCCGGGCGGCAGTGCCGTGGCAGTGGGGCAGCGCTCCCGGGAACCTTGTGCCGGGAGAGGGGCAAGTTCAAGAAACACAGAGACAAAAGCACGAAGAGACTTTGTGCACATGTTATTCTCGGACTTAAGGAATTGAGATCAGCTTTTACTAGCGAAACCGGTGTCGATGTCATTATTTATACTGGTGTAACTGGGTCCTAGGGACCCTCACCAGGAGCTGGGACCCCAGCCAGGGCTCAGAGCCCGGCCCAGGAGATAGAGACAGCCAGCAGGTAAAGCCGATCAGGAGGGAAATATAGAGAAGCAATGTGAGGACTAGTATCAATAGTTTCATACTTTAAAAGCCTTGTAGATATAACAAGTAATTACTGTCATATAAGAGTACTAAGCAGATTGGTTTTCCAGCAGTATCGGACGTTTTGTATAGACAAGATGCAGATGTTCCTAAAAGGGACAAAATAACTTTTCAAGTCTTACACTAAGGGAAGAAAGCAGGGGTGTAGGAGAGCCTGCTGCACAGGCGTGCACAGGAATGTACTTCATTTACACAGAAAAGCACGGGCTACCTACAATGAAAATGTTTCTTTTTCCACGCAAAAACATAAATAGTGAGTGAAATATTGCCATGACTTCATTATTTCATATCATAGGGTTAAGGAGAAGTTTTCTTTCTACAAATGTTCTTCCGCAGAGTTTTGCAGAGAAAAGCTCCTGTAATTCAAGTTGCCGTAACAAATTAATTTTCTGCTTTCTCCTTTGTGTCAAGTCTCTATCTTTTCTTTTGTGAAAACCCTTTAGAAATATTTAGCATCACAAAGGTAATCTGGATTTTAGCATTGTTTGTAATAATGCAAAGGGCATGTTCACATTTTTTAACCAGCATCGCATTTAATTACTTTGTCATGGTTGGTTATGACTCTTTGAAAAATGACTGTAATCCGTCTTCTTTGTTAACCCACTCGCTTTGTGTTTCTGCTTTCTTTCCTCATGCTTATTATTAAATTTTCCCTCCTTAAGGTATCTATGTGCCTGGCAGCAATTTGCCTTGATGAAAACACAACCATGATTTGTTTTGGTAAAAAAGAATCCTAATCTGTGAAGCAATGTAGGGATTTTACTACTTCATGAAAGAAGGAGTCCCAGTTAATTTTTGCTGATCAAGACAGTCTTGTCATAAACTGATTTTTTTTCCCCCTTCTTGATCTGATTTTTGGAATCAATTGTCTACGTATATATTTAAGATGTCTGAAGAATAAGAAGAAACTAAATGTAAGTAAGTGACAGTTATAGCCTGTTTCCTGAGGGGGGAGAAAAAAAAAAAAA
>NW_028186435.1:2095957-2261834 GCF_003343005.1 Rhea americana
TCTGAAAATGCTGGCTCAAACACATGTTTCTACTAACAACATTTCAGCCAAATTTGATAGAAGGGCAAAGGGTCTCAGAGATATCAAGTTCCTACAAGATCTGGGAAAATAAATGGTGTCTGCCAAGAATGCTAGTGGGAAAGCAAACTTGACAACTATTACCATGCCAAAAGCCACATAGCACAGCAAGTAGGCCAGCAAAGATCAGATGAGAGATCAGTAATATGCACTTTGACCTTAGAAGAACCACTTTTCTTTCCTTCAAAAACTGTAGAATTAAAAAGAAATCACACTAGGGATTTCTTCTCACCCACGGAGTTGTACAGCAGACCACTCTGCTTGCATTAACATGTGATTTCACCTTGCAGCTACTGAGCAAACTTCTCCTTTGGGCCAATGTTGATTATTTAATTGCAGTGCTATCGCTTGAGAATTTGGCCCTGCATTTCAGTAAAGATTTACTATATTCTTGCTCGCTATAAAAGATGAGCACTTATGCTGTCATCGCTTAGCTTTTTTTTTTTTTTTTTTTTCTCTTTTAGCTCTCCTCAGCACCTATGTGGGAATCATTTTTTCACATGGAAGACATAAACGTCAAACAAAGGTTACTACACCCTTCCATGTGCTTTCATGGTTTTGTGCTTGGGCTTTGGACAGATCCTTCATTCTGTCCTTTTCTCTAGGCTGAAAGGTTTTTGGCCAGCTTTTGGGTATGGAAAATGCATCATTTTTTTTCCTGTTTTTCCCACAAATRTGCTGAGGCTGCATTTATAGATGCCTCTAGGTGCTTACAGAGTCCTGCCTTAGTATGCAGGAACAGGAAAAGAAATAGGTCAAAATAATCAAGGTTGACAAAGCCAGGCCTAAGAAATAAACATATTTGGGAAATAATCAGAATCAATTCAAGGTTTAGACTTCTGGTTTAGTCAGGAGGAGGATGCAAGCTGAATGCTCTCTGCTAACAGTCTTCTCAGTGTCAGCTGCTGGGGAGCTGCTGGTCACCAGAGTCCTGGTCTGTGAACCTGGGTCTCTTGAGGTAGTGACAGGGACGGGTGATGGTAGATAGGTATGGGAAGTCTGCTTTGGATGGCTTTGCGACTGGTTGGTATATATATATGTATATGTGTGTGTGTGTGTATATATATATGTGTGTGTGTATATATATGTGTATATATATATATATATATTTGTGACTGGTTGGACATTAAACTTAGCTGGTGTGACTAGCCAGTGCATTGCTGATCATCCTGTCTGACCATTAAGATAAATACGTGATTTAGCCAGATAAGGTGTTGTTCAAGGCAAGAATGAAATTCTTGGTTGCAGCAAGAGTAGGCTGGGGGCTGCTCATCTTCTCTGAGAGTGAAAACCTTCATGGCTATTCTGAGTGAGCCCTGAAGAATAACGGAGTCCCTTCCAGTCATGATCATCAGGGTGGTTTTGGGGCCAGGAGGACTATAACAGTAATAATAGCTCTCTTGCCTAAATACACATTCAAAAGCAAGCACACAGGGCCTCTTACACACCTGCATTTAGGTAAGAGCACCAAACTTTTGTCTGAAAGGTCTTCTATTCCTAAATCTCTGAACTGAAGTGAAACACTTTCTGTAAAAGAACCTTGCAAAAATAATAGTAATGTGCATTTCTCCTTGTATCTCTCCAGATATCATTTATTTCACAAAAGCTTTCAGGAAAAAAAATATGAATCCAAAATTTATAGCCATTCAAATATAAACCTCTTCTTGTCTAATTATTACAAGACTGTACATAAAGCTTCACTGAAACTAAAGCAAAGAGCAAGGAATCGCCATACGATCTCTACGCAGAAAGAAAGATGTACAATGATACAAGAGAGAAATTTACGGGTTATGCTTCCTGTTCCAATAAAATTACTTCATTAGCGTTGAAATAAACTCTCTTTTTCACTAAGTCTTCGCCAGAAAAGCTCCAGTATAACAGCTTTTTAGAAATGATATGTGCGCAGATAGATGTCTATGTGCGTAAGTGAAAAAGGGTCGTGAGGAAGCGGGAGACGAGCGCACAGCCAGCACGCTGCACCCGCGCGGTGGCAGGCTGCAAGTTGGCGGGTAATGCGCCTGGMGAGAAGCAGTGGGAGTAATGAGGGCAGAGGTATACCGACAGACAGCAGCTCACGAATCCATGCTCATCCTGGGCTGAGTTATCCCCAATTCTGCCTCATAACCCCAAACCAAAACAAACCACTTTCCACTAGCTCCTCCAGATGATGGAAAACTTATACGAACTTCAAGTCCCTCAGTATCATAAACCCACCGTGTTTCACTGAAGCCTTGTGTATATGTAATGCACATCTGGAAATCGAAGGCCTTAAAACTGCTCATGGCCAGGGGAGAGAAAGATTGCACAATCTGGAATTTGGCTCGGTTTATTATAAAGTTAAAGCGTAGGCACAATCTAGGTCTACCCCTGTTTCAGAGTTTCCCCTTCACCCCCAAATTCCTGACGGCTCAGTAAAAGAGGCWGAATTAGCTTCCCTTGGTGAATGATATTCCAGGTTTCCTTCCTTGCCCAGACCCATCACTGAGAAATCCGATCCTCAGATCCCCAGAGAGCGCCAGTCTGCACTCTTTTCCCAGCTGCTCTGATCCCCTGRTGTTTGGCATCAGCCGAGGGTGCAGCAGAGTAGCTGGGAAGAAAAACAGAGCTGAAGACTACAATGGTCATTAAGGGAAAATAACAGCTTAGAGAGCACAGGCTGAAAAAATGTAATTATGAAACTGTTTGCTATTCAAGCACAGACAACTCTCAGAGCTGATAACATTATTTATCACTTGTATAGCACTTTAGACATAGTTACTAATTAACCCCTGTGACACATCTGGAAATTATGTCAGTATATACTACAGTCTCTCCCTTTCACTGCACAAGGAAATGGAGTTTAGGAGCGCAAAGAAAGAGTGACTGTCAGAGCTACCACTCTGCTGCTCATTCCCAGCTCTGTGCTCCCGTCACTGATGCCACTACCTTCCCGTAGCATAGTGAAAGACAGTGCAGTTTATGCCTCGCCTGACAACCACAAGTCTGTACGAAATAAAGCACATGCCAAGGAGAAAAATGGCTGTTGTACATAGCRTTTTGTACATGCTCGCTGTACAAAGGTAACAGAGACCTTTGTGTTATCCAGTGCTACTGGGGAGCCTCATGCCTAAGAGGCAGGTAAGGAGCAGCCCAGGTGCTGAGCTGATCACACCYGAGGGATGGGGAAAGGGAAGCAAGATAACACAGGATCCTGTTACTCGAGAGCCTGTTTGAGCACCTGTAACAGTTAGTGAACATGTTATTCCAGAATTACTCCAGTTCTGCTATTTAAGAGAGTGAGAAAGTTGGCTCTTTATTAATTCTATTTGTGTTAATCTTCTSTTTTTAATGAGGAAGCCTAGATAGTGGACACAAGCGAGATGAAAGTTAGTTGAGCGTGCTGGTTTAAACCACGTAATTTGAGTGGAAGAAGCTGCATGCTGTTTGAGATCTGCTCAATATTTAACAAACTAGACTTTGACATTATCACTAACTATGGTAACTTTAGGGAGCCCCACYTGGAGGCCCTTGGCTTCAGCAAGCTACGGCAACGCTGAGCACTGCCAGCTGGTTGCACACAGTGCGAAGCAGCCTCTCCATAAATATTTTGCATTTGCAGTTATTCAGTTCATTTGAGTGTACTTTGCGGTGGTGTTTCAAGACCACAAGACCAGCAGCTCCCAATTTCATCTTCTTCCCAAGGCAAACRATCACAAGCTTTTCAATTTCTCTTCAAATCAGATTTTCCATGTCCCTAATGGTTCTTGGTGCTTATCTTCAAATCTTTTTTCCTTTGCTTTGAATTTTTTTATCTACCCATCTGTTCATCTATCCATCCATGCTCCAGAAAGACATTTCTGCAGAAACTGCCAGCATTTCAATCAAAAATTACTTGTACATTAAACAAAAACTTGCTTGACAAATGATTCACAGCATCTTTTCTACTATACCCCCAAGGATCCAAAGGATCCTAGTTGGTTTGTAAATATAATTCCTATTTTACGTTCGCTATTTATGAATTTGCTTGGGTTTTTTATTAGCTACCTTTTCCCTTTTTATTAATTACTTTTTACTTAATTGAATTGTTTAATTTCTGTTTTTTTGGCACGTACATCCTATCATTTGGAAGATGCTTGCTCCTTTTCTCTCACTAGTTGACCACATGCTACACAGTGAAAACATAACCGCTATTATCAAAGCATATTCGTCGTACTTTTGAGCAGACCACCCCAGTGGCTCGGCTTAACGGGGAGCGGCAGTCGAAGGCAAGGCCCAAGCTGGAGGGGAGGAAACCAGCCCCTACACATGGTCGTGCGACTCCTAGTAGAGCYGAGATGCAGCGAGTGAAAGAGGAGATACACTGCCAAAACTGCTAAAGAGACCTGGGAGAGCAGCAAAGAGCCACTCTTGGCACCCACAGCCTGACCGTAGGAGCAATGGGTTTGATTTCTGTTTGGCTTCCAGTCATTTTCAGGCGTACAGGCATGCTGCTTCTTCATTAGCACCATTTAATATTAATGACAGAATATTTGTTAAACGCTGACYTCAGAAATAAACCTATCACAGTGAGAAAACTAATCAGCACTTGCTTGAACAAAACCTAACAGCTGTGCGCTGCCTTGCCCTGCCAGACTCCGTATCAGTGCTTTGCTTTTTGTTTGCATTCACTGGCACTAAATGACTTTCCCTATATGCTTCCAGCCAGCACCTTTAGCTCAGGTCTGCTACAATCTCACAGCGATAACAGATACGGGACTGAAAATAAGTGWTCAAACTTCTAACGTTATCACAGATTTTATCAAACCTTAAAAGCCACCTTGTTGCTAAGAGGAAAGCTCTTTGCCTCAGGCATTGCTAAGGAAGCCAGCAATCAGAGAGCGATAAATACAAATAATCTCTAAGCATAATGACCTTTTTATTGGGGGCTGATGTACAGCTACAGCTCAGTACTTACTTCTGGTCCCAGTTTCTCCAGGAGATGGTGAAAAAATTTGTCAAGCTCCTTCCCTTCTATGTAACCATTATCTAAATGCAAATAAAAAAATATTAATGACCAGGTGTCACTAGCTGAACTCTGGTGACCATGGGCCATATGGTTGCCCAGGCCTTGGTAGGACGTGTGGCAGGGTCTCGGCTGGCAGCCCACAACGCTGCTGCTCAGACGGCTGCACACCCAATTCAGTCAGYTCCCATCTATTCAAGCACACACAGTGCTGTAGACTTCCTTGGAAGTTTTCCATAAGGAAAACTTTTCAGGAAAAGTTCAGGGATTACAAGAGGCAGCAGCAAGCAGAATATGGGGGTGATGGGGGAGGGGCAAAAACTCTAGGGCAAAAAGGGAATTTTCAGTCCTGTTTTTTGTGCGTGGGGCAGAGAGGAAGTGGGGGAGCTCCRTGACACCTGCTGGGACCCCACCAGGGATGAAGTATGAACATGCAGGTAGGCACTCCACAAGGCACCCCCAAGTGGGCATGCCCCAACCTGACACCCACCTATATAGGCACCTCCATGCAGCACTCCCATAGGCACCCCCCCCAACAGGCACCCACCTGCACAGGCACCCCCATGGGTACCCACCTTCATGGTCACCTCAAAGGGTACCCACCTGCAGGGGCACCTCTGTGTGTATGCAGCCCCATAGACACCCCTATGGGTATCATCCCACATAGGCATCCACAGGGGCATCCACTCACAGGTAACCCAATGGGTACCCACACCCACGAGCACCCACCCACATGGGTAAGACCCATGGGCACCCTCCCACATGGGCACCCCTATACACTCAGGTACCCAGGCAAGTACCGACTCTTATGGGCACCCGAACGGGCACCTCCCACATGGGCACCCACTTGGGCATTCCAGTGGGTACCCACCACCGTGGATACCCCCATGGGCACCCTTCCACAGGGGCATCCACAGGGGCACCCACACAGCTACCCCAATGAGTACCCACCCTTATGGGGACCCCAAAGAGTACCCACCTCCAGGGGCATCCACGAGCACTCTTCAACATGGGCATCCACGGGGCACTCACATGGGTACCCACCACCGTGGACACCCCTATGGGCACCCTGCCTCACGGACATCCTCAGGAACACACATACACACACACGCAGGTACCCCAGTGGGCACCCACCCCCAGGGACACCCCAGGGGGCACCCTCCCACGGGGGACACCCCCCACGGGTACCCACCCCACAGGTCCCCCCCCGCCCCGCGGCCCCACTTGCCGTCGGCGTCGCAGCGCCTCCAGGCGCCGAGGAAGGCGGCGGCGTCGAGGCGCCCCGCGGCGCCGCTGTCCATGGTGCTGCCGCCGCCCGGCCCGGCCCGGCCCGGCCCGGCCCCGCGCAGCCCCGACGGCGCCTCTGCCCGCGGCGCGGCCCCGGCCGCGGCTTTGAGCGCGGCGGCCCCGCCCCGGGGGCGGCCCTGGGCCCCACCGCCACCCGCGACCGCCACCCGCGACCGCCGCCGCCACCCGAGCGACAGCAGCCGCTGTTTTGCAAGATCCCTTGAAAAGTTTCRAAGCTACGGCTGAAATACTCGAGGCAAGTTCTTCTTCAGAAAAAAAAAAAGGCGATATTAAGGGGGAAAAAGAAATCTGGAGGTGAAAGAGCATCGCTAAAATTTGTAACCCTCCTTCTCAATTTACAAAAATGAAGCAAAAGCATGAGGCAGGCAGTTCCCACCTGCTCTTCCCACAGTAACAGTCAGGTTGGTTTCTCACCCAGGAATGACTGTCCACAAGATGAAAAAGCCTGGAAATCTTAATCCTGTCCCTTCTGTGACACTAATGAGATAAGAAACCTTGAGAAGTCTCAGTGCTGATACAGAACACTTTATTCACAATATTCCTGCTTTGGATTACATATGATCTGAACGTCGCTTGCATGTTTGCAGTAATTTCACTTACCCGGGCTTGCACTTGGTGTTGTTGCAGTCTTTGCATGTGCTTCCTGAATCGTTTTTGACAGCATTATTAGCTCCTCTTTTTAGCCCCCTTATAGATTTGCCATTTGATTCAATATATATTTTGCRTTTTATGAGAACACTGATTGCTTTAGAAAGGCTCTTAGCAGCAGAGCAGAGATGGCTTTCAAAAAAGATTCTTTAATGTCTACATTGAGCAGGCTCCCATTTGATCTTAAAAAAAAAAATCTGAAAAAAACAGAAGTGGCATTTTACTCAGAGAATACTGTATCTACACACCACATATTGTTTTAGAGATGCCACAACAGTGATTTCCACCTGTGCACGGTCTGCCTCTTGGCTAGCTGTCTACAACATGTTAAGTCAYCACAGCCCTTTTTTCTGCTGACAGAGCCCAAGAAAGGTCCAGGCTATTGAAAAAAAATGTCAGGTTGCTTTAAGTGTGCGAAGGAAGAGGAGACACTACAGAGCTGAAGCTTTTGACAAGCTGCACAAGAGCTGCTTGTTACAGCTCTTTTCTGGCCAGCTGCCTCTAGTTACCTTTGTAGTCCAGAAATAGCCAAGATACTAATGCTGGGCAAAAAGCACCCACACTCCACTTAACAGGCACTCTCAAAGGACCTCAGGGCRGGAAAGAAGCATCTGCTAAACAAAGATATACAGAGAAAGTCTAAATTTTTAGGGTCTGCCTGCACAAGTCTTGGACCAGCTACTCCACAGGTTTCTGCTTGCTCCATCACTGCCTTGGGTGAGGCATTTCTGGCCACCCAGAGCTTGCTGTCCTCCTTGTGCTTCCCCATGCCCTGGTGCCCCCTACCCCACCAGACAGCAGCCGCCACATGCGCATGTGCCCCTCTCAGCCCCAGCATGGCATGAGGGTCCTCGGCAGCTGATGCAAGACCGATGGGGTGCAGTGAAGTGGGGAGGCTGCCTTTAGGCTCCGTCTTTATCCAGAAACCCAGAGCCTTCATCCCTAGTGAGGATGACCTGGATTTTCAGCAAGCTGGAGCCTGCTTGGCAGCTGCTACATTGATAAAACCAGCTTTTGAAAGCATCACCATTGTTAATATAAGCAAGGGCCGTTGTTCGCATAACCATAATATTTGGTTTCTTCCTAAAAATACGTTGCTAATTAACTCAAGAAAAAAATACTGCTCACACTTTGGACCATTTAAGGAGGTGCAATCCAACAGGGATGGAGCCAAAATAGTGTAAAACTCAAGAGTGTTAAGAGGAGCTTCTTTCTAGAGGCATTTTTATCCACCCTGCAGAATATCTAGCAGCCTTACCATTCTCTAGTATGTTGTTTCTCAAACTTTTTCCTATATATACTTCTTCCGGAAGAAGGGAAAAAAAAGAAAAGCTTTAAAAAATTCAAAGAGCTTAAGTTACGAACATCCTCACCGCTACTGAAAATAGATTGTCAGTTAAAAAACCCTTGGAAACTACTGTCCTAATGCACTGACTGACTTAATCAAGGGTTCACTGTGTATTAAAAGATCTTCATATAAGTGTTTTTTAACACTGTCTTCCTGCCCAGTGAGTATCACATCCAGCTATCACTTATGTCCTCAGGGAAGGAAGAGCAAACAATAGGCATCGCCTTATTTTAACTGGTAATACTTGCTCAGAAAAGTGCACCCTGGCAGCAAAACCAGGTTCAGGTTTGAGATGATTAAAAAAAATAAAAAAATAAAAAAAATCAGAAGCTGTGCTGACTAACCCTGTAAAAATTCATTATTATCTGCACATGATGGTGTGATGACATTTCATTTCCAGCATGAGGGACCCTGACCTCCCAAGTGTGCTTAGTCCTGACCATCTCGCTCCAGCAGAGAAAACTATAGACTTTGCTGCTGCTTTCACACAGCAACAGAGCACGTTTGGAAAGGGGAAAATAAGGCAGGGGAGCCAGGCCTCTGACCCCAGCTCAGGGCCTTGCTCGTCTCCGTCACCGAGGACGTTAATGTCCTTTCTTTTATCAGGGGGTGCACTGAAGCAGTTAACTGAATGATGCTATGCTGGGCTGCCCCGTGGCCTCGCTGTGCCACCCTCGGTGCGTGCAATTTCACACCGGCACCGGCGCACACGCACAGCGGCTGGCTGGTGACTGCCATTGGACACTGAATATATGGGAGGCTGGAGAAAACAGATGGATGGAGGCACTCTGCAAGAGATTGGGATGAATCCCAAAGTTTGCAAAATACCTTTGGCTCTTCAACAGCAAGGGAYAGTACTCAAACACCCTTCCAAAACTTCAGCAGCACGTCCCAGACACAGATGACACTGGAGCTGTGTGCCACAATACCAGCTAAACTATATTTAAGATGTAATTTTATAAGGCTAAAAGTGATTTAGGCTTCTCCAGTGGGTTCAGGTGACTCCATAAAGCACGACTCAGGGAGTCCCAAAGTACGCTTGAAGACTAATTTTGATTGCCTTTGCTCCTGCTGMGCATCCGCCTGAGGCAGCAGGACAGCTGGGGGGCAATGACTGGCCTGACTCAAGCCACCGAGCCCCAGTGCCACCAYGGCAAGGGTCGAGTTACAAGTGATGGTAGCTTTCCTCATCAAGTAGCTTCAGCTCCCTTCTGCTTTGCATGGGCCAGAAATGCTGGCAGAGGCAGCRGCTCTGCCGAAGGAGCTGCTCAGTGCAGCTGGAGCTGTGGAGGGGGGGCACCCCATGCTGCAGCCTGGCAAGGGGCCGCTGAGCATCGCGGGGAGCCAAACGCCGGGGGAKCAGATGAAAGAGGCTGAAAGGGGAACAAAGTCACAATAACAGAGTCGGTGAATTGYCCTGCCATTAGCACAGAAGTCAATTAAGAGACAAGTCTCTGCTGGAGAAAAGAAACCCACATTTATTTTTTTTTTCAAATCCATCCRCAGATGGGTTCAAACTGCTTATTAGCCGTAGATCCCAAATCCCATCTATGAATGTTGGTGCCCTCCTCCTTCCCTCTCCTCCCCCAGAAAACCTCCCTGTGTCRTGTGCTTCATTCTTCCCCACTCTCCTGGAGCCAGGCAGCTGTACCCAGCTATTCTTGGGGTACTTGGCAGGTGGTCAGTTTGAGCCCTGGTAGTGAYGCATGCAATGGCAGAACCATCTGCCACCCTATGGGTGATTCCACCTCAGGTCCCACCACAGCTGGGTTTTAGCAGCCTTCCTCATGCAGACCCCTAGCTGAGAAGCTCCAGGTTCTCATGCTGGACTTTGTTCTGGACTGGCATGCAGGATCACAGGACTGGTTTGGAGGGAGCAGCCATCCCCCCTCCTTGCCTGGACACATTGAGGAAGGGTGGAATCAGGACTTGGGCATCAGATGGGAAAGCTGGCCTCTGCCGGAGGGATTTCTAGGTCTTTAAAACGAAGTAAGGTAAAACCTAAGAAGCCATTCCCTAAAGGAAAGCCTCCCAGGCACCAGCTCAGCCCACCCTTCTCTTGCTCATGGGCCTTGCCCTGGGGGTCCCTGTCTTACCCCCCGGTGGCGCAGAGCCAGGAGGTGGGTGGCCTCATCACACCCTGTCCCAGGAATTGCACAGGGCCACAGGGACTCAAGGAGGGCGGTCTGAAGCCAGCCTGGTCCCCATGCCACCCCATCCTCCAGCTCGGTCCTGCCTGCCTTTCCTGAGCCTGCCATTGCCACGCTCAGTTCCCAGCGCGTGTCCATAGCAAAGGGAGAAGCGCTAACATCCCCACGGTCTCAGTTATGGTTAGTGCCATGCATCATTTCAGTCATCTGCCAGAATTTAATACTCTCTGAAGAAAGTGGATGCTGTCAACCATCCTTGTTGCTCTCCTGTACCCGCCTCTGGGCCTTTTCTGCTTAAGCAAAGGGAAAGGGAAAGTGGCACCACTGGACCAGTGTTTCTGAGCAGAGATTACAGAGTTAACTTTACTCTTCCGTTCAGCTAAAACTAATTGGATTTGCCTAGATAGCAGCCCCTCTCTTGCCTTCTCTGGCCAGGCTCAATCTAATTAAGATGCTCACTCTTGCATCTTCCTCGATTCAACTTACTGGAAAAACAAGGAAGGAAAAAAAAAAAAAAGACTAACTGTTTGTGACTGGGGTCATCACAAATTACTAAAGCAGCACATGGCACGAGCGTTAGAKAAAGGATCCTGCAAAGGAGCTGGGAGGAACAGCAGCAGCTCCGCTTTGCTTTCCCAGCTGCACTTGTCAAATGCAGGCACTTGAAAGCTGCGTGTAAAAAAGCCCCAGGGCAGCGGATGTGGGGTGCCRAAGACGACCCCTTTCCRTTCCCATATGGACAGAGCCACTCTYGTGTCAGGCAGAGACTGCTCTCGCATGCAGATGCAAGAGCATCTTCTTTGGTTTGCTGCAGGATACAGCATGAGGAATTAAGCTTAGTGATAGCCCAGCCCGTGCAAGGACATCTCTAGAAAATACAATTTCCCCTTCATTTGCAACGCAGAGACTCACGTTTTGTTTTCTCTCTCTCTCTTTGAAAATTCAGGGGAGAGGGGGAGTGGGCCTCATGGCTCATTTTTTAGCACGGGAGGGCGCTCGTGCTTCCCCAGGGCAGGGGCTGCCTCTGCAGCAGACACCCCATCTCCTGCGCAGGCAGGGGCCGAGGTGGCTCTGCTCACAGAGGTGAGCCGGTCACCAAGAACCAGCAAACACCAAGGGAAAACACAGAGCATAGAGGGAAAAATGCAGCCTCTTGTGCTGCAAACCTTGCTTTAAACAGGCAGAGAGAGAAACTGATCCTGTCCCTCTTCTCTGTTTTTCTGCCCTCCACACGAGAGGCCAGCACTCCAGCCGGCTGCAGGACAACCCCCCCCCCCGGCCCCACGACTGACTCTCTTTGCCAGGTACCACCGGGCTTTTGTGCACAACCTCCTGCTGAAGCCAGTCCTGCTTAACYTCCACTTTCGGGAGCCCACAAGGACAGCACAGGCACCTGTAGCCTTTCAGTACTTGTTCAAAACTACCCCAATTAAATAAATAGGCCAACTAACCAAGTAAGCAACCAAAATAAACCATGGCCTTCAAACAAAACTACCACCTCCAGCACAAAACAGCCCCCTGTTGCAACACAGTGTCATGCAAGGGGAAGCCGAGGGCAAGCCGGCAGGCACAACGTTGCAGGCCAAGGCAGTCRGGAGAGTTTCCCACCCATTTGTGTGTCCCCCAAGCAGTGGGTGATGTGCTTCCCGCGGGGGGCACCTCCTCTCTCCGTGGCCTGCTCTGGCTCCAGTCTGGGTGGCGGGAGGGGAGTGTGGGCCCCGAGGAGTCCCACTGCCAAGGCCACCGAAGCTTCAGCAAATTGTGTGGATGGGAAGGCTCCCTTCAGAGTTGGGGAAATCTCAGTTTAACTAGCAGAAAAGAAGATTTTCATGTGCAGTTATCAGTGCAGGTTATAACTCGYCAGCCTTTGACAATGTCCGCTTTAGTGAAGTGCAGTCACAGGTTTCAGGTGAGGAATCTCAGACCATTTGCCATGCCGGTAGCTCTCATCGAGAATTTACCTGCCATAGTCTGTCTCTGTGTTAATCCCCCTGGGAACATTGTGGAGTCCAGGCTTAATGGGAGTGGAAGCGCTGGTCACCAGTGGAGGCTGTTACGGAGACTCACTTGCCCTGGGCTTGGCGAGAGGCTCGGGGTGGGAAGAAACATGAGGGAAAAATGTGGGATTGCAGAACGATGGTGTGCAGGGAGTGAGAAGGAAACCCATGACTGTGCCTAGCAGGACTTCACAGAGTCTAYTAAATTAGGGATTGGAAGATGGAGATAAGTTTAAGGCAGCATTTTGCTATCATTAGCAGGTTGCAAGTGAAAGTTTATGCAAGAGACTGAGGGCATTTTAATTATCTGGTGGGAAGCTAGCGATCCTTAAGCCAATGGCTGGCCTCAGAGAGACTCACTGGCAATGCCATTTAGGCACCTAGGAGGCTTTTAGGTGTTTAGGAGGCCTTTAAAAGGAGGTTATTTGAGCATAGAGAGGGCAGTATGGCCATGCCCTGGCACAAGCCTTGCAGGCTGACTGCCTGCGACCACAGAAACAGAATCAGTGAAAAGGAGCAAGAGCTGATGGCATTTGAAGGAAATAATGTGGAGAACTGGTTTTAGTCACATCTTACATTTGAAGCAAAAAGAAGGTCTTTTCCCTGCATTTATATTGCAATTTCCATTCACCCCATTTACTGACTCTTCCCTAACACTGGAAAAGACTGCTCTGCTTTTTCAGGCCCACTAAAGTAACCATTAGGACCATAGCATTAATGACAACCCTTGCTTACTACTCACTTGTGCTCTACTTGTTAGTAATTTTCTGGGCCAGAATGGCAAAAGTGAGGAACAGCATCACTATCTGAAGCCTCCCTTCTGGTTCTGGCATAAGCAGAGGACAAYCTTCAGTGCAGGAGTTCAGCCACAGCCCACACCAGTGTTAGCACCTTTGCACATAGGAAAAACATCAAGGGATCTCTAACAATCACAAGAAAAAAAAGCATTTTAATGGGAGCAGAGCTTTTCTCGTATTTTCTTAGAAAATATTTCTCAGTAGCTGCTTTCCACGTGGTGGGAAAGAATAATTTCTCCACATTAATCAAATAATAAGCACTGCCACTCCCAGTGGCAGCAAGAGCTAGTGACGATGATGACTTTCAGTTAAGTGCAGTGGGCCACACCGCATASGAGATTTGTGACTAATGGGCCACATTAATTCTTGAATCATCTCGGTTGGGCTTCATGGCTCTGCCAGTTCAAGGTGGGGATTTCAGATGGTTGCTGCTCTCCTCTTAAAGAGCAGATATTTACTGTTGTTACTGTACACCGGGGAATAGTTTAAAACACTTAAAATCTATCATCCAGACATTAAACTACTTTAGTAGGGAACAGGAAATAGGTCATAAAGATACAGTGTGGAGCTGTTCGAGCTCGTGCTTGAATCTGGCAGACAGCCACAGTCATTTTTCAGTGCGTTTTAGACAGGAAGGTGCTCCTGCTGCATATGTCACTGATGACATTCTTCAATAGCAATACATGAGAAAGATTTGCGAGCGGAAATGGCCAAGGCAGCTCCCACAAAGGGCTTCAAGAGTCTTTTTCCAAGACTGGATCAGACTGGTGCAGATCGGGCTAGAGCTGCTAAGACCTCGAATTGGTGGCCTCAAGGGTCAGCGTTTCTACCGACCTGCTGGCTTTCCTCTCCGTACCGTGCCAGGAGGAGACTTTTTCTCTCATTTCCTACATGTCTCCACTCTTGTTCCTCTCTTCTAGCAAACACAGATTTTTCACCCCTGTGCTTCTGTTACGCCTCCATTGATTCAGGGCAGCCCTCCTTCGTCCTCCCTCCCTTCTGCCCTCAAGAGCACCCAGCTCCCAGCCCTTTTTGCTTCCCCTGCTAAATGGCCRAACACCGCAGGGCCACGCTCGCCGCAGCTTGGCCTTAGTCGTACTGCTCGCTCACTCCTGTGTGCGGAGACACCCCAAGGCCCTGAGCTGTCACTTCACAACTCATGCCCAGCTGCCACCCCTCACTGCCGCAGGTCCTGCCAGTGCCCTGGGACAGCACACACGATGTACCTACGGCCACTGTCTTGCCCGAGACTAGCTGCTATCCAGGGACCGACCGAGCTTGCCTGACGTAATCCTGACTGGAGTCTCTGAGTCCTCCTTGGCTCAGCAGGCAGTCAGTGCAGCTTTTGGGTGATGGTCCCAGCTGAGGGACAAGGTGACCTGCAGCACAGGCATGGGCTGCTGATGTGCCCTGGTGCACATCACCTCCCTGCGGCRCCTCCTGCTCCAACTTCTTTTCCTGCTGCCAGTGGGAAGGCAGAAACTCTTTGAGTTTCTTTGAGTTTCGCTGCACCTGGCATACCACAGTGTGGAAAAAGGAGCATCCAAAATGCTACAAATGCTGCATAAAAACAGGTAAATAGTACTTCTCTTCAAGGTTACCACTAGCTGACCTTTCTGTCCAGCATCCATGGAGCTACCAGGGAATTCCGCTTTCAACCAAGCAACAAAAATACTTAACATAGCCCCAGYGAGCTGGGCATTGCTTCCCAGGGCAGAGCCCAGAGAGCAGTGAGGACAAGAAAATGAAGAGGGCATCCCCCATGTGCCCATCTGCCAGGACGCTCACAGCCTGTGGGAAGGCAGAGCTACACCTCAGTAGCTGTGACCACCCACCCCCCAGCCTCTGCTTGCTTTGGAGACCGCAAACGCCCTCCAGCAGACCCCTGCCACAGGCAGCACCAGCTCTGCCACCCTTTRTGGAGGATGAGAAGACTTTGGAGAAAGATCAGTGCTTGATAAGGTTCTTATTAATACAAAGTATCCATSCAGAGGGAAGAAATTTCATGGATGAAACTCATGTACAAAAATTCAGAGCCCATCCACTGCAACTGCACTTCCATGTACCATCTACAGAGGCTAGTGAGTCTCCAGGGGCTCTCAGGAGGATTATTTCCCCTGTGCACAAACCATGGTCCATAAGAGAATGCCCAGACCGGCTCAGTCACGGCTCTGTGCTCAGATCCAGCAGGCCTTGCTAGTCTGCAGYAGCCTGTGCAAACAGGGTTAGGCAGCTTCTAGGGCTAGCCGAGGCACAGTACGCACCTACGCACCCTGCCAGCCCTCCCAGGAAGGCTGGGGAGCAGGGCAGACACCCATGCCGGTCCCTGTCTGGAGGCAGGGGTTTTGGTCTTGACCAGTTTTCCAATCTGGTGTTTCTGTGGTCACTGAAGGAAAAAAGTTCCTGTCTTCTCACAGAAACTCCCTTACCTGAGTCACTTACCTCTAAAGGTTTAAGATACTGAAAACAAAAGTCACTTTCTTAAATGCAGAGGAGCTATACTGGGGAAGCTCTGAAGGCATCGTGAATTCCTTACAATCAGGCTGATAGTGCTGGGCTTGCCAGGCAGAAGGAAGCCAAGAAATAAAAATTAATCCTCATCCCCACACCCACATGCGTGTGTACAACACACACACATACACACTGTGTCCAAGAGCTTGCTAGCAAGTAGTTTCTCTGCTGTTTGGCCTGTCCACGACACAACTGATGTCTGAAACAAAGAGTAGAAATGCTTCACATAACTAATAAGGAAAAGTGCTGCTGTCTAATGAAATTGTTATACTGCAGCAGTCAACTATTACAGTAAAACACTTTTTCTTCTAACACATCAGTGCAAACACGTATTACTTCTACACCACTTCAGAAATCCTTGTCACTGGTTCCCTAGGATTACGATGGTATGTACAAGCTATTGCCACGCTGTCTCATGGTGGGAATAGGTTCCTCCTCTCCCTATTACAATACTTCAGATGACKGGTGAGAAGGACATAGAGCAAAAAATAACAGAAATTCACAGCAGTTGAAAGTCTTTTTTTTTAATTTATAGATAATGCCACAAACCTTGCTGTTAATTTTCTTCAATTCACAAAGCCAACACATCAGGCAACACTGACTCGTGAATACTTACACTTCCTCATATATTTTTCTCCTCCACCTTGTAATCTGAATTGAAATTGCAAGGCATTATTTGCGAGTGGATTATTTTACTTTTCTAATAGAAGTACTTCAACTTCTCTTCTACCATTTGCCTTTTTGTCTCTCCTATGGCCAATAAATAAAGAATACATGAAACTGAACAAATTTCTCCTAGATTCGATGCTTTTTAGATGAGTGCAGTTTCAAAACAATGCAAACCCCACAAAAAGTATATATGAAACAAAATTTATGACCTGTTTTCCATTGCTCTGTTTTTAACTTTTGAGATTTAAACCCCTGCAAAGTGCTTCTGGTTCTGGTATAGCAAAGTTCTGGTATAAAGGCTGCTGTTTTGATTTAGCAACCTTTTATCTTCATTTTGCACTACAGAATGACTACAACAGCAGAAGTAGCTGTTGTACAGTAAGTTTAGTGGGAAGAGAAGTTAGTGGGAAGAACAGAAGAGAGAGTTCAATAGACTGATAGGCATCTGAGCATTTTTTACCCATGCCAGAAAGCAAAAGAAGGTGAGGACAATTGCTCTTGGGAGAGAGTTCCTCAAGCAGTCAGCCCTTKGTAGGTCTCTGTCCTATACAACCAAAATGCAGAATTTAGATTAACAGAGGTTTTTGCTTTATGTTAAGAAGATCACAAGGGAAGACGTTAACAAAGAGATTTTCTTCCAGTAGTTTTATGAAGATGGTGTGCATGTGCCCCCTTCAACAGGAGCAGGCCTTTTACTACAGTCAGAATGAAGTCATGTATTTTTTTTGTCTTAACCACACTCTTTGTCTACGCAACAGCACCATTTGAAGGGCAGACACAGACAAACCAGAAATAGAACTGTAGCTAAAAACAAAGACTAGCTTCAGTTGTAAAATCATTTTTATTGTTACAAATATACGTATGAATAAAATCCCCTCAACCTGTAACATAAATGGGTATCTGTGAAATTTGCACTCCCTCCCCCAAAAGCAGAAATGTTTATACAGATGTCAAACTATCTTTCTCATAGAATTACACATTGAAAGGAAGCTAATATGCAGACAGAACAGAAGAAGGCCTCTGGAAAACACCAATATTAATAAAATTTCAATTGCCCTCATTCCAATCAACTATATACATTAATATATGAATGTGGAAGCATAACAAGATTATATGTCATTCAAATCCTTCTCTGTTGTGCTTTCTTACAGTACACAAATGTAAGCATTGGAGTTTTATGTACAGTACAATAACAGGAAGAAAGAAGCTCCCTATGGGAGAATGTAAAAACCATACCCAAGCATTTAATATATATAATCTATACAAATTATTTTATTAGTGTGCTCTTTTAATATAATTACAATGTGCAATTGCATACCGCAAGAATATATTTATAGGTAAGTCACGTGCAGATTTGACACATTTACATTCAGCAGTACAACACATTACCTGCTGTACAGTGTATTAGTGTAAGACAGTGTCCAGTTAATTAGCTTTGCTTTCTAAATGCCCTAATGCAGGGCATTCTTTATAGCTGCTTCAGAGAAATTCAAGTAGAATACATAAAAGAATTGCTGGCTTTAGCAAAGGCATGGAAAGGAATGTCTGAATTGTACGGAATAGAAATTAGAAAACAAATCAACTGATTGTACATGAAAATCACGGTCAGAATACCAGGTTTTCTGCGTGGAGATGTACCTGTGGTGAAAGAGCAGCTGGTAAGAAGGGCTGTTGATTGCTGTACCCTGATTGTTATAAAAGCTCTTGCACTACAAAGCACTTTTATGGATAGCTAAACAAAAATAAAATCTTTATCTGCTTCTTCTCCGGAGTCACTGGACTTGCTTCCCTGATGGCCGTCTTTACTTAAGGACCTCTGCTTCAGTTCCTGGAAATCGTGGGGCTGGTGCCCAGGGCTTCTTTTTGCAGCTGCATAAAATACAGAAATAGGCCTTACTAACGACGTTAGAGGCAGCCAGGAGGGGGAAGTCGCTCAGGCACGCGGGGCCTGCTCCTGCTCCCACCGAGCTCACAGGCACTCGCGGGGGCAGTGCAGGTCCACTAGTTATTCAGCCCACAAAACCCTGAGAGGGGCAGAGAGAGAAAAGCAAAAACTTTGCTCAAACTTCATTCTGCTGCTGGCTGGTAAGCAGACAACCCTGAAAAATGAGACATTTTGCTGTGACACACACATGTTACAGTCAGCAAAGGCTTGGAGATTTGCTTCTCCATCCAAAAACGCATTAGCTATACATTGCTTCAAAAGCAAATCGGCATTTCTTTCCTGCCCGGCAGCTAGCAGCCTGGAGCACCCTGCGGCTCTGCCGGCCGAGCGAGCACGCCTCCTCGCCTCGCCGCGCCCAGAGAAAGCTGGCGGGCATAGCCGCTTCCCGAAATTCAAAAGCCATTGGCACCCGTCCTACTTGCCCAGCACGCTAACGTCTCAGCAAGGGCTGTAGCCAAGACCTACAAACCTTGAAATAAAATGGAAAGGAAGGTTTCTGAACTACGTTAAGACTTGCAATGAGGCAATGTGGACCAAGGCGCCTACAAACACTGCTGTCCCCTCCCGGACGCCCGGATGTCGCCACGTCCTTCCCGTGCCGCCTCCGTGCGCCGGCTGCCCGGACCCAGCGCTGCTGCAGCGCCCAGACACGTGCCGCCGAGCCACTCGAGACGGGGCTATCGGAGGGAGAGCCCCTCCGCGCAGCAGGGCGCCGCACGCAGACGCCCGCCCCGCGGCCCTACCGAAGGGCAGCGCGTGCCCGCGCCRTCCCCGCTCGCCCTCGAGGGCGCCCGCGGCAGAGCCGAGCGACGGCGCCTTTCCGAGGCCTTTCGGGTCCTTCGCTTTCTGAGCCCTGGGCTGGGCCTCGAGCCCGTTTTTAACGCGTTTGCCAGGAACGCTGGAAACGCAGAGGGGAGTGTGGAGGGAGCTGCCGTGGCAGAGCGGGGCCGGGCAGMGCAGCAGGGCTGCTCCCCCTGCCGTCGGGAAGGCCGGAGAGGGGACCGCTGCGACTCCCGCGGCAGCGGCGACGCGTATCGATGGGCCCTCAAACACGCCACGCCGAAAATCCCTGCGTTTGGCAGAGGCACTTCCAGCTCCGGACCTCTACCGTGAGGACAGCAGAAAGGATACGTCCAGGGTGCAAAGAACCGTTACACAGCCGCTGCCTGCTTATCACCGCTTTGCAAGTAGGGAAAGCGGAGAAAAGCTTTTGAGAAAGTTCTTCAAGCTTTTCAGTGGAATTTGACAGGCTCAGGATACCTAAATTCAGTAAAACATTAGGCATTATCACCTTGCCAAATGCCACTGCTTCTCAAAGAAACAGGAGTCCAAAGCTTTTGGAGTCACTTTGACAAGTATGCCCCCAAGCAGTTACAAAGCCATGGTACACATCTYCGTTCGCTCTTCAGACAAACCCCAGGACACGCGCTCCAGCAGCCGTTTTACTGTGACCTGACATAACAAGACAGGCAGTTTACCTGAGAGGATGCTGAAAAACRTATCAGGTATTTAAACACACATACTGCAAATCAGGTTTCTGCCGAGATAGCTCATCCTTGCTGCCTCCAGAAAACTGTGCGCAAGGGTAACTTTTGCACAGATCTGACTGCAGCATCTCAGCTTTTGAAACTTACTGTATCAGAGAGAGAGACCTTAGAATGAGTTAATATATAATAATCTGATTGCGATGGTGAGGAGAGATTCCAAATTTGGGTRGGCTAGGCTTGATTCTGTATCTTGAAAAGAAAATCATTTTACATATTTTGGGCTGGAGATAGAAAGGGATAGAAGGGATGGTTCTTTCGTTTTCCTTAAGTAAATAGTACAAATGACAGAAAACCTGCAGAATAGATACATGATCTATCATAAATAGGGAAACTGTGGGTGCACATAATTGCATATGATGTTCAAATATCTCATTAATATACTTCAGAAAAAAAATCATTTTGAGTCACTGTTTAAACAAACCRGTTAAGAGGTAAAGAACATGTAAACATGTACCATTTTGAGAACAGGATTCTTCATATTTTAAAAACACATATTGAATCATTTGATTCACTTTGCTGAATGAGTTCACCGTAAGTTAAAACTGCTCTTCCAGAAGTGCATGTGGCAGAACCTCCAAAGCATCGTGGGGTTTTTATTTATTTATTTATTTATGCTCTTAAGATGGCATAAACAAAGAACTACGTCAGAATATGCTGATTTATCCAGTTCTCAAATGGTTGTATGAGTGAGGTACTGAAACTGGCACTAACAATATTCAGACCAAAATGAGAGTACTTCAGGGCATCTTAAAAAGTAAAGATACATAAGCACATAAAGCAGCAGAGAGAGTCCACCTGGGGCCTGCTTGCATGGCAGTATGCCACCGTTATCGTGATAAGCAATACTGGTTAATGAGTAACGTTTTGCACATACACAGCCCTCCTCGCCAGAGGGCCCCAGTGCTGCTCAGTATTGCTCAGTGGTGCTGGCATGAAGGAGCACCACACACACACATTTATTTGCAAAGTTCTTCAAGCCACATATTTTTCATGCGGCAGAAAGACGGCTGGCATCTTTCTCATAATCCCACGGCCAACCTGCACTCTTCTGCAGCTTCTTTGTTATTACTGCGTCTTAATGATTGTTAGTGCCAGTTGTCGAGCTCTTGCAATGAAAAATGAAAATGGAAACTTCTAACCAGAAGTTGACTGTGCCTTCCTCTGCCCAAGCCCATGAGCTTCCTCTTCTGCACTGGTAGAATACTGCCCCGAAGTGGTTCTCACTCCGCCAGATGGCATGTCACATTCATGATCTGAATCTCTTTTTTGACAATCTCCTGTTTGTTCTAGCAGGGAAAAGGATTCATTTATACCCCTAAGCTGTTCTGTAGACCCAGATTTGGAAAGCAGTAAATAATACAAACAACTTTATTTATCCACCCCACTTAATCAACTGTTCAAAAAATAGTAGTCAATATGCTAGCTGCTTGCTTAAATCTAGTCTGGACTGTGTGAAGAGGTGTCTTTTGAGACTGTCCCACCTACTGCAGTTATAGTCATTAACATAAAGCAATTTTATAAGCAAGTATCATCTAATTTGCAGCTTTTTTTTTGCAGTGGATATAATCACGTTTACTAACCAACAGCTTAGGTAGATTTGCAGTGATTTACCAGTTGCAGAAATAAATTGAGCAYGCTGATCTGAAAGGAAGCACAAAGCAAGGAAGGAGGAAAGACTGAATGAGGGAGTAGTAACAAAATGAAAAGGATAACTTTAAATAAAGAATAGAAACTAAAAGAATGAAAAAAAGCAGAATTTACTCTTTCTCTAGTAATATTATGAAAGGACAGCAGCTCCTTAACAGCCTAGAAATCCAATTTCTGCCATTCTAAGCTTTAACTGAAAAAAAATTCTTACAGTGCAAGGTAGCAACAATTAATAAACCACTCATTTGGCTGAGTCTTTTGTGAAGGCAAGGACTAAGGGAGCAAGGAGTGAGGCAAACACAGTGCCTAACCCATTTTTGTTTAAGGATTTGGTAAACAGAAGACTTTTTAAAAAATGAACCAATTGTGCCTCTCCTCATTTGACAATAGCCAACTGTAAAAACTTGTCAAATCTCTCCTTTGTGCAGTAGCTTGCTGTAATACAAAAGGATTGTGGTTATGATTCTACATTCCCTGTTTCTCCTRTTTGACTCCTCTCACGAGAAGGAGATGGAGAAGTGATGGAGCACAGAAACAGYGAAGTTAACCCCATGTTAAAATACAACTGTAGCAAGTCCCCACTATATTGTATATCTCTAGTTAAGTAGTAAGAAGTTCTCTCACAATCTGATGAAAAACTGGCCAAAAAAACAAGCAGCTTAAGAACCTATCAGATAGTAATTGGAGCAGTCTGTTGTGGCAAGAGCTTTTGATCGTATCTGTTCTCAAAGTGATGGCACTGAGTTTTTGGAGAGCCTGGTCCCTAAACTGTGGCCTCATTGACCGGTCTCAGCAGAGGCCCTGATAAGACTAAAAGCAGGAGATAAAACAGGCTCTGTTCTGCCTTGCTGTCTAATGACACAGCTGCAAGGAGCCGCTTTAATGCTAGTGCCATTAGAGGACCTTGGAAATGAGCCACAGATTGCTGCAGTTTTTGGCAGTATGGACTGTCCAAATCTTCAACCTCTTCCAACTACGGAAGTCTTTGGGTGTGCCATGTCCTGCTAGCTTTACATAAGCGTAGTGAGATGGTAGTTGTTCTGCTGAAGTACCTTTACTCCAGAATAGCAGCCCAACAGCATTGTACAGATGGCTGAACAGCGTGCCAAACATCTGGAGACAGATAGACACCCCATAGGTACTGGCATTCTGTCACCAAACTGCACCCACCAAAGCTAAAAGTTTCCAATAAGAACAACAGCAACTAAATTGTGCGATAACTTGTTTCATCTAGTAAATGGTAGTCATAGGAGAGAAAGGGAGAAACTTCTCAAAGTCTGTCTCCAGATCATCCTGCTTTGAGGACAGCTTTGCTCCTCCTCTCATCTAGTGTTATGGTGGGCTCCATGGGCAGCAAAATGTCTCAGTATCCACAACCCAGGGCTGCATATCTGCCCTGCCTCAGTTGCCCCAGTTCCACACCTCTGAAAAACTGCCAGCAGAGTGTGCAAGATGACCCCTTTATCTTACAGCTTAAGTGACTTCTGCGGTATGTGATAGAAGTCACCTTGAAATAGAAATGGGGCTCACTGCTCTTCTTGAGGGGAGTCCAAAAAAGGAAGAGGTCTCACTCACCATTTCCAAGGTCCTCATTTGTGCCAGCTGATACCATGTTGAGCAAAACATTTGTGACTACTTCTCCCTATGTTCAAGGCTTTTGAAAGAAGCCTTAGCTCTTCTAAGAAATAACTGCAGGCGAGGAAATGCATCAGCAAAAGTGGAAACTCAGAGCACATAAGAAAAGCAGCAAAGAGAAGGCAGTAGTCTACTATCGCTTGTGTGTGAAAGGTAGCAAGCTCTGTCTTGGCAGAGAAAGACACATTGCCCAAGTCCGAAGTGAGCACAGTCCCATGCAGTAATGCCACAGAAAGCAAGAGCATAAACAGAGCAAAAGGCTGGCTGCAGCGAACAAGATCATGGCTGCTCCTCTACAAATTTGTTGATCCAGGGAGCTGCACTGCACATGTTCTAGCAGAGGAMAAGCATGCTGGAACAACAGTTATACTGACAGTCTTACCTTCTTGAGAAAATGATCTGATCGTGGGGCTGCTCTGACCATCCTTTTCTTTATCAGAAGGAACTTTCTTTAGCACTGGTGGAAGCAGGGCAACCTTTGGGGAACTGGGGCCAGAGGGAGACTCTGGAGCATCCTCTGTAGAGTACCACAAGCAAAAAGGAGAGAAACTTTATCTCTACTGTCACAGAAATGCCAGCTGGCAAACCCCAACAAAACGCACAAACAAGAAACAGCTAGAATCTGTAGCAAAAAAGAGGGATTCAGGAGTCATCATGATGTTAACAAAAACACATGATGGCCTTGGATTCAGGTGAAAAAATTTTATTGGCCAAAGTAGAAACTTACTAGCCAAAGCAGTATTTAAATACGTCCTGCTTTTATAGGACAAATAAAAATCAATGGGAGCAACTTAATCTTTCTGTAGGATAGAAGGAAGCAATTCATGAACAGCTGAGAAATATTTTGGATGACTTTTTGGAAATATTTGTCCTAAAACATGATGAACTGTATCAAGTTAGATGTCATATTTCACAGTTATACAGCATAAAAATGGAAAAGTGAAAAAAATTTCATGAGTAGTCTACAGCGTTCTACACCTCCAGATATGAATTGCCAGTAGGTAGTAACATGACAGCATTTGCAAGGTTTTTCTAAATAGAAAAAAATAACTTATCCCTCAGACTTTGATAAGATCTGGAACTTAAATTTAAATCTATAGTTTAAATCATCTAGACATCTTATCTTGTTTCTCTAAAAGGCTGGAGTGCGTTATTTCACTATCGTCTTTACAGCCCTGACAGGATGACTTTTTCAGTCTTACTGCAGATAGACTTCATTTGGATGGCAGAGGAGTACAACTATAATGGATTGCTTATAAAGGAACGCAGTATATCAACTAATATATGCTGCATATCTAACATCTGGAACGTGAGTTAACTCAAATGCATCCTGGAAATGACTGGGAATTTATCTAACTGTTGAGCGGCCACCACAAAGGAGTCAATCATTTTGCATTCTGCAAAGGGAAGAGATAACCTTCCAAACACAACTCAGTCTGAATGGATACACTAATTCTCAGGACTTCTCCAATGCAACTAGCATGCATGCCACATACATGTTAAAAGCATGTAGAAGCTTAGTATCAACATATGCATAGGCACAGTGTCTGTGAACACAGTCACATGGTTTCTGAACCAAAGTTGAWGAATCACATGTTTTGCTGGGGAACTACTTTCAGTCTCTGACAGTCTGAGGACATCTGAGCTGTGCTCCCTTGCCCTCAGATTACTTAGCAAAAGTTTCCTACCATTAGTTCAGCTACAACATTGGAAATGATGATGGCAGCAGGAGTGTAAATAGCACTGTTGCTTGGCTTTATTACACTGCTTGGGTGTGCTGAGCCAGCAGGTTGACAGAAGTACTAGGATAGGAGTAGACTGCAACAGAGACCAGTGCTGCTTTTATCTACCACCTGGCCAGCTGGCCTACTGCTAGTAAATATTAATTACTCTCCATATTAAGCCTGCAGTATATTTCCTCTGCAGGAAAGAAGAACTGGCAGAAACAGACAGCTAAGATCTTCCTGATACATAGGATTTTAAGATAACGCATGGTCTACTTTATAGATGAAACAATGCCAAATAGGCCACACTTTCCTATTATATTCATCTTCATGGGCATCTTGCTCAATGCTTCTCTTACTTTCATAGTCATTTGTAAAATAACCAATAAAATATATTTAAAATCATCTCAAATCTGTAGGTCATTCTGTACTTGAAGTAGAAAATGACATTCTACCCACTAGCACGGAGAGACAGACTAAGTAATGTCCAGGTACATACCAATGGCAGGGAAGAGGCTGTAACCTCCCTCCATAAATGGCACATTTCTAAGGTAAACAGTGGATATGGGAAAGTTTAAAGCTGTGAGAGCTTTTACAGGTACCTACACTCATATTTTGCAGCTGTTAGCAGTTAATAAGCTGTACATTTGCCATAGCTGCTGGAAGAGTTGGTAACTAGCCTGTAACCTTTTTCCAACTGTAATGGCTATGTCACAGAAGGCATATATATAATAGGAAGAGGGAGTTGTGACAATGTCCAAGTAAATAACAGGCAGGCGAACGTATAGGAGACCTGCTGAAACCCTTCAAACTACAGGAAATCTTGAGATAATACCTGGGCAGAAAGTTAGGATAGAGCAGAAGTTAATAGTCATTCCACTGGTAGCCTTGCAGGGTTATAAAAGCACAGTTACTAATATTTCCAATTAAAAAGTGATAATGAAAGTAACACAGGGAAACAGAGGGAAAAGGGAGTAAAAAACAATTGGTTTGTATAAATTATCAAGGATAACAGGCATTTGCTCAAGAGGCTAAGAGCAGTCTGCCATAAAATCCCCAAGGATTTTTGTATTTTGGGCCAGGAGTTCAGAGAAAATATAGTTAGTTTTGTCGGCACTACCATGCCAGGGATCCCATCCTGAAACAGATCTCTAGGCTGCGTTGTTTTATGAGGGCAGGTTAGCTTAAAACAGCTCTGCCACTGCTTCTATTGCTTCTCCTCAGAGTTTACTATTATAAATCGCCAATTAAATCATTCTAATCCGCTTGTTTGAACTGGGGCAGGAGGAGCTGGAAACAAAGCAAGTCAAGAGCGAGTGACTGGAGAACTTGTCCCTCTTCACATTTAACTTTGGTTCAGGATTGGGCCATGGGCATCTCCTTCATTGCCCACAAGAACTTGCCTCTGAAGTACCCTGCCAAGGACCATCAAAGCCCAGAAGAGCTGCTCACCAGTACGAGAGGCYGAGCGCGGTTTCTGTGGAACCGTGGGCCGTCCTGCCAGGCTGGGCTTTGATGACTGCAGTGGRGGTTTGGGGCTGGTAGGTGTATTGGAAGAACTTCTTGCCTTCATACCAGCTTCAGCCTTTGGTTCAGCTTTTGCATTTTTTTCTGATGATGCTGAGATGGAGTCACCTTTACTCAAGGTAAAACGATTCTCTGGAAGGGTCTGCTGAAGTTTAGGCACTAAAATAAATAAATACATAAAATAAAATCTCCTGCAATGAAGGGTACAGGCACATGCATGTGGAAAATTCCATCATCAATCCACGTACACACACGCACAGCAGCAGAACAGTGATGAGAGGACTTACAACATTTCATACACAAAACCACTGCAACAAAAGCATCTAAATCCATCAATTCTTACACATGATAAACTCTGTAATTCTTTTGCCTCAAAGGCTATGAATTCTCCACCATTTTTAATACATTTGGGGTGAYGGCTGGCTGGACCTTATTCTCCCTTCAGATTTCTGGGAGCAGATGATAGGGCCTACCTGCCGAGAATGCAGCAATGCATCAGTAGAAAAGTCAGCTTTTGGCTGTTTTGTGCCTATATAGAAAAAAGGTTGGCTGTTCAACAAAAATCCTAGTTCATAAAAAAAATCCTGAATAGTTGATCAGCATGCTACATCTTGTTATTTGTTGCTTTCATTAAGCTCTGAAATAGATTTTGAGACTTAGCAGAAAACAAAATATTTTTAGGCAATATTTTGATTTACCTAGTAACACTATATAAAGACTATGATTTACACATATTGGCAAGTTAATCAACATATTATTTATTATTTCCATATAAAACTACATTTACTTCCAAAGAACAATTCAGCAGTTACAACTAGCTGTGCAAGTTTGTAGAAAGCCTGCTGGACACTAGGTTGCAAACAAGCAAAATGCCTGCCTTACTTTCCTACTTTACAGTCTAGAGAAGGATGAAAGCTTATACACAACAGGTAGGATGATCTTGGAACTTGTATGTGAGTTTGGGACTTAAAACAATCACTGCATCTTTATTCTCAGTGCAGAATTCTAGACTCACCGAAATAAGGGCTCGTTGCCTTGGTACCACGCAAAGCTAAGTTACATGCTCACAGATGCTGACTTGACCTACTTACTTGCTATTCCCATTCAGAAATCCAAGCCTAGCATGGGCATTTTAACTACAATGTGAGGAGCGTTAAGTTAGTTGCAAGCCAATCTCCAGCACGTTCTTTTTCCAGCTTATGCAGTTGTTTTCCAGCAAGGAGATGAGAGCCAGAGTCCACATCTCTGTGCATGCAGTAAAATTTTTCACTGCAGGCAAAACAGCAGAATGCTCTCCCTACCTGTGTCCATGTGTGTGTGTGCGTGCACAGGCATGCTTGCATGCACATACAAAATAGCAGGCAATAACCAGATGTGAAGTAAGGGATAAAAAAAATTCCCTTATTCTGTCTCTGAAACACTATCTATAGTTTTTCTAGCAACATCCAGCAGTTTTCCATCAACTTTCTGGCCTTTCTAACCTCAGGCCTGCTAATATTATTAGAAGACAGTAAATTAAAATAAATTAACCCAAAACAAAGACAAACTGTAGTCACAACAGCAAAGAGCAGCCTGAGGGAGCTTCAAGAAAGGATGGTAAGAAAAAACTTGACAGCTGGAAGCCAGAAAGAAGTGGYGCACACACACTGCAGTGAGGTAGGGGTGAAATGCGTTATATGCAGAAAAAAGGAYCAGAGGAAAATTTGCATCAGACATCCACAGCTACTCTAATGTCCAGAGCACATACTCATTTTGCTCCTTTGACTTCAGGTTGACATTTTTACAACATATATATATTATAGCACACAAAGTCTTCCTCAGAAGATTAGGAGGCTAATTTAAAAGYGCTGATTAATACAGTTTGCTTGAGTAGAGTCTCTGGATGCTGCCTTCTAAACTATGCTTTAGAAAGGTTTTGAAAACTCAAAATGGATTTCTGAAGTGACTGTTCAACCAAGATGCTCTCATTTGGACTCAGATTAGAGCCTTATTTTTCAGCCCTGCTTCTGTACTTTTTGGCAACCCTGTGTGCCGCGCTTGCAGGACAGTTAGCACCACTGTTAATAAATCAGAACCGGATTTCCCAGTTCAGCCCACTCTTTCAGTCCAGTAACCATAACATAGATAAACTATCAGAATTGAATCCACTTTGACCACTTCACTGGCCTGTTCCAAAAGCGCGTATGCACAGACATCAGGCATTTCAGGCATGTCCATTTTAGGGCCTGAGACTACAGCCTGAAAAGGCCCCCTGGCTAATGCCCAGTAGGACTAGCTGGGGAGGGAATCAGCGCCGCAAACAAGCAAGGCTGGACTCTGCTTTGTGGGGCCTGGAGGGTTGTTTTGTGCCCGTGCACACAGTGTCCCAGGGCTCTGCAGCTTTGCAGACAGCTGGCTTCAGTCACACTGGCTAAACACCACAAAGCGCAAGTCGCCGTGTCTGGTGCTCCCATTCTAACAGCTGAAAGCCAGGTCTGTTCAAGCTGGTATCTGCCCTGACTACTACTATAAATCTTTCAAACTGCCATATTTAGGTCCTCCTCAGGTATATTCATGAATCTCACTTCTCTCTGTGCAGACAGCTTTGCTGGCTCCTGGGTTCATCACCAGCTTTGCTGACCCTCCTGAGGCAGCTGCAGGCCTGTACACCGCGTACTCGTCCTCCTCTGCAATACGGAGCACAAGAATGAAGCAACCAGCCACCAACTSAGCCCCAGAGCTGATTACGTGACAAATGTTGTCAAACATAGGAGAAAGCACGGTTGTTTCTAATCCTTTTCACTTAGTGAAAGTTCATATTTTGCTTAAGAAATCACAAAATTTGGAGAGGAAATTTCAGGTTAGGCATGCTGCATTTTCTATACAGAGCTTATACAGGAAACAGAAGCAACTGTACCTGTACCACTTCCATCTAGTCGTTCTGAGCTCACTGCTGTGTCATAAGAGTCTCTGGGAGTTATGTCATTGCCAAGTTTCTGAAAAAGTGAGAAAAGTCCTCATGTTAATAATCTGCAGTTCAGAGGTTCTGTTAGTGAAAAAGCTGTAATTCAGAAACATAAGACAGGGAAAGCAGTGCTGGTAATAAATGCTGGATGCACTTCCTTGTTTCTCTTCCATGTCCTGGAAATCTAAGCATGAAGAAAGCCACACTGATCTGGTGATTGATGCTGCCACGCATCTAGCAGAACTGCAGTGACACTGTGCCTCCTAAGCGATAAGCCTGCTAACGTGCAGAACGGCATCTTCTCCAAAGATAGTTCCATATTTAAATGACTCACGGTTCAGGTTAAAAAAAAAGATTATTGAAAATCTAAATTTTGAATGTAAAACTGCTGAATGGCTCTTACACTCTTCCACTAACAAGCTAACTTTAATTTAGATAAGCTCACAACTCCAGAAGCATCAGTGCCTAACTATTTACAGGATTTCTTTAAAAATAAAACCAAAAAAAAATATTTATAGAAAAAAATGTGTTGAAAGCTACACATCACAAGGGCTGTTGGACACTGAACACCTCTAAAAAGGTGGTCTCTTACTTGTGTGCTGATGCATTTGTTGAGTTTTCTTAAGACTAGCTTTTCTAACATCTTGGCCTCAAGAAGAAAAGTACAAAGACTTCTCATACCACAGGTTTAGTCTAAGTAAGCTAGAAACCTATGTATTCACTAAGAGAAGTATATATATATGCAGTTTAYATGTTTACAAAAGAAACAGGTTCTGCTCCTTTTGTTATCTTGTCTGGTATCAAAGTAAAATCAGAGAGATAAAAGGGAGAATACAAACAGCGTACATAAATAAGAGTAGGCTAAACGGTTACAGGAAGCCTTACACAGACAGGACTAGGCAATAAAATGAGATTTTTTTTTGAAGGTAAAAGAGGCAGGGGATAGAAAGTTACAGGCAGCTTCAATCTTAATCTAGATTTGCTATTTTGGGACAGATATATAATGTGAGAAAGCAAGCAAATGACTTGTGCTGGTGAYCACTGCACTTGGTTGTGTACTCATGCATAGACTCTTCCACCACATTGACATGTTCAGGACACTACTGTTACTGCTCAAGGACCAGCTTTCCTTGACCAGCACCGCACTTTGTCTGTCCGACAGCATTGAGGAATCTATGCCACGTGCCCCACAGTGTATGCCAAACAGGATTGCTGCTCTTTGGAGCTCACAAGCTAAGAGAGTCCCAGATACAACAGGCAGATAAACACTRGACAGATAGGAGATGCAGGAAGGAAGAAAACAGCTGCAGTAGGAGGAGCACATGCTAACTAATCAAAAAAATGATAGATCTAGAGCGAAAATGGTATGGTAAGGATAAGCTTAAAGGAATATAGTGCCTCTTTAATACAGTTATGAAAAAAATGGAGATGTTAAACACCTGCTGGTGCTGTATCGATCTGACAGGGTGACTCCACTTCCATATCTTTCCACTAAGGATTGGTGTGTGTGTGTTAAGGAGGATGGTATTTGAATGAACACTAAACTTCTTGTACTGTAAAATTACCCTGATATTACTGTAACTGTATCATTTTAAGGGACTATACTTCTATAGTTTTTAAGTACGAAATCATCTGTAGATAATAGTAAAAAAAATCTGTATGCAAACCAGTATTTTTTTCTGGTAAAAAGCTGTATACAGGCACTTCTAGAAATGCAAAGATTTGAACAGCTACAGTTGTGAGCTACTCTGCCATTAAAACCAAGGTAATCCCCCCCACCTCCCAAGCTAGCAGGAGCATTATACTTTGTGCCAGTGGGCAAAGACGCCAGATTTGCTTCTATTCCCGTTTCTCGACTGTCATCAACATTTTGGCTTAATTCTCACCTCTCCATCTCCTAAAGCCACGTGTTTAGGGCTAAAGACAATCTGAGCTATATATATGATTTTTTTAACTGCTTTCCACTTGCTAGATTCTTCTTTCACAACTCRGCAAAATACTTTGAGAACCGAATTTAGCAACAATTTCCTCATGGAATGTGAATTCTCATGAACTCTCACSAAAATACCAATTTCAATATGGAAATACTGCAGATATTGCTCATTACATGACAACTGCACCATGCAGATAAATCAAGATCAAGATCTACTTTTAAAAGCAGTATGTGCAAGGCAGGGAAATATTGAAGTTGTGTGTAATCAGTAGCAAATAAACGGTTACAARTAAGTCTTGCTGAAGGTATTTAAAAGTCAGTTTGTAAACACTAGATGGAGCTAAAAGATCTGTGTATGTATGCCTGAAGAAAATACTAATCTGTATGTATTTGTCTACACTATTATTGCCAATTCACACATTGTATTCTAAGCAAAAGAAAACAAAAAAAAAAAATTACCATCTTTCCATCTACTGTGCACCTGCTCCTCACTTGTATCTGTAACAAGACTGTGGTAGGGTATGAATGAAATAGTAAATTCCTTCTGGCTTTGTTTTCATGTAAAATAGCTCAGAATCTAAGCAGCCATCTGTACCTTAAAGGAAAATACAATTTTCTATCATGCTAAGATCCTGATAAAATTTGAAGATACTAGGGAAGTCAGTGTCATACCCCTCCTAGACAAAGCAACAGCAGTGGGATGCCTTCTTCTGCAGCTTAACAATCAGGATACTGAATTACTTACATACTCAACTTCAAAAAATACAATGAATGAAAGTACAAAACTAAACTGTTCAATATTGCAATCCAGGATGAGGTATGAGAAAAATTCTTTTGACCAACAGTTCAATTTTGTGCAGTCTGACTGGCATTAAAATGGAATAATTCAATGCACTGCTGTGTATAGACTTCTATTTCAATTTAGTTTTCTTGTCACTCATTAAAAAGAACACAATCTATATTTACACAAAAAGAACACAATCTATATATTCCATAAATATCAACTTTTACATAGCCTAACAAAAAATAAGATAACGCTATTTAATAATACTATTTCTTTTTGAAAATTCCAAAACAAATATTAGCTTCTCCTTGTCATGTTTATATGCCAACAGCTGAAAGGGAACAGGAAAACAATSATAAACCTGAAAGAAAACAGGTAACCTGATTTCAAAATAGAGAAAAAAGGAAAAGGTGAAAAAACATCACGGAAACCATCTCCTGGATGATACTGGAAAAAGGCAACAACTCTCCTTTTTGAAAGATGAAATTCAGGTTTTCAATCAATGCTATGAAAGCTAATCAACTGAAGTGGATAAGGACTTTTACTCTCCCCACTTAAAAGAAAAAAAAAATTACACATGCTAATATTTCAACTCAAACACTTCCCTCCAGATCTGATTAGTTTTAGACCACAAATGCTAAGTAGAAGTTTGGTATCTTGTGGAGCCCTAAGCACACACTGTTTACACAATCGTAAATATTTATATTTTCTAGAGTAACTCCATATTTTATTAGTTATGGGCAGACTGTAATGCTCTTACTCACAATCATATAGCATATTACTTGCAAAGTTGGCCTCTTGGAAATCAATGAGACTATTCATGGCACTACTCAGCACCAATCAGAAGGGTGTGAACTGGTCATTTCTTTAGAAAAATCATTTTTACCTGACTGTCCTTTAATAATGGACTACAGGTTAATTTGAACCTGCTTATTACAAGACCTCAGTGTCTGCAGCAACAGTTCAAACATCATGGTAGCCATTATGAAAATACAGAGAAAGGCAAGAATGACATTTGAGTGCCTTGTTCAGTCACGGCAAGACAATTCTGCAATGTATGAAAGGAAGAAAAATATATGGGCAAGTATGTAGATGATCTTTGTTGTAAGGTAACATCTTCCAAATTATGGCAGGTAATAGCAGAGAACAAATTGCATCTTGATGAATGTTGAAGAGGAAGAGAAGGGGAATGAAGAAAAGCCAATCTTTTGGCAATTTCAGGACATGCTAACTACAGCTAGGAGGAAGAGGGAGGATGAGAATGACAAAGGTCGGGGGGAAATGGATATCGAACAAAATACTTCGGGATAAAATGTTTTGGAGTAATACAAGGATATCTCATCTTATGTTAAATACCTGAAGCAGGGTTCTTGCTCAGTGTTATCACCTCACAGAGAAGACTAGACAGGGAGGGGAATCTGAACAGAGAATGTGAAACAGATTTTTCTTTTTCCTTTTTTTTTTTTTTTTTTTAATTACTATGGCTGATTTCTCTGAGTGTTAATATTTGAAACACAGAAAACAAAGTCCTAAGAATGATTAGATACAGTGCAAAAGAGCAGAGAAATAAAGGGCTGCAATAAAAAAGCATAAGCAGGATATCTGTAAACAGCATTTGGAAGCMAAGTTTACTTTTCTGCACAGAATATATAATTTTAAACACAGCACACAGCATCTCTCAGTTTGCTACATCACCTTCTAAAAGAAAGCAGTGTAGACATTAGCCAATGTAGTTAACTCTGTCAAACACCTGAGGGATCAGTGTGCAGGGGACACACAGTTAGTGGTCTTTTCCAGCTTTAATTTCTGCTAAACACTCTAGCATTGCAAGTGAACAAATCGCACATCATTTAGCAGGGAGRCATCCAAATCATCCTTGCTAGTGGCACAAAGGTTTCTCTGCAACACATGCAAATTAGTATGTATCCTCTAYGCCTATGTTGGTTTGACATCAAGCAGAAGAACTGGTGTCACCTACTCTACACGAAGAGAAAGTGCAGGCTTTAGCGACATCTCCTCTACTTGTATAGCCCAGTCCTTGGCTAGGATGTTCATGTTTGACCACCACAGCACAGAACAATTCTCTTGTACTGACAATGTAATCTCTGGTGGAAAGCGGGTCAGATATGTCAAATGCCAGCCACCAGCCCTTGTATCCCCTTCCCTGAAGAGGCCTAGCTCTTGCTCACTTTCCACAACAAGTCTAGAGAAATCAAATTGCCTTCACCTTCTGGGCAGAGGCTGCTCTCTTCTCCTGCTTGGCTTTCATTTCTGCAAGAAGTCCGCTGCCCATCACCTGTACTCCATACCTCCGGCCCCCTTGCGGGCTTCCTTTGCTGTCACCCCTCTCAGACTTCACAGCATCATCTGGCTGTATCTCCTCGATTGAGTCTGGTGTCTTTAATTCCTCAGATCGCTCTGCACCACCATTCTGCTCTGCAGGTTTTACCTCCTTCTTACTTGCATCCACAGCTGGACTTTTCGCAGCAACCTTGGGTGAGGAGGGATCCTCTGACACCAAGACAGTCTGAGGACGTTCAGATTTGGAGCCTCTTGATTTGATTAAGTTAAGAAATCCACTCTTCCTAGAGTCCCTTTTCTTCTTCTCATCACCCGCTTCACTGTGCTCACTGCTGTCTGAACTTTTTGTTGATGGTCTCCTAATAAAAAGATACAGACATTTTAATCTCCTCTCTCCTGCCTTCCTCCCTTGGTTTTAAATAGTTCCAGAAGACTTCTTTTGGGCAAAGTTAACTTCTTGTATCACCCATGCATCATCCTAGACCCACTCATTAGCTGGTGTTTCTAAATTAAAAACAGGACAATTGGCAATGATTATACTCTCTTTGAGGACTACTATGCTAGCCTTGTGCATAGTATCATGAAGAGAGGCAGTCATTTCAGCTGCACTGGGCATCTGGCTGCTTCCAACACCATCTAGGCATTTGCTTCAGGGTAGCTCTGCCCATGCACATATAACTTCAGACATTTCTGTTTCCAGAGTGTGCCATTGCTCATTTGTATCTGCCCATTATTAGAAACAGAATAATTCTGACCAAGTACACGACTTGCACAGCTTTTGGAGATCTTATCCTTTAGGAGTTGGCTCAGTCCCCTTCTTTCAGTAAGAAAGCCAGAGGGGTCACTTTTAAAGTGCAGATGCTTATCCTCAGGAAGTAATCACTAGTAAACATTTTCTACAGTCAGCTTAAAAGTAGAGTATCCATGCTTGAGGGAAAGCAGAGGAGACAGCATGTCTGCATACAAGCATCCCAGCTAGGAAAAAAGCACCCAGTGGAGCAACTGAGGACAGCTAATGGGGGCAAAGACCTCTGAGCCATGCACATGGTCAGGGCTGTGCGGACAGGGACAGATGCAAGTTCACAGAGACATCTGAAATGGGTGGCTGGTAGGCGCCCAAGGGAAGTAGCATGCTAGATCTCTGACCTTAACCCAGCTAATCCATTTTTCAGAGCTACCATGATTTTATCACTATATATAGTGTATCACACATGGCTTCACATGTCACCATAGATATTTACAACTCATACTGACTTTGAAACATTTTCTTTTCCGGCTACAGTTATTTACCAAGTTAACAGCTACCATTTTACTTAATGGATGTCAAATATAACACAGAAGAGGTCATTCCAAGTTGTGTGAATTTGTTCTGGTTTTCTCATTTATTTATATAAATATTTGTGTGTGCACCTGCACACATGCAAACATCCATTCATGCAAGAATATCTAGATGACTGGTTCTGTAAGTACACAATTACCTACCAAGCAACTGTATTTGCAGTTTTTTCCTCCTCATACAAAGCTGAAGGAGACATATCTTTCAGACAAACATACTGATGAAATCTGGAGTACTACAAATTTGTCAAACAAGTTTTTAACAAGTATCTCTAAATCAACATAAATATACTGTCATTTAGCACAATGGTGGAGACATTCACRTGTATTACTAGCACTGAAGAATCATAGAATCAGTAAGGTTGGAAGGGACCTCTGGAGATCAGCTAAGTCCAACCTCCCTGCTCAGCAGGGTCACCTAGAGCATGTTACACAGGGTAAACTTAAGTAAAAACTGATATACAGCTCTGTTTTAGCTCTAATGAGCTCCAGTAAAGGCTGGTGTGAAGTCAACTGAATTATAAAAATACACACTAGTCAATAACCTGTTCCACAGGGTATATTAAAGCAATTTATTTCAAAACAGTCATTTTTAAAGAAGGGTAATCAAATTCACAACATGTTAGACTACTATAGGTATTTTCCAACTTTGACAACAACCATCTTGGGTATTGGAAACAGAATTCARTGACAACTTAGAAGTGCTACTTGCCTAGCTATAAGGATGGATATAATTTTTTTTTAATTTGATTTTTTAATTTTTACATTTAAACTTACTTTGAATCCATTTTTGTCACTTTCTTGGTGAAAAATTCATCCACACCTTCATCCACTCTCCCCATGAGGCCATTCTGTTCCCCTTCTTGAGGCACTCCAGCAGATACCTAACAGAAGGAAAGCTCTCTCTCATATATAATAATCTAAGCATACTTGCTTAAGTGTTAATTATTAGGAGTTAAGAGATTATCAAGTTGTTCAAGTCAAGCAAAATTCAGTGCAGGCARTGGAATCAATGCTGGAATTCCCCTTTATTCAGGCCAGTTATGAGTTGCTGTATCTCAAACACAAAAAGTAACCCAAAATGCCACTGACACTGTATGCTGCAATGCATGAGGTGAGCAATCACATGCCRTGGGCTTGTGAGAGCAGAGCACTCAGCAGACAGAAAAGAAGTTAAGAGAACAGTTAAGTCCTGATACATGCATTTAGAATGGACACCTGCAGAGAAAGGATTTTTGACAGCTCTTGTTTCCCTGTTCACAGAGAAACATATATTCTGGATTTTGGATTTAGAAACTTAGAAACTGAACTCCAGTAGGCTAACAGCACCTTTTATAACTCATTCAATCCACAATTTCCAAAACCAGAGAGCCCAAATATAGAAGAAGGTGTTTAACTTGAGGAAGCAAACATACATAATTTTCACCGAATGTCTAAAAACTAAATACTTGCTCCCTTTCTTTGGTTTCAGTGTTTACATTTTGAATATGGGCGACTAGATGCATCTAAAACAGGCTGAGTTAGTAATACCTGCCAACCACAAAAGCATTGTAAAGATTAGTTGGCGACTCTACAGTATCCTGAAGATGAAACACATGTTCCTGTATGTGACTCTGGTGCAGAAAAGCTCTATTACCAGCAGAAATAAATGTCGTATAAAACCCTTTTAGGTGACTACAGAGGACTCCACAAGAACCAGCCCAGTTGTATTCTTGGCAGTACTAACGACCAGGAATCAGTTTGCCACAAAATAGTAGGGTTCATAATTTGAAACAATTTTAGTCAAAGAATATTTTAGTTGTTACCATAATTCAGAATAACTCTAGCTTCTCTTTTCAGTTGGAATATAGACTCTGTTCTGAAAAGGAGAGTACTCACTCTTAAAAGTCACTGTCAACATTAGACCTAGTCTTGTTGAGGCAGACATATAAACTAATGTTTTGATGAATGTGAAATTTTATAGTTGCCTGAACTTTGTTGAAAGCCTATTTATTTTATTATCACAGCTGATAATTAATAGTGTTACTGATACCYGCTGTAGCAATGTAGTGTTGGTCTGAAAAGTCAGTTCACCTGRTAAAAAAACATATTGCTGCCAGTCAAACTGCATACTTTCTATGAAAAACAATTTTATTCTAACAAGCCCAAACTTCTCAGATTTTCACTTTTTTTTGTCCCCTTCAAAGAATTTATTTAATTAGAACTCCTGAAATTATGCACAATTCATACATGAGCATCGGTTTGTCAACAGCAGTGCTCACGGGCTCAGTGTAAATAGTCACCTTCTCAGTCAAAAAATGGTTCATGTTGCCATCAATAGAACTGAGAATCAATTTTATAGCGACAGCAGATTTCTCCACAGATGAGGACAAATATTGAAGTATCAAAGCCAAGTGTATTTCCTAAAGGGAAAGTAATGCAGTAATCCACCAATCTAGTGCAAATAAGAAAAATCTACCTCAAATAAGGAAACTCCATCTGAAAAAGCGGTAAGTTCCAAAAAATGTACTAAACACAAACTCAGAGGGTCTAATAAAGTCCTCAAGGCACAGGATATTCCTATAACGTTCCTATTCAAATGCCTATTAGTGTTCAGTGTTAATGCCTGAGTCTGTTTTYTCGTGTGTGTGTTTTACTCTCCTAATGCTAAGAGTATATAACACTACTAATAAGAATTCTGTATTGCTGAGTACTCCCAGAGTATTGCATTGCCACTGGAAATAACACTTGTCCTTTATAAAAGGAAGCTCTTTCTATCTTTTAAGCAAGGTACTTTATGCTCCCATTCTGTGCCAAGTAACAGAGCACTTACTTTCYCCCCACCCAGCACCCTCCAACTTCCCTACCCGTATGTAGGTGGCACAGCACGCACTGAGTAAGTTCAGGTAAGAGGCAAGTTTAGCAACYGGGAAAACACAGAGGTTCTGCAGGACAACAAATTGGAAAAGTCAACATGGATGTGTTTCACTACACTGTGAAGACCAGGCCATTCTTCTGCTACCTCTACAGTTCTCTTTTAGYGTGAGGGAATGAACAGTTGGCTTGAATATCTCATCTGCTTGAAGTTTCCTCAATACCTAAGTGATGCAAAAAGCACTCTACTACCTCATGTATCTTTTCCAGCATCAGGAAAATCAAGGGCCCTCCCCTCTGACAATCCTAAGGCAGTAGAAAAGGCCATAGGAATTAATTTTTGTACAGCAGTTTTCAGAACAGTAAGGTGCCCCTTGAYAAGGGATACTTATCCCATCTGCTCTGTTCTGTTAATAAGACACAACCCTGTAACTCCTCTGAATACCCTATAGAGATACCTCCACAGAAATAAATCTTCACTGATACGGAATACCAAGGAAACGAAGCTGTGGAAACCCCTATATGTATACTTGGGTTCACACCAGTGTATTCTGTAGATAGACAGTGCTCTGTATTATTTTTCTACACCAGTCTCTGGCATGAAAAGCAGATCTGTGACCATGCAGATTTGCTGGCCCAAACTCCATCTTCAGTTAAGGAACTGTGGGAAGCTGGGCGTCACAGAGTAGCTCCTCTGAGATCTGCTAAATAGGAATTCATGCCAAATTACCAAGTCTTAATGCAGGCAGAAAAAAGGATTAAAGCGTTATAAACCCTAACTGAGAAATCTCATGATATTTTGTGTGTTTTCTCTRAAAGCTCCATGAACCTCTAGAAACTACCTCTATTAAAAAAACAGAAGCAACTGAACAAAGGATAAAACATATCCTGGGTTTAGGCTGTGTCAAACAAGACCAAAAGCTTATAATGGGGGTTGCACACTAAAAGACATGAATACCAGCAGAAAAATTAAGAAGTTGCTTTTAGCTTTTAACACTTTAACATTCATCCTCATTACTTTTCAAGAACTGATTCACAGCAAAAAGCAAACAACAGACATCACCAACAATATTTTAATATGGACTCACTGCTGCTTGGCTAGGCTGCTGCTTTTTATTCCTTTTGGGCCTTAATTTTGTAAAGTGTTCTAGTTTTCTCCCTTCTTCTGATGGCAGCTCTGAAATGAATCCAGAAGTTCGCTTGTCTGGCCTGCTGGAAGGAAATGGTGGGTCTTCTATATGGATAGGTACTTCTTCCAGTGCTTTATCTAGATCAAATTCCATTTCTAAGAGAAATCAAAACTTTCTAATTAGACTTAATAATGCTATTTAAAACAAAAGGCAATGCCATTCCTCTCTCTTGCTGAAAATCATAAACACGTTCAGAGAATGTGCTCAGCCGCAACGTGTTTGTGAGCAGAACACAGTGAACAAATATCCACTACCAACCACATGAAGATTCACAAAACAAAGCAAGCAATCTGGGTCTCAAATGCAATCCAAAGGGAGCAAAAGTCTTCTGTGCTCTTGAATAAAGAACTTCCCCCAAAATCCAAACGTAGCAAGGAGGTTTTAACACGTTTATCTCACTTACCGAAAGCTCTAGACACAGGCCGAAGCATTCTACTGTGGATGCTTTTCCTTTTTGATTTAGGAGTCATCTATCAAGATAAAATAAAAATAAAGTACTTCAGTGGACGGAAGAAATGACAACACTTTTTTCTTCTATGAAACAAATCAGTTTGCCAAGCCTATGCACTGTTTTAAGATCTGTTTGGGTTTAACAACAGGAAGGAATGGGGTTTTTTCCTCCCTTTTTCAAACATGCARAACTTCTAAACTGACATTTAGCTGAACAGACTTTAAAACTAAACCAGGGAGCTTTTCTTCTCCCCACTGAAATCTTAAGCTGTAAACAGGGCTATTATTTGAATTTTACAAGCATTTACTCATTGATTCCCAACTGTAAAACAAAGTTAATATTAAAACCTCACCTTTACAATGGAGATCATGAGGCATGGAAAATTTAAACAATTATTTTGCCCAATATTGCACAGTTAAAATAATACYCGCGATAGTTGCCCTTGTTCTGGCTGTTATTTTCAATACAAAATACACTTTTWCAGTTCATTTGTTAGTGATATACTACTGGGAATGACTAAAATTCAGGCAGCTAAGCCTCTGGACACCACCACACAGCTCAGCAAGCTGCTCCAGGAAAATGTAGTCTTGGAACACACAAATTTTCTCCAAAAAGCAAAAATACCATGCCAGTGTTAACAGTATCTTCAGCAATCACGTGACTCCCCTGGGCTTTAGATGTGCTGAGAAAAGGTGGAAAGTTACCTTGGCACACATTCAATGCATTTACTGAAAAAGTTACATGCTGCTATTCTTTTCATCTTCACATTCCCAGAAAAGGGAGTATGTTGCCTTAAGGACAYAAATATCAGACTTAATACCTCAGTTTGGTATTTTTGGAAGAAAGCTGTCCTTACTTTCTTGCTTGAAAGTTTGTGTGGCAGGACAGACCTTTTTTGCTACAAAAAATGCATGCGTCAAAAATTCTGAACTTCTGAATAGTTTAACATKGTAAGACTTTTAAACAAAAGGTTAAACGGCATGTTTTCTCAAGAGTTAATTTAAAATGACTCAGTTTCTGCAAAGATGGGCTTCCTTGTGGTATTTAGAGTCATATCTGCTTGTTTTAGTGACATCCATGTACTTCCATTTGTTTTCTAGTGCTATCAGCACCATAATGGCTTTAAATGCAGAGTGTGAGTCAGCAAGCTGGATTTTCCTCCAGCTCATGACTCATTAACAGAATTGTTAATCAAGTTTATCATCACCATTTTACATGATCCAGAGAAGACAGAGTTTGGCCTTGAAACTTCAGACATACCATGCCTTCTTCATTTAAGCAGTTACCAGTTTTTATTTATGGAAAGTTTAATGCATACACTTATATGTAGTAAATTTACCTTCCCGTCTGAAGTAGTTGGGAGGACTATTATGACAGTATACAGATGCTCAGAGTTAGGACAAATTTTCATAACAGGAAAGGCGTTACCTGTCTTCTCAAGATCAAAAAAGGGCTGCTAGTCTACACAACAGTGAGGGATAGCACTGTCTGGGCAAGACAGCTGTGTTTTTTCCCAGTGATGCTCATAGTGAAAAAAAAAAAAAAAAAAGATACGTTCAGCTGGTGCAGGTCTCAGTTCCACATTTGAAAAGCATCAGTACATGACATAGCAGCTACATTCATCCAAACCTGAAACAGCTGAAGGCATTTGAGTGTCATAATGAAAAATTGAAGGAACTCAGTATTTGGGCTGGGACAGCGATTAGAGACACAATCAGTAGTCCCTTGGTTGTACTTCCAGTCGCAGTTAATTTCCCACGTTAGTGTATAATTTGCATGCATCCTGTCTCGGCATGCTGCTCGTTCTGGCGGTGTGACTGGAAATTACATCTAGTAGGCTGATACGGCAGTTCACGCACTGAGGAAGATCAGAAAGGAAGACAGGAAAGAAGGTTGGCAGGAGACTTCTGATAGCCCATCAGCTTCACAGCCGCAGCCGGCATTCAGATTGCTCTGGCATGGACACAGGGAAGCTGGGAAAGCTACAGAGCACCAACGCAAAACAGCACAGGGCAAGTCCTGATTCTTGTGCAGTAACTTAGATGTTTCAAGATGTCTCTGACCGCTAGGAACAAGATGATTTCATCTTACTTGCCAGATGAAAAAATACCACCTGATCACCCTGCAGAGCTTGTGCTGAAGACCGTAAGTCAATCTCAGAATAACTGCTATGACTTCTGGTCATCTTAGTATGACCCCTCAGCAGCTTGGTTGCTGGGGATGAAGGCAGAGGGACAGAGATGTCTCTCTTTTGCTTGAACGGCATGAAGCTATACATACACTCCTATTCAAAAACCTTCCACTTTCTAGCCTGTTTAGGAAGCATACAGATGAAAGGCTTCTTGCCAAGTGAGTGTTCCAGACCATATACAGAGCAAAATGGGTCAAAGCATTAATTTAAATAGGCCAGTGTGCTCTTTTTACAAAATATTACAGACTTAATCTCTGCTTAATATCTCAATCACTGTGCCATATTCTACAGCAGCACAGCACATTCCACTACCAGAGGAAATATATGAACTCCTGGGTAAAGACCTCTCTCCTCCCCAGCCCAAGGCCCATTTTCTGTAGTTAGTGGAAGCAGTTCAGGTTCGCCGGATGCACATCATCTGCCTTCACACCACCTCACGTCACACCAACACACCTCAGCTCTCCTGCCTTAAATTTCAACCATGGCCTTTACAGGAGAGTAGTTGTTAGCGTCAATCTCCCCCTCCTTGATTTTGTGTAATCTACCACATTTTCCTGGGACTCTCTGTTATAGCAGACCATCTCCAGAACTCTCTCCTTGTTTATCCTCTTCCTGAGCACACTGTGGGCTGCCTGGCAGAACAGACAAAAAGATTAACTGCATATCCATTCTCTGGGAGACCCTCTTGGAAGTCTGCATAAACTCACATCAGTGTCTTCTCTGAAGATGGCTCTGTGAAAGTACCGCTGAGCAGTACACAGGAGCCAGCAAATCTCCTCCACATATCCCAATAAATGCCTCTTTATAGTTAGTGTGTCCAAGTTACCTTTAAACTTCCAGGTTCTCTTCCCATGTTCTTAAATTATMTTAAACTTTTCCAGATTCCTGATTTCTGACTCCCTTCCTCAGAAAAACTATCTGAGCTCTCTTAACTTATATTACCAAATGTGGAAAAACACTAGTATCTTGGGAATTAAAAACAACCCAAACCACATTTTAAACACAATTTTGTTTTGAGTGTTAGAAAACAGTGTGCCCTTAACAGCAGTCTTACACAGTACACATTCCTTGATTATACTAATAATAAATGAAATAACTCTCAGTGCTCAGGAATATGCTCATTTCCATATCTCCCTCCTTCAGAATCATTTCTGTTTAATCCTATATATACGGATGCTCCATGATCCCCATCATTTCTGTCTTGAAAGATTTAAAACAAAATGATGAACAACTTCTCCCTCCCTCTGGAAACTAAGCTCCCCAACTTGTCTCCCCTCAACCCTCCCTCCTTTAAGACTACATATGGCTTTTCTGCTTCCTAAACACATTAAAGGGGACAGGGCAAAAAGGTAAGTGAGAGCAGGATTCAAAAATTCAAAGTGATTCAACGAGGTAAAGAAAACCCACCTGACCATATTGAGATAACCTGTGACATCTCTTCCACCTAAAACTTGCCATGGCAAGGAAATCCTAGCTTAYGGTTATTTATAGGCTATTGTTTCATTAAGCTGGATGAGGCTTGAATATAAAACCAAACCAACAGATTTTCTCTCTGAGCAGTAACATCTGTGCTTGTATCTCTGACATCAGCACTCTGCTTTGGTTGGTCTTAAAGCTGAATCTTCTTGTAAAATCCAGTATTGTCCCTCAACTGCTGCCTATTTCATTCAGCAACTGCAGATGGATGACACTACAGTCTCCCAGGAGACTAACAAGGCAGTACAGAAGCAAATGGAGCACAAAAACGTAAACAAGTAGGCCAGAATCAGCAGAGCTAAAAAAAATACTTACACTTGTACAGCAGAGAGTCTCCATGCAGCAAAAAAGAAAGAAAAAAAAGAATATGAATGGGAGAAGACAAAGCAATAGCAATTCTTAGGAAAGGAGGCAAAATCAGAAGTCACCAAAATAAAGAAAACTAAAGCCAAAACACTTAAAAGTCTTAGCAGGAAAGGTGACATGCAAGAATAGGGTAAAAATCCCTTGCATTTGGAGGTGCTATACAGTTTGTGTCTCCCGAGGATAATCAGAGGAGGATATGATCTCTCTACCTATACTAAGACATATTCAGATTTTCAGATGTTCTTTTCTGGTGTACAGCTTTCCAGTGGTGCCAACATCTGCCCTCTCAAAGTACTGGGGCTTTTCATTTCGCTGGCACCAGTGGTGAAAGAAAACTGCACCTCTGATATTTCCAACTCTGAAGGAGGCTTTTGAATTCAAAACCTGTATTTTGTTGTGGAAAGCAGGAAAGCCTGAAAAACAAAACAAAGCTTCTCTTGAAAAACTGAAAAGGGCTGCAAGTCAGTTCTTCTAAAGTTTAAATAAACCTATTAATATTTTAGAGGCACAGACCTTTCAAGCCCTTTTGGCACATTAGAACTATGCTATTCCCATTAATAAAGCAAGACCTTTGCTTTCCCCTTCAAAAATTAATAGAAGGGGGCACAGTCATCCTATGAAATGAAGCAATTCTGTAGTCTMTCTCTTGGGTGGAAGATTACTCATCCAATCATACTCCTCCTCAATTTTGAATAAGAAAAGAAGTGGAGTATTTGAAACATGGCTATGTCTTCAAATTGAGTGAGAACTTCTGTTGAAACAACAAGGCAGATATTGGCACGGTGTTTGTGGGAGAAGTGAATACAGTTGAGGTCTGGTTTAAACTTCTTTGCAAGGAAATGCTGCTTTTTAAATGGATATCGTACTGACCTTTAATTATCAGTGCTGAAAACAATCTCCCTCGTAACRTGAAGTTCAACATTCAATTGTTGAGGGGATATCAAGATTAGTTATTCACAGTTTTGATATTTGCAGCAATAATAATCCACTTACTAGAGTTCACAYTTTTGAACTTTACTGCAGCTAAGTCTTGAAGACAGGAGGGCACTTGAATGACAAGAACAGCATTTCTTTCACACAGCTCCAGCATTTCCCCACTCGCCTTAAGGTTCTTGTTTTCTTTCACTGTCAGTAACTTTGGCTTTATGTAGGAGTTCTCGGCTAACAGTGACTCAGGCAAACTTCCCCATTACTCCCATTTTGTATGCTGTCTCCATCCTCACCCCTACRCACTCCGTTTCTCTGACAGAATCCACGTACTCTACTCTTCTCTTGCCCACCTACTGTGCTATCATTYACTAGGACTAGTCTGAGACTGCACGAAGAGACCACAAAATCCACTGAGAAACATTTATAAAGTTAAAATCATCTTAAATATAAACCTCCAGCAMGTCACAATCAATCCACGAACAGTTTCTTTTTCAGACAGTGTTACTGGGAGTACGCCAGACTGTTCACTGCAGTTAAAACATAGGCAGTGAAATTATTTGCATTACACAAGCAGCTGGAGATGAGATCAGGACCAAAGTGCAAAGCACTACACATAATACAAAACAATCCGAAGTTTAAGGGAGTTTACAAGCTGAGGTCCTGGTCCAGTAAGGCCTTATACAAGTTCCTACCTTCCACTCACCAGCGATCCCACTTAAGCGAGTGAGACTGCTGCTGCTTAAAGCTGCTTAAAAGTTAAAAGATGTTAAACAGCTTGATGGGAATATGAAGGGAGAAGAGGAGGAGGGAGGAACACAGTAAAGAAAGGTGAGAAGCACTGTTACGCTGCACRTGGGGAATCAAAGCAAAGCAAAGGCTAAGCGACTTGCCTGAAGTCACCTAGGAATCTGACTGCAGTGCAGGGAACCTAATCCCAGATTATGATCTACAGTCTCCTGAAGTAACACAGTCCACCAGGCCATCCAGCCCTTCCCTTAGCTCTCAGCGTAACTACCAAATGCAATGCAGAGTGTATGGGGCAATGCTAGAGATGAACACCAACTCCCAACCAAAAAATCCCAACATAATTCAACCCAGATGAGACCAGAAATAGGACTAGGTAATAATAATGTGCTATCTTGGAATGCACTTGCATAACAAATATTTTCAAATACATTTAAACCAGCACTAAATTAATTCAGATATATGGATTTCACAAGGATTATTTCTGTAACTGGTATAAGAAAATAAAGTATTACCAAAAGTCTTGCTATTTTCCTTTTTAGCTTTTTCTTGCTATTTCAGTCAGTCATTATTTCCCACGCTATGTCTAGTCTCAAAAGTACCTTTGCCAGAAATGTCACATGTCAATTGTGTAATTAAAATAAATTTAAAAACTGTTGTAAGTATCGTTCATGAAACAGAACAGTAAGCTGACCAACTTTGCTTTGTTCCATTTGAATCTTTGGTCACACTGAAGCCCTAAAAGCTAGATGTAAGAGYTGCTACTGCTAGCTTCAACTACTCAAGATTTTATATCATGATTTCCTTGGCAAATCCTCAGCATATCTTGTCAAAATTTAGCTATGCATTTCCCACCAAAATGGTGTCCYGAATCACTACCTTCATAATCTACCCCCAGACTACCACTATCCCTGGCAAGTTAAATGGAATACTAAATTACATGACAGCTAAGTATTTTATGGGAGACAACAGTAAAACTTTGAATGCACTGTTTAGAAACCAAGGCCAATCTGTAATAGGCTGCTGTTTGTTGACGCAGCTTCTCTTGAATGCAATGCTATGGCACTTTTATCTCAGCAGAGGATCTAACTCCAACCTTTTTTTTTCCACTCATATGTCATCTGTACAGAAGTACACTAAGTATATATTATAGATAAATATGGCATATAAATAAGACATATCTAAATGTAAGGAATATATTTGTTTATTCCCTTCTCCAAGAGTTGAATTTGTGAAGAAAGAGCTGCAGTTCAGAATCAATTTAATTAGTCCCATCTAAACCAATCTGACCTTCAGAATTACTTAGTACAGCAACATTTTTCAAAAGATGAGCAGTAGCTCTGTAAGATAAGCTTAATAGATTTGCCCTTGAGCATTCATTTCATTTTGCTAGCCAAGGAACCTTCACTTTTCTACTTGCTAAGATGTAGGTGATGGACTCTGTGATATTTCACCAAGAATTGCTGTATATTTTTTACTTAATAATTCCATGCCTGCATCTTTCAAGTCATGTAAAATTCCTGCTAATAAGCAGCACACATAGAAATATCTAAAGCTCTTATTCTGAAAAGTAATAAAAGCTTCAAGAACTAAACTGAACAGTTCCTAAATTACTAAATATAAACTAATCTTTCATTTAATTTCCTGAATGCCTATCTTGCAACGTACTCTGCTTGCAACTGATCTCACCTATAAAAGAATAAACAGTTTTCAGTATCATCAATTCTATTTTCTAGTTGTTCAGAAAGAGCCTAAGAGCATCATCTACAGCAGTTGCTCATTAATACAAAGAAAGAGGATGGGTTCAACTAATTTACTGTACTTTAAAATTAAGCACAGAGCTGGAGGCTGCTACAGGTCAGATGGCACACATTRTCCCTTTAAACCATCACAATCTGCTTGCTTGTGATTGTTCATTACRTTCAGCTGGCAAATGCTGGTGTAAAATTTATTTGGCTCATGACCTAAAACTTCCACATAATAATAAGAAAAAGCTCTTAAACTCACTGAATATGGAGAGCTGGGCAGTTGTTTACGATACGTTCAGGCAATTCTTCAAATACAGCCACCAACATTACGTATTAGATGTCTCAGGCAATAACACAATTAAAACAGGTTTGATGCCAGGCACTTCTGAACCAAAACTGTTGCACCTGGCTGCCTTACAGCCTCTCAGGTCTGAGTACCAGCATGGTTTCTGCACTCCTCCTATCTTCCTCCATGCTTAAGTCAACAGTTACCAAAAGGATAGAGAATCACTCAGGCAAAACACATCAATCATCTTCTCACCATCACTAGATTCTTTTGGGGGCAGACTGTGCATCAGTTTTGCTTGCATTGCAACAGTGACATTTCAGAGTAGAAACACTAAAGGGAGGCTCATTGCAATGAATCAGATGCAGATTACCCAGGACAAGGAAGTGGACTAGGAGCCTCTCTGCTCAGAATTTTGATGGGGATTTTTATCCTTGAAAACTCAGGCCCTACTTGAGCTGTTGCTCTTTGTTCACTGGATTCTCTCTCAGTTACCTTCCCACCATGCACAGCCAGTTTTTAAGCCCTCCAGCCACTTTTGAGATATATTTCTTAAATTTAAACATAAAAAATTCCCTTCTGAATTTTAAGTCTTGTCATAGGAACTACTATATCAAGGTTTCTCCCTATTAAAAAAAAGGGAACTAATCAAATATTCCAAGACCCTGTATGGAAAACAGAAATATTTGAGTAGRCAGACACTTGCTTTTGGTACTCTTTACCAGCTTTGATATCCACTTAATGCAAGACAGAAAGAAAACAAAACTAGTAGCTGCTTTGTATTAAAGAAGAGTTGTTGTTTTACACTGATGGTTAAGATTCATGTTCCAACAATACACCTAAATGCATAAATAACTTGAAATACATGAACAGAGTTCAATTTGCTGCCCAGGTATCTGTGTATACTATTTCATTAGCCCTCATCCTGCAACATGGGAAATAGATAGAAACAGATAGATAGGGTTAATATCTGATAGTTATAACTAGCCATGACAGGATGGCCAGACTCTAAGGTAGCTCTCTATAGTGCTACTACGCATGTGCGATGACTGATTTTAATGATGCAGACTGGTCAGACAGTCATGGGGCAATGCACGAGCCCTGGAGAGACAGAAACACCATGAAGAAGGGAAAGATTTCCACCCTCCAGAACAGAACTTCTCATGTGTAAGTGAGGAATTGAAATCTGGCTAGTAGTAAAACCCTGAATTCTGCAATCCCACATGAGAAGCCCAAGCTTCTCCTGGAATAGCTAAGTACCACGGTATGGAAATGACTCATAGCTAAAATAAGATGTTCTGATCAGCTTTGAATGAAACCACCCTAACTTTTCAAACATTTTGTCTTTCCATTCTATTCATTCTTTTTAGTTTTCTTTAACATTTACTTATGTGAAGTTTTCCTCCCCCAGCTTATGTGCTTTTGGTTTCATATCAGTATTCTAATCCTGTTTCTCCTGACCTCACAAATTCATAGTAATTTGTGCACAAGAAACAAGATCTTACTGTAGAGATATACACACCATTTTGGATTGAGGCTTTAGCTGACCTGAATAACAGCAGAAAAAAGCATCTTTGAGTTTCTTCTAGTTGGGGGGAGAGAGAGAGAGAGAGAGAGATATGTTTTGAAATAAAATCTGATTTATGAATTTCTGAATAGGATTATGTGATGCAGTTGTCTGTGACAGCAGGGATGAGATTTGATGACTTAGAAACTTTCTAGCATTTTGGCATTACATTCTTTTTTTCTTTTTTAAATTCTGATTCCAGTAATCTTAACCTTCCTTCCCATGACRAAATATACCCAAGTTTAACAGCACTCAGTAACTACCTGTCCTAATACAGACTTTTCTCCCTCTTCCTGTGGAATACAATTCTTTATTCATGCAATATGAGATATTGATTTTTCACAGCAGAACCCCACAAGCTTCCTGTTCTTCTACCTGGAGAGAGAACCATAAAGTACTGAATAAGACAGAACTCTGCAAGTGCTGTTTTAAGCAGGCTTTCCAGATTTCAGCATCAACAAGACTGCCCCATACAGCGCAGATATGTAATCTGGGCCAAGTAACTTAACTGAGACACTAGAGGAACTAAACAGCAGTACAAAGGACCACACAGACTATATAAAAAGCTCCTTAACCACTTGAGAAGGTCAGTCTACCAGGTATTAATTGAATCAAGAGGTGTTAAGGCTGCAGACAGATGTGCACTCATAAGCGGCACTATCAGAGGTTATCCTCCTCAAGCTGTTTGCTATCATCCCTCTGCCAAAGCTTACCAAGTCTAGATTCTGCCACAAAACTCCTCCAAAGGAGCACTCACTAGTCTGCCTTGCGAAAYAGTGAGGGGATTATTTTAAACATAGGACATAAAAAGAGGAATTCTGGATCCATTTGCGCTGAATAAAGATGGCACCAACCCCACAGCTCTGCAGATCATGCAAGTGCCCCCATAACCCAGCCTGGGCAAAGGGACTTCATTACTTTGTCCTCACACCCTGTTAATGTTACCTGAGATAGGTAGGTGAGTACTTGGATGATCCCTTCCCGCCAGCAGTAGAGACGAGTGCTGTATGGCAGGGGAAGTGAATCCAGTTAGGGATAGTAACCTCTCTCACTAAGTCAGTTAAACTGGATAAGTGTTCATCAGCAGGCTAAGGCCCGCAACAGATAGTTGGTCTAAACCAATGGATAGTTGGCCTAGATGCTTCTGCCTACAAGGCATGCACAAGTCAGCTGGCAGAAGGGCAGAGGGTGGAAGTGAGCAGCTGGTGTGGCACTATCTTCAGACTGTATAGCTACATGTGGAAGACCTTTCTGTCAGCCACAGACCAACTTCATAGCAGTAAACACCATCTTAAAACCATCACAAGGAAGTTATACTCCCAAGACCAGTGTTTCAGTGAGCAATGTGTTACTGAACTCTTCTTTTAGCGTGACTTTCATGATACTTGAAGTAAAACGATGGAAAGTCAGAATCAATAAGACAGTTATTGCCACAAAAGATATAACTGTACATCCTTCCCCCCCAACACACACACACACTGCCTGCACAAATCTCAGCCTATTAATGAAAAAGAAAGCATCAGTACTATGAGAAGACAAGCTCGTGATAGAGAAGTGCCAGAATGCAAAAAAGAATACCCAATGGCTGCGCTTCATGACCCTCATTTTAACTTAAGCAAAAACACTCTCCTATTCTATCATTTTATTTATAATTGAGTGTATAGTGTTGTTACCAGAAGCAGTTTATTACATTCTTCATTTGTTTCACTTTGTGCCAATAATGTACCCTAAATTGTGAGAAACAGCTCTGGACTCCGAGAAATCTGAGTTGGTTTAAGAAAAACACACTATATATCAGTTATTCATCATCTCCTTCCACTCAAAAAGACCAAGATGACAACACTGAAAGCCAGGTTTCTTTTAAAGTGTTTCAGCTGRTAATATAAAAGCCCCCATGACCGTGAAAATTCTGTAGGCTATATATGTAACAGGCATTGAATGAGCACTGTTAAGGTCCTTGAAGGTATAGAGGACACAAAACCTGCCAATAAACAAGACAGTCACAAGATTGTGCAGAACTACTGGTTTGATACCAGCTCCCTTTTTCTCTTACTTTCTCAGCTGTGGTACTGTATACTTAGGGAAGGGCTTAGATCATGCAGTGGGGTCCCAGTAATGTTTTCATGCACTGTCCTAACACTGGGGGAGTCAGAAATAATATTAATCTCTTATCAGAGTGGATTTGCTGACAGACTTGTGATGGAGCCTTTTCAGAAGCCAAGACAACTTTCATATACCATTATTATCAATTTCTAGCTTCCCATAGAGCACTGTGTTACTGTTACATTCACTTCTGCTAATGTACATAAAGAAACTGAAGTGTCACCATCAATTTAATCTGTCATTAATCCAGTCTGCTGCCTTTGCAATTACCATCAGCTGCTTGTTCCTGCCTCAGGATTTGTTTTGTGAGCTAAACTGGAGGACTAACCTGTTGGTAAACTAACCTAGAAAGAAACTCTCTATAAAAAACTCAGTTTGCAGCTGGATCATTTCCTGCACACAATTTGCAGCACGATTGCATGAATACTGGCACAAACGTGAGGGTCTGGACAGGAAAGAGTACTGAGTATAGGGGAAAGCATAAGTGCTCTTTCCAGCACGAGCAATAAWTTATGCTGGATTAAGCTGGTCCCAGCTTTGTATCTAATTCAAGAGAACATAAGGAATGTAAGAGGGACAGGGGCTCTATTGCAGTAGGCTTTGCACAGATGCCCTTCATCCAAAAAGCTGAATATCTACACCTGAGATAATTCTGCTGTAGGTGAACAGAGCCCAGCAAGAATGAGATGTGGTAGTAGGTCAAGGTACACTGGAGAGTCTCTATTTTTGTTTTTCTTCCTACAACATCGGAACACACATACACATGTATCTTTACCGTGATTTTCTCCTTTCTCCAGTTAGCACAATTGAAGAGTTTGTGGTGTTTTAAATTCAATTTCTTTTGGTTTGGGGGGGGAAGGGGATTTTTAGCTGGTACCTTACAAGTTTTCTTTAAAAAAATTATTATAGCATGATGAGCAAATTTTCTCATTTTTCTCCGAAAACACTGATATCCATACATCTTGTCTTTCAGAACCTGTGGATTTATAGGTCTGCACCCGGATACTGGACTAACATGTTAAATCTTGACAATAGCTTGTTAGTACATTCCAAAGGGGAAAAAATAATGTTAGTTCTCTATAGGTGTTCTGTTACTTCTCTAAATTATCTTTTCACTGTACAAGTGACATCTATTGTTCATTAAAGACAACAACATTAATTTATTGCTTATGGTAATTTTTTAAAAACTTGTCCTTTACTACAGTCWTAGAACCACCTCAGCGATTAAAACTAGAAACAAATGAGAAATGGTGAAGTTTCAAATATTCATCACAGTCATTTTCTATTAGCTGCAAGCATTTTTGCAAACACCTAATTTACCATCCAACCATTTCAGTCTTACACTGAATGCTTTAAATAAGATTTCTTTAAAGCAGATTTATGAGCAGACTTGTGTATTACAACCTATGCAATTCCTTCACATTTTTCAGACAACTTCCTAATCATCTCTCTTTGTAACACAAATAAACTGCTGCTTTGCCCTAAAAAAACAGTACTTACCCTGGCAGTAATACTAATATATTGCTGGAAAGTATATTTTAAAGATGATGAATACACACACTTCTAGCAAAGAGACTACTTCAGTCAAAAAACTTTTCTTCAAATAATGGCTCATCTCTCTTGATCTCCTTTTAGTATTCCAGAAACCAGACATGCAAATTTCTAAAAGAATGCTTTAAAATACACTGTTAAATGTTATCTAAAAAAAGATGTTCAATGGAACATCATTTTGGTAGGGAACTAAACATCATTTAAAATCTCTTACTTCTGCAGAGAACTGATTGCTACAAAAGAACAACACACAACTGGTAGCATTACACAAAATTAAATCAGTTAATACCTACYTATACAATTACACATATCAAGATATACAATATTCCATCTCAGTAAAACGGGGTGATTTATTTGAAGTTAGTTTTAAAAAGCATGCATTAGTTTAAAATATATTATTCTTGTCACATGCACACAGAAAATCTAGGAAAATGCATTGTTTTATGAAGCTAATTCATGATTTAGTCCAAGCTTTGAAAAGCAGRCTATGTTTTTTCCTTTAATCTAAGAAGAGCAAATATTTTTTTGCATAAAGACTTCTTACTTGCACATAACTTTTATGTAAAGACTTAATACAATCACCGCAGCTCTAATTAAAGGAGTACAGCTAAGACAGCTATAGATTAGGGAAAAATCAATTTATTGTAGTGCAGCTCAGGGAGATCTAAAACTCTGAGGTCAATGATGTTCCAGCTATCATGTCCTACTCTGCACCACTCAATCACTCCCAGTGTCTTCAGTACTCCTTTAAGAGCCTGGCAAATTCAGGTACGGCTGACAAATCATTCATATTAGGGGCTCTCAGGCCACAGTTAAAGGCTGGAGGAGAATCAAATCCTATTAGTTTCAGCTGCACAGTTACTATACAGAATTTAAAATGTCCTAATTCTCACAAGCAAAAATGGTAGAAAACATTTAGAAGTCTCTTTTTAGCAGTGCACTTTAAAGGCACATTCCTGATATTCTGTTTTGTCTGATCAGTTCATACATATCAAACTTAGAAGTGGATGGCAACTCTCCTTACTGGGATGGCAATCCCTCCCACCAACAGTCCAGGTTTTCTAAACAAACGTTCCTGTCTTCCAATTTCAGTCCGTATATAACAGTAAATACCTCACAAACATCTTATTCCAAATACACCCACCTCACCCCTAATCATTCACCTAGCATCTTTCAACATAGAGCACCTCTCAGTGCTATATATTCTCTCTGTAACCATAAGGTAAGATAAAAGTCAAAACTGAACCTAGAACCAGCTTTTCCCAAAATTGCTCAGATACAGCTTCAGTGGGGACCAATCAAACAATATGCTACTGCACACATTGCCTCAGCCAGAAAACTGATTCTCAGTGGACTTGCTGAAGGAAACAAAAGCAAGAGAGTGACAGCCTTGCTTAGTTTTGCAAACTCATAAAACCCAGTTCCTTCAAAACAGCGGTCCAAGCTCAGTGCCTCTCCTACAAGTCCAAAGTCTCTTCCTCCTAGACACCTTCTCAAATTGTTTGAGCAAAGTCAAAAAGAAATGGCTCCCGGCCTCCCAGGGATATTACCATTTTCAGTCCATTTTCAATATTCACTTATATGAGCTCGAGCTTACAAACATGCAGAGCAGTGGGCTGCAACACAAGGTTTCAGAGCTGAGGCTTGCAGAATATAGGTACATCACACAGCTCTGGTCTGTTTAAGCACTACAATTTGCAAAGCTTAGGATCTCCAGTGACCAAACAAGGCAGTGTTCTAGAATAAGGCCATTTGGGAAGTGGGAGCTAAACAGCTATTTCTCATTTAAGATTAATAATAACCAAAGGAAATTAGGCTACAGTTCATAAAACCATATGCTTATATTTCTAGGGAAATCTTTCAGTAACCTAAGTTTCTTGCATTGACCTACTCACAAAGCACTCACTATAACCCTTTTCAAAAGGCTTCCCATTTCTGTGCAAACATCTGTACAATACTGAGAAGGCAAAAATCAGAAGAATCTGAAATATGTGCAATTTTCCCACAAAAAAAAAAAAAGCAACCAATATCACCAAGACCCACAATGCAAAAAGCAGCTCTTAAGTTTTACAGTCTTTAATAAGTGATTCTTTAGCACTGTGTAAGCTCACTGCTTATTTATATTATGTGTTTATTTGATGCTTCATTCTCAGAAATTAGATASCGATGAGTACCTGGATAACAAAGGTGTTTAAATCTCTGTTCAAGATACAGGTGAATGAAGAGAATAAAGAGAAATATAAACACTGCTCAAAGTAAGCACAGTTAGCATCTAGTGCACCTTTTAAATAAGAGTGTAAGCATCATCACGCTTCTSTTATTTTAATATGAACAAAATGAAAGATAACAGCACAGCGATATGATACTTTCATATAACCATGGTGATAGTAGATGGAGACAAGAGCTATTTTTAAAAAATTTTCAGTATTATTATTTTTAATACACTACAAGAATAGAGCGGGTAGAGAGGGGGCAAAATGAGCACTTAGCTTATTTTTCTATAGATGAACCCAGTGTGTGGAAATTTACTCATAGCTATAGGGTTAAGATGGTACATATTTTACTGTAACATCTCTCTCCCATAGGATTTAGGGATCAAAATGACTCCTGAATGTTGGCTGCAGAAAGTTTTTGGAACTCRATAGTACTGGTGATGAGCCAGATGATGCCGTCAACGACATAGGCCTCAATGGCATCTGTGATGTTCAGACAAGTATTGCATCAAATCAAATCTTGGTAAGGCAGCAGATTTGGAAGGGAGAATTAACTATTTTAAGCTGATGCTTTMAGTGACAGCATGCTTTTATTTTACAGCTAAGTCAGACTAACAGACGGCTGCTGCAGAAGGGAGCAATCCTGCTGCTCCTTCCCTTGAGCTGTACTTGTCCAACCTCTGTTAGTCTATTCAGGGAAGTACATCAACAAAACTACATGTACAAAAAGAYGTAATTAATTTTTTGCCAGTTTAGCTTCTTATGAAAGCATGTGGCCAAGAAGAAGCTAGGAAAGAAAAGACGACAGACCATCCCTCCCAGCAGTGGTCACCTATTGAATTGATTAAGTTGTAATACAGAAGTCTCTATAGCAGAATTCCTCAACTGACTGAGCTGGATTGGAGAGAAATTTGAGGTTGAAAACAGTTAACAATCTATTTATTGGAAATTTATGGATTTACATCTCAAAAAATCATGATATGGCAGTGGGACATATTTATAATAAAAGTCACCCACCAGACTTATAGAGCACTTCAGTGTTTATATTCAGCCCTCTTACTGAATCTCACACTCCTAATTCAATTACTTTTCAAAAGTTTGCCTTGTAGGATCATTTGCAGCTCTATCTCAAGATTTTAAGACTTCCTCCGTACATCCTAAAAATAATTTTATAATACACCCAAAGCTTCTGTTCATGGTCAGTAATACAACTTCTAGCCACAAACGACTTCTGTCACAGCTCAGACGAATTCCTGTCATGCAGAATGAAGACAAAGGCTGAAAACGGCCTGTTGCCACCCAGCAGGACATTGAGTGAGGTGATCCTTTCCCTCTACTGGTGAGATTGCATCTGGAGTACTGTGTCTCATTCTCAGCTCTCTAGTATAAGGGAGCTGAAGCTACTSGAGCGAAGCAAGTGAAGGGCCACTAAGACGATTATGGGACTGGAGCATCTTTCATASAAGGAAAGGCTGAGAGAGCTGSCACTGTTCAACCTGGAGAAGAGAACCCTGAGGGGCAATATTAGCAGGAAATATAAATATTTGAAGGGAGGTGTCAAGAGGATGGGACCAGACACTTTTGAGTGGTGCCCAGCAATAGGATGAGAGGCACAAACCGAAACACAGGAAGTTCCATCTGAACATTAGGATAAACAACTTCACTGTGAGGGTGAGAGAGTACTGCAATAGGTTGCCTGGACAGGTTGTGAGGTCTCCATCCTTGGAGATATTCAAAAGACAGCATATTCAAAAGATWGGATCCTGGACAACCTGCTCTATGTGACCCTGCCTGAGCAGGGCAGTTGGACTAGATGATCTTTAAAGGTCCCTTCCAACCTTAACTGTTCTGTGATAGCATGGTCTGCATTATTACTGCAACCACACCTCTACAAAAGCTTGGCCTCTGAAAAAGATCATTTATAATACTAGTTTTATTGTAGCAATGTATGCAAGGGAAAGGCCCTTCCCTAGAAAGGGACCAGGAAAGAGAAAGTGAAGAAAAAGAAAAGGTTTTCTTTGCTTAATAGCAATATGTAACTCAGACAAAATGTTYGCAAGCTAACATTTATTTTTTTTCCAGAAGCCGATTCCTAATTGCAGTTTCCTGATATCATGAAATTGCCAAATTTAGTTTGAAAATCATTTTTCTTCCAATAATTTACATTTTTAATCAAATGGACTGAGGAAACGTGTCTTACCATACAAGTGTCTAAATCTTCCAAACGTTCTATCTCTGTCAACTCCTCAACTGTGATAATAGAGCGTTTAGTAGGTTTTTCTTCAGCTAATTCAATTTCCAGTGATTCCTGCTGTGGCAGCGGTTTGCCACGTCTGGTCAAATGGTCAGCCTAGAGGCAAGGATAAAGACAGGAATACATCAATCAGACTGTAAAAAAGACAAACAATACCAAACCAGAAAGCCTGAAGAATTCAAGTGACCATAATTCCTAAAAAAGCATAGCCCAGTTGAGTGCATTAATCTTTACATACTTTTTTTTTTCTTTTTCTTCTTCTTTTGAATGGAAAAATCTTTCCATTCCACATTCTAAGAAGAAAGGCAGAAAGTTTACTGGGGAAAAAGAAAAGCAAAAACCATGATCTTGTCAAGACAAGGTTTATTTGATAAAATTACCTCAAACAACGGTGTCAAAACAACATACACAGACATTTGCAGGTGGTTGAAATAGTAGTACCTAACACTCCCAATTAAAGGAGTTAGCACAGAACAGGATCAAYACATAGAATCTTTGCTTTATTATGAACTGTCAATTTTTAAACTGTAGCTGTCAATTAAAGGTTAACACGGACAAATTCTACAGGAGTTCCTTCAAGAAAACTTTTGAGATTTATACTCTTCAACATTTTCATCAATGGTACTATCTGAAATAATCCCTAGCTAACAAAAACATGGCAGAATATTAAACTGGGAGAAGGATGTGCTACTGCTGCAGGCCAAAACAGATCCAAAGTAAACCAACTAAAATCTAACATATAGTCAAATAATTCCTTAAGGACAAAGAGCATTGGCAACTAGCTATGGACTCAATCCTGAAAAACAGTGACTGAGAAGCTACTGGGAATCTAGAATCTGCTACTGGGAGGAAGATCTACCAAATCCACTGCTGAAAATGAGATACCCCTGCAACTTTTTGATGAACTACCACTCCAGTTCTTTGACAAAAGGAAGGAATTGTTATTTCCTTGGCTACTTAGAAAGAAGAATAAAGGCATGTCAAGAGCAATGCAATATCACTCCTATATGTGGTGTTTGTTAAAACCTATGATGGTTCTGTGGTCCATATTTTAGAAAACACTATTGAAAAGCTGCAGAAAGTACAGAAGATTGTCATTAAAATGATTCAGATGGAAGAAAATGAGTTACTGTGTAAGAATCAGGGTATGTCCAAGCTGTGCAATACCACAGGATACAGACAGCCCAGTGCTCCTGCCAGCTGAGCGTGCTCCAGAATCAACTGGAGCTRATTAGCAGGGCCAGTCACATAGCAGGCTGATATGTGAAGCTGTTACACAGCTCCTGAAACCAGAGGTTGCATCTTTGCACAGTATCGCTCTGTATCACATAGACTCACCCTTAAATAATTCAATCTTTTAATTTACTTGGGGGGGGGGGAAGATGGAGTGATTTGATTTCTGTATATGAGGACTTTCATGGAGAAGAAATAAAGCGGAATAGATGGCTCTCTAATCTTGCCAAGAAAAGTATCTGAAAAACTCATCGCTGGATGCTGAAGTAGAGAAATTCTAATCAGAAACAAAGAACAATTTCAACCATAACAGTTACCACCCACTGGCTTCTGTGAAAAAAAGTGCTGGAGTCTCCTTACAGATGCCCACTACATAGAAAATAAAAAAGTTTTTTTCTTCTGTGCATACACAGACATGTATTTCTTCTACTCTTCAGGAAACAACTGGCTTTTGACAGCTGTATACCTTCAGGTAAACAACAGAGCATTTCCTTTCCTATGTTTCTATACCCTTCTCTTCAAATTCGGTATCTCCATTTCAAAAGCAGCCTCAGTGTACTCATTTAGGAAAYAAGGTCTCTGAGGCTCCTCTCAGCAGCCTCTCTCTAAAGAATGACATTTCACCTCCCATTTCACAAGCAACCAACCCCTGCTGTCTCACCAGGACAACTAGTGACTCTGTTCTTAACTAGTTACTCAATGTTGCGTCACAGTGGCATTTTTAGTTTTAGATCTGATAATGGTGCAAAAGATAATAAAGCAAATACGTAATGCAGCTTCTTCTGAGGTTTCTTCCTCCTCAAATCAAAGGAGCAATAGTCTCATAATCATATTTGCCAACGAAAATAGGACCAATTTCAAAAAGGAGCTGCACTAAGAAGGAACTGAACAAGTTCTGAATGTAATAGCACCGTTAAGATATCTGGCACATTCAGATATTCAACCATGCAAATACTCACCAATTTGTGATGGCAGTGGGACAGTGCATCCAGGATTTCATCTACAACTCGGTCAGACAGAAAAGAGGCCACTGTCAGCTTTACTTCACTGTGTGATGATTAAAAATGACAAGAGAGGAATTTTTAATTCACACAGAAGAATTCTGTCTTTCATAAAAGTTCAACAGTGCAATGATTATACAAAATAAAGTCACTTTATTTGAAAAAAAAAACACTTGAGGGTGTGAGGATACAACACTGCAGGCTTCAGAAATAAACTCATGACTCATACAATAAATGCAAGAGCTTCTGTACCATTTTTAATCTGCTTTTTTTTTTTTTTTTTTTAACAGCTGAAATGAAAACATCTGGGTAATAAGAGAGCTGAATAAAAAACACATGTGAAATTCAGGAAGGAACACTCCGCTTCTGAAGTCAGAGAAACCCAAATCTCAAATGAACAGGATTAGGACAGTCTTGCCTGGTTACTACTACTGCTACTACACTGAACAATTACAATTCACTCATTTCCTCAAGTCCTTTTTGTATCCGTCAGCCGAAAGGCAACTGTATAATGTTTTTTTTTCCCAGACTTTGCCACCACAGCTCTTTSGTTACATATTGTTTCTTCTTTTCGCTCTAGATAACCCGCTTCCTGCCTTAAGAACTTAACGTCAAGTCATTTCTATTACACAGAAATAGGTGGAACACCAATATCCTGGTTTCAGAGATTTCAGTGGTCACTTATCTTCAAGGGGCTGTGTACTGTGAATTATTCCTTCATGGTCCTTTTTGGCCACAGTACAAAATACTCAGGCTGGGGAAGGAGCTGATTTACAGCTGACGAGCACGTAAGCCTGAGCTGCAGTCCGAAGCTCCATTTCTTCTGCCATCTTGGTTTCAAGACCAGTTGCCTCACCTGACACTTACCAGCAAGTATCACAATTTTGCTTTAAGTTTTCGTGCACAGATGGAAATTGGGCTGGAATAGCAAAGCAACTTGGGCTAGCACTTCTGCTGCAGGAAGTTTGGTGGGGGGGAGGGAAGGTAAGAAACCACCTGGAAAAGTAATGCAGCACACAGGGAAGGAGGCAGAATGGTGACCAAGCCTAGTGAGAAGAGAATGAGATTGAAGAAGGGATTTCCTTCAGCTACCTTCACGCTGGTTTTAAATAATATAGGGCAGGAAGGCTTACAGTGAGGCACCCTTACCCTGTTTAGTTGAAGCTTCTATATGCAGGAAGAGARGAAAGTGGGGAAGGGGGGAAAATGAGGGAAGAAGTACTATTTTTGTCTCCAGACGAAGATTTGATTGATAGGATTAAAGTGAAAAAACTCACCCTCTGAACCGTTTTAAACATTCTGAATGCATAGCTAAAGTCTTTTACACTTTTTCCTGCCAATTTTTCTGCACTCTGCAAAACTGAATTCTAAGTCTTACTGCTTTTAAAAATAAACACCTCTTCCTCTTTTCCTGCAAAGATATTAGYATCATAATGCAAAATGACATGCTTTTCCATCAAGTAGAGGACTCCTTAGCCAACAGCAACYGCAAAAATTTAGCTATATAATATAAATATATTATCGGATGTACATTTCATATTAAAAGAAAGATGCAATAAAAGATCAGTAAAAAAAAACCAAACCCTATATATATATTTTTTTAATTCCTTCTTTTCCTTCTTTTAAAAAAGTTGTTTTAAGGTAACCATCTATGCCTCCTCTTTTTCTTTGAATATCTGTATTTGGGGAAGGGGTGTTGAGGAAGGGGAGGAATTTCAATGTGTTTTTTTTTCATTGCTGTTTTTGTTTTATTTTAAAGTATGTTATCTGCTGTTCACAACGCCCACACGAATAACAATCTTTAAGTGACTGCTACAACCACAGAACAAGAGGAAATGCAACAACAAAGCACTACTAACACTCAAAGCAAACAAATGTAGTTTCCTTCCATTACAGTAATTCAGTGTTATCTGGCAACATCAATAAATTTAAAAAAATAGTACYAAGACACGAAAAAGTTATTTGTGCTCCATAAACCAAAACTTACTAAAGAAAAAGGAAACCAAACATTACATACATACTAAAATGATCAAACTAACATCCCTGTAGATTCTSAATATTCGAATGTACTGAAATAAGTTCATTGGACCCACAGGCTGACAGGATTCCTGCTCTTTGAATGTTTTTCTTATGAGCCACAAAAGCATTCCAAAAAACTCCTAGGACAGAAAGCCACATGCATTCACCCAAAATTCAGTGCTCTCCATATTCTATAACCAATTTTGTTAAACTAGATTTTTAAAGTACCTAATTTTATTGAGGATATCAATTCCAGATTGCTCCAAAAGGACATTTTTCACAAAAGTGCGTGGGATAGAAATCTTCTCAGTGCTAGCCTCAATCAGGTCTTCACGGATATGAGCTTTCTTCATTACGTTAGGGCAAAGGTTTTCAGCTGCATCAACCATAGACTCGAGCAGTGTCTGCAGCACAATGAGCAAAAACTARTATCAGGTACAGACATTTTCATTAGCTGAAAGATCACAACATTATTCATTTGCATAGCAGTATAATATTTTCTTTCTTTTTTTTTTTTTTTTGATTTCCGCAATTCCTCTTCCCAATTTCCAATCCATTTAGCAATCCAAATATTATATAAAAGTTATTTTACAATATAAAGCTAAGGAGGAACAACGCACTTGTTCTAATACTAGCCATAACTGTACTTGTTTGCCTTTTACATTTACAGGTCCTTGCGGTCAATTACCAGAATRCTAGATTAGGTCTCCTTGTGTATCCAATGCTACACTTACAGGCTGGAGAAACAGAGGCTGCTTTGCGGTAGTAGCCTTCACTCTAAGCTATGCCTTGAATCTGCAGTTTTCTTCAGCGTTGCAGACCTGCCATTTTTAAGTGGCATCAGTACACAAACAAAGGAGAATCAGGAGAACTTACCAYGGTGTACGGGGTTGGAATATACTTCATGTTGGAAATAGGTATTGGTATGATTTGCAGCCCACATGCAAGCTTTTCCTATGTGGATCTCATTTACATACACAGAAGACAGAAACTTAGGTGCAGCCATCTCTTTCTTTTTTTTTTTTTTAATGATTGATCAAAAAAATCAAACCAGAACAGAAAAATATATATATATGCACACTCTAGAAACAGGACCATGCAACTCCCAACTGCCCTCCCAACTTTTTACTTCATTTATTTATTTATTTTGGAAATTAAGTTCCCCTACTGATGAACTTGATTTCTTCTCTCTTAGAGAAGACTTTCATATGCATCTCAATGCTTCATAGTTATTTTATGAAGTCCTTTTCTTCTCTTTCAATTGCAGTAGAAATATCTCTTATATACACYTACGGAAAAATGTTATGCTGGTTTAAATTCAGTTTTATCAGCTATCGTTTCTTTTCCAAAACTCAGTTCTGACTACAAGGTTAAACAGCCCTCACTACAGTTGCATTTGAGCACCTCACACAATCATCCTTATAGGAATCTCTCTCAATAAAAGCACAGAAAGCACTAATATTCTCACATACAGATAAGGATGAGATAGAGAAACACTAATAGTGACCTGTATCTCTGAAACACCTTTCCTTTAATTGCTTCCAATTTTTGTAACCAAAAAGCTTAGATGGGAATATAGAAGGTAAAAGCAGTCACCTGGAAAACTAATTTTTAAATTACTGTTCTTTTATCTACATGCAAGTATGTACCTTGTATGAAGTAAAGCAGATTTATTTATAAATGCAAAGCAGCATTTTCTGATCAGACTGGAAACTGCTCTTTGTTCAAATTCTCTCCTATATCCCTCTTACTCAGTCTCTATTCCCAGCAACTCAGCAACTCTATTCTAGATAACTTCAGAAGGCCATTCACTCATCAACTGATTTCCCATCAAATAACTTTTTGCAGAGATAGCAAGAGGTCAAGGCTCAGAAGCAAGGGATTTAAGAGTAAATCCTCTCCATCCATTCCTGGTCATGAAGTGCTACTAGAAAAGAACCATGAGGAGACTTGTGTCCATCGGCAGCTGGTCCCTTCCTGCTCTGGAGCCATCAAGCTGTTGCGTCCCAATGGCTGCAGAGTCATCTTGTGCTCCAGCGCCCCAAAGTGGCAGTGCGAATAAAGACACTGTCCTTGGCTCTTGCTTCAGTGTACATTAAAATCCATTTGCTTCAACTTTCAATCCTCTAAACAAGTGGGACAAGCAGCAACTATTAAAATACATTAGATTTTTCAAAATGTGTCATGTTGTAACCAGCTATTTAGCAGTTTTTCAAAATCCTGAGGAAGCTGTGAGGAAGAAAGGAGCAGGATAGAGCCCCRTTTACTGAAATGGGCCAAGTAACCTTCAGTGAGACTGCAATTCACTGACTCAATGGGACGAGACACTTGAAGAGAAAGAAAAGTCATAGTTGAACTCACACGGGGTACTACGCAAACCTAGCTCTAGCCCTGATGCTTCAAAAATGTACCGAAATAATGAATTGCGTCTCTTGAAAGCTATTTGTTCTTTCTTTTCAATCTCATTTCACAGGTAAGTCACCTCAGACTGAACTTCATCTTAGTAGTATTTTTCTCTTTGCATAACTATACTGTTACTGGAAATTTTCAGATGTAAATACTGACCAAGAAACTAAAAGACCACTACTGCATAATAATTAGAATGATTCAAAGAAATAGCTTTCAATCTGTAGCTTTTAATTGACAGATTTTTAGGGGCATATACATAAGGACAGGACAGCAGCATAAAGAACCCAAATCACACTGGCAAGTCTGAGCTTCACATTTGATCTACAGATATAAGGGGCTACTAAGACAACTGCCATTATAAGCGACACACAGCTTGCTTCTGGGTTCCCAGTCTCTGCACTTTAAGGTCTTCACCGCATTACCACCTTGGACTCCCAGGCAGATTCTGGTGCCATAAAACTAATGAAGAACCTTTCTAGTCCTTGTGGCCAGACCCACACGGAGGATCAAGAACTCTGAACACTTGAGACAACTTAGCCAAGGGCACTATTAATGAGAACATCTGGCAATGCAGTTTTTCGTATGGTATTTATACTCTGGTGCAGTTCACCTCAGGAAAACCGAAGGCAATACTTGAATTTACTGTTGATATCACAGAGCTYCTCACAAGAGTTATCAGAGGATCTCAACCATAAAAATTATTAATAGTTGCTATATTTAATTACAAATGCAGCCCAAGTGTGATCTTTCAAAATGGATTGTGTGAAGAGATGTTGCAGAAGGCATTAGTGGGAAGGAGGAGGAAAGACTGTCAGAATAAAGTCCTTATCTGGTAATTTCAAAATGAATTTTTATTCAAAATTTACTCAAATATATACTCAGAGAAAGTGTCATTCAAAATGAATAGCGTTCTTTAACTGTACAACTGAACAGAATTTATTCAGTGGTGGGTTTCAACTGCTGATTTCATTAGATTGTATCAAACCCATAGAAACCTTTCCCTGCCCCATACTCCTGTCCTGAATCCTTTCAACGATGGAAACTTGCAGCTAAGAATATTGATTATGTAATTGCAAACATTTCAATCACAAGAACACAAGTGGCTGTCAGCAGATGTACAGAAAGAAGGGACYGAAGTCCTGTCCACAGTTAAGGACTCTTAATATTAAGAAGATAAGGTGAGTAAAACTGACTAAAGGATAGCAATATCTGAGGAAAAAACGGAGCAAATGATGGAACTAATAAATCCTTTACATTAGGAGGGAATTTAGGAGGAATAATTCAAGCGCTCCTGTCCTTACAAAACAACCTTGCCTAAACACCATTTGTCTTGCCTGTAATTCTCCTTTGGATATTTGCTGATTGAATAAAGTGTTTCTGGATTCTGTGCATCAACAGTGACACCAGCAGGAGAAAAGAAATGCAAGAGTCTTGTTCTAATTTCTCCTTTGGCCAACTCAACTCAATTCATAAGACGTTTCCTTTCCTTATTCTACCTCTTCCTTCTCTTCCCATTCATTCWGAGATATTAAAACAAAACAAACAAAAAAAAAAATCTGATACCAGATTTACCTAAAGAGGCATTGACTACCCAGCTTTCAAGCACTGCTTTCTAGAACCTGGCTCTGGTTGCTATGGAAGCTAAAAATCAGAACTTCACTGATGATGCAGATATGATGCTCCCCCTGCTCATCCTATTACATAGAGAACTGTACTTATACGAGCTCCTTTATCTATATCCACAAATAATAAATTCCATCAGACTTTTGAACTGGCTTAAAACAATTGAAAAAAGAAAAATTAGACTAATCGTTGTTCAATGTTTTCTCCTCCCTCCATGTGAAGTACATCACTATAGAGCTCAAAGGAAAAGCTTTCAGCCTCAAGTGTAAAATTAATACCAATGAGTGTTTTTATATATATATATATATATACATACTTATATGAGCACGCATGCACACACACGCACACACACATGCATGCACACACACAAAAAGAGCATCATGACCTTATAGTTTCTCGTAAGGCATTTAAACTTTGATGCTCCATGAATCATAAAAATAATTGTAAAAGTTTAGAATAGTTAAGCGGAAGTGCCTTTTGCTGTAAACGCATAAAAACATAAATAAGAGACTCGTTAACTCAATCTTAAGCCAGGAATTATATATGACATTCCAAATGCAGTAAAATCTTTTTTTTTATCTTTTATAAAACTCTTCAAAATGCATAAGACTTACTTAAATACATAAACCCTCTGCAAAGGGCAGAACTGGTTATAACTGTCCCAATTATAACTCCACTGGGAAGAATCTTGTATATAAATTATTCAACACCTGCAACCTTGTATCTACAGCACAGAAACTAAAAAAAAGTGATAAAAAATCTTCACTTATTACATATTATGGGGGAGGAGGTAAAATACTAAAAATTAGGCAGCATTTTCCTCCCCACCAACTTTTTAATTCGGAAAAAGTAACCAGTAACATAGTATTAATTATTGTTCTTCATTACATTCCCAATGACTAAAGCATTTTCRTTTTGTTTCAACTGAACAGTTTAGTTGGCAGTTTCAGATTCTTTGATAAGTTTAAATATAGCAAAACATGGACAGGTTGCTTAAGTCATAAACTGAAGATGTTCCCAGTGAATAATTGCCTCAGAAYGAGCTTCCATACAGATCTCAACAGTTGCTAAAACTTCCCCAACCTACCTTCTCATTGGATTGATACCTTTTCACCTGCTGCATGAAAGACTCTTCCTTGTTTATTACACAGTAATACCTAACATAACAGAACACAGAAGCTACTGAGCAAGTGCTGGCTGAATAAATGTGAATCTTTACAGATCAACATCTATTTCAAGAACTGAGGTTTGACATACAGTATGTGAGAGAATCTCTGTAATGCTGCCTGTAGTAATTACTGGGACACACTTAAATACTTATTAGAGTTTTCTAAATCAAATCTATGTATGTGGAAATTCTGGACTAGATTCAGAAGTGATCACTGGGATAAAAATGCTTAGCAATGGAATCTGCCACTTCCCTAGGACACCTTAACTAGTGAGCACCTCCCTGTAGGGTACTGGCATTTTTAAGGTGCTCCAGAGACATCTTTATTAAGGGCCTAAGCAATAGTTAAGAAGTCTTCCRTTGTAGAAGAATCCCAAAAGAGACACACGGTGCTTGTGGATTTTTGCTATGGAAATTCCATTTGATACAAACAATGTCTATTTTGCCTGTTGCAAACACTAAAGTAACCTTTCCATTCCAAGTTGGCAAGTATCCATACACAAAGGCACAAAGTTCTAAGAAACTAGTAATGAAAAGACAACTTATGTACAATGTTTTCTTTCACTTCTCAGTATGTTTCTGCATGGCATATTTGCCTTTTCAGGAGCAACAGAAGATCACAGATGTTAGTTATTTCTGGTAAAACGTCTGTCCACGTACCTTAAGTTGCTCATCAACAACTCTTGTAACTTCTCCAGCCATGGATTCAAGTGTCACTTGGATTGGATTGGAGAGCGAACCATTTGCTCCTGCCCAAGAAGCTCCACCAAGGTGGTACAGATTTGGTAACAGCTATAAGACAGAAAAAATCTTYGGAAAGCAGGCTCCTCACAAAATGTCTTAAAATCTGGACAAATATAAAGAAAACCCTCCACCAAATCAAAGTCTTTACAAATTAGAATTATTTTATCGTTTTAAATATTATCTTGAGGTGACTGTCTAAAAAAGATACTCCTTTGTGACGCATTGTTTTTACATATCCCTGAAAAAGAGAAGGCTGCAAGCACAAATTGAACTGTGATCAGTATTACCAGTACACTGGGAAAACCTTACTGTTTTGGAGTTCTTGGCATCTCTCATAAGCCTTTCTGCAGATTTGACATCTTCCTGTACAACATCCACACCACAGTTTCTTAAAGAGTTGAGATGATCTTGCACTTTAACACATATTCTGTCAATCATCTACTCGAACAAAARAAATAGAAAAGATAAAATATCAGATATCACGACAGGATTTGCAGTGAGGATGTAACAACCAGGAAATGCATTATCAGAGCTTGCAAGTATACAAATGCTACTGCAAGAAAGCACTGTATCTCATAAATACACACACCTGAATGTTAGGAAAATAAACAAAACTACCATTAAAAAAATAATAAATCCTCTGACATTTTACTCTCACAGTTGTGTATAAGATAGCTACAGATAACTAGTAAGTTATCCAGTTTAGGTTTTGAGTTGCTTTTCTGGAGCTTTAGCTGAAAACTTTGTCAATATACCTAAACCTTGACAGTCTGGTCCCTCAATTGTTAAGGAGTTTGGACAGTGACAGAAAGTTCCATTTGTTACAATTCGTTCAAACATCAGTGGAGATTCCTCTTGTCTGAGCAAAATTCTGTTGTGCTGGCTTTGTGGATGCGTTACACCAAGCAAATATTTCTAGTTGTAAGGAAACTGTCATTATTGAAGCAGAAGTTTACACTATGAAAGATCTGATGCAGTCAACTGCATTTACATCTGTGCTGCATTTCATTAACACACCTCAAATACAGGGCAGRTAGTGTATTTGTAGTCTTACAAAATGGACCACTGAAAATGGCTGACAGTCCATTTTGATTAAGAGACAGGGGGAAAATATAGTATTTAAAAGACTTTATTGTCCTGCCTAATATTCATTTGAACTGACTATTTGACATTTGGAAATGAAAACGAAGTGCATGTGCTGCCATCCTCATAGAATGCCCCAAATTCTAGCATCTCATATAGTTAGCCATGAGAACTCAAATAATTTCACAGCATACTTCTTTTCTGCTCCATGTGACTCTTCCTCTTCAAAGGATTTGGGCTTTTTTTTGTATAAATACAAACAACTAATTAATTATTAGACAATGGGAAAGTCTCATTGGGACATCTGGACTAAGAAAAATATACTTTGGGAATAATAACGCAATTCCACTGTGCCAGATAGAGGATCTTTTCCAGCTCTCTTTTAAAACTGATTTTAAAATCCATCTGTATTGTACACAATTTAATACGGAAATGGGTAGTTCTAGTGTTTTTAAAATAGCACTAAATTACATTTACTGAAACCTGATGTGAATGTGATTGTTGTGAGAGAAAGCAAACAAATTCATCAAGCCATAAAAAGATCTAGAATTAGTTCAAATTGAGATCATCAGCATAAGAAAATAGGTAGCATTGGAACAGATGAATGACTTGGACAAAATGAAGTGACACTGTTCTTGCAGTTTTTAATGCCAGTACCTCTCCATGTACCAAATTCTCTGTTGAGAAGTTAGAAAGTATTTTCAGCCTCTAGCAATGAAACACTGTGTCATTAACTTTTAATAATGGAGGTAGAGAAAAGCCACTGTGAATTAAGATACACAGAAAATGCAGAGGACAATTTTTACTAACTCAGCTGGAGAGCAAAATAGGTGTTTCCCTCCTGATTGCTGGACTCTTCCATTTATGTGGCAATACAAGTGATGCAAACAAAGGTGGAATCAAATTTAAAGTAAAGGCTATGATAATTTCTTTTTTTTCCACCTTTGTCACTCTGCTCCATGGTGTACTGGAGCTGAAAACAGCCCTGAAGCGTACTGTGAAGAAATGGACTGGAATAAAGACAATGCTGAGCTATCACAGAAAACTCTTGCAGTCCTCCCAAGGCAGAGAGAGAACATGTGACATTTCAGCAAACCTAGCTGACAGCACAGTCTTCAGACAAAACAGGAAAGCTTTCCAGCTTCAACTAGCCTTTTGGTCTGTGTTAGACAAGGAGCTTTTTCAACTGTCCAGAACATAAATGACACAGAGACTCCTACTCTCCTTTTCTCCTTCCTTCTAAGTGAAATTCCTACATCTGATATTCTGAAGRTGTAAGACAGAGGATGACATACCCTATAAGGTTATTTGTGCTGCTGGTATCTAAGGGTGTGTTTTTACATGGTATTTCAGTGCTATGCAAAGATGCTGGAACTGGATCAGACACCAGCAGTGGCAAATCTTATGATGATGCTCATCACACTGATGAGAGCCTGCTGTCATCTCAGAGTCCTGAGCACTAAAGAACAGAAGAGCTCCTGGTTCCCATGACAGTTTACTCAGAGATAGCTTGAGTCTTTCTCTGCACAGTACYAGACTGTTATACACAGATCTACCTCTTCCAAAAGAAATGTACACTGATGATTATTCTTCAGGAAACCAAGTATCACCCACAAGGCAAACTGTGCTATAAGCTGCTCTGCTGCAAGTGGAAGAAAACTTTATCCCAAGCCAGATTTTAAAAACAAAGAACTATCCACATGGAGGAAGGTTCTCACCTGCTGAGTGGTGCTAGTGACAATGCCTTGCTGAAGCCGGTATGCCTGCTCCTGCAGGTACTTTCTAGTCTCGTGATTACGTAGCAAGTAGTTTTCTATCTAAAAAACAAAAAATAAAATCAGATTAGGAAATTGATTCAACTCTCCACATCGTCAATTGCTTTTAATATTGCACCTGTATCAGAAACAGAGGCTAGGATAAATAACTGCCTAAGYATATTTTGCTTGTTTTCTGCTTTTTATCACTATCACTTATTCTGTGTGTCTCAGTGCTTGATAAACACTGGCAAACGTTCATTCATTCACTGACTGTGCTTTTGCCAGTGCTTTCTGAATTATTCTCCTCTTTTTGAACAATTCAGTAAACTGTGTTGACAAACGAGTAGATCCATGTTTGAGAATTATCTAAAAGGAATCTATTTTTAAAGTCTTGCTGTAGAGACCATGATGTGGAAACATGAGAAATCAGCAACAGCCATATTCATTTCTTCATTCAGATTCACTCAGCTCACACAAAGTGATGGAYGGACTTAAATGGCAGGATGGACTTGAGAGGAGTAAAACTTCCCCAAATGCCTAGCACAGAAACCTCAGTTAACAAGTCATTACGGGATAACCAATATGTGAATGCTGTTCAGGGACAAGTGATTCCTACCATCAGCTGCTGGTCACAATCCATCATTAAATGTCACCAACCGTTACCACTGAATATCTACCAGCTTAATGTCACATAATTATCCCTTCAATAGGTTCTGTCAAACCGAGTAAAGTCAAAAAGCCAAAAACTAGTAAACTGTTCAAGGTCCATCCATGGCCACAGGTCTGGTCTGAAGGGAAGARAAGGGAAAAGATGGGAGCAGTAGCCAGCACGGTGTGAAGAGAGACTAACAGGGTCTGGCAGTAACATCTTAACCTGGATTAGCAGTCAAAAGCCCCATGATCAGCTTTCAACAGTATTGCAGGGTTTGTCCAGTTTGTCCACACTAGAAGTGAAGTGCTGTGGTGCTACTATAGCTGGGGAGTTCAGCCAGTAGGTCCAACTGGTGCTGGACCAAGGCCAGAAGCACTCTGGTTGTGTTCAAGCTGAAGTTTACAGGCCACCCCGTCCCTCTCAGTCAAGCTCATGCTACCCTGCACCAGGCTCCCCACCTCAAAATTAACATGGGCAGGTGTTTCTGTGTGCATGGAATTAGCTGCCTTCTCTGCACCGCTCCAGAGACTTTTACCATTTGTGAGGGGGCACGATACACGACTTCTTTTGCTGTGTAAAGAAAGCCTAAACAATACAAGTTAAAACACACACAGGCCCAAATACATTCTTTAGAAACTTTTAAATGAATAAAAGAAAATGCTCTTTGTACAAAATGCCTAATTAGCATGTAGAATTTAAGCCCCTGTGGCCAGAAGCTTCACAATATTTTTTCAGACTCATTTATAATTCCAGATATGCATCTACCTACAGTTGTATTAGACAAAATGCAAGAAATAACCATCCCCCATCATGCAGATTTGTTTAGAGCAGAATTTAGGTCATTTTCATGCATCAAAGAAACAGGAGCTARCTACCACTATTTCTCCCTTCGAGAATCATTTACTGAAAATTTCTTTGCTAATAAGGACCACAGACATTTACTTTATAATCACAGCTATCTGAAAGAGTTACTTAAGGTTTCTGTGTCCCTACCCTGACTGAAGGTGAACTATTCATTACAGCTTGCGGATTGTATGTTTTCTGATTCGCTAGGAAACTCAGTTGGAGCATGCATGGTCTACTGTATTAAAACTCAGTCAGGAGTTCTATAATCCATGTGAGTGGAACAGCTACAGATACCGTCAACAACATTTTCATCCAAAAGAATATGTTGGAGCAGTTGTTTACTTACGACAACATAGTGTGTGAACTTTGTATAAAACACAGGCAGTAAATGTTTTTATYCTCCTCCCAATTAAAAAGCATTCTTTTTGTCTTGTACAGCATTGACTGTACTCTCCATGCCACAACAGAAAAAAAATGAATACCAGTAATTCTGTACACACAGAAATACATGCAAAGACATACGTACGAACATGTTGGTTTTTAACCCTCACTTCCATACTTGGACATATAGAAATACATGGTCTAGCTTGTAYGGGTTTAGCTACATCTTTTTGATACTAAGTCACTGTTTCCCTTCACTGCAACCACTCTTTGAAATAAAAAGCTTTACTTGTTCTTGTAGTATTGATTACCACATGTATGCCCATGCAAAACAAACAATCAACAAATATGGCCAAGCATGAAGTCACAGCCAATTAAAATTATTACATTTTTTGGTTGGTTTTATCTCTGTATAGGTAATACCTTTTGTAGTGCCTCTTCCGTTTTCTCAGGGTTTGTTTTGAGTGCTTGGGAAGCATCATTCATAGGTATAGGCATGAATCTCAGTGTGTAATTCCTAAAGAAAAATAAAAAGGGTTTTTAATAGTTAAAGTTAACCTAATTATTGTATTGCATTATGAAGAATAAACTAGAAGACAGAGAAGACTTGTCTGTCTGTAGAACATACTCTAAGAATGTATCTTCTACATTTTTAAGAGGACTAACTGGAGGCATGCACGTACCTTTTGGCATCTAACTCTTCTCTGCCACCAGAGGCAGAGATTTTAAAAAGCACAAAATGCAGTAAAATAGCCAATGACCAATGCCTTTCAATTCCTGACTGTCCTCTGTGCCTTTGYCCACAAGGTTAGATTAGTTTTGCCTGTATCATACAGGCTGGGAATTCTCAATGCCTTCTGGCAATTCTATCAGATCTATCAGATCTAAGTCTAAATGGAAATATTCAGTAACACATGGACAGTGACTAAGAGACCATAGTTTTGAAAATTTAGTATTTGATACTTTCCTGTGTATAAAACAATTCCAAGATACTTGCTGAATTTTTAATAGAAGCTGACTAAACAAGCATAACATCTCCATGCTGCTTTATGGAAACAATTGCTCCCTGCATCTTATTTGTTTGTAAAATACCTCCATAGCTATGTCCACCTGCTGTGATATGAGAATAAAGACAGGATTTTGTCTCAAGTTGAAATTGCTTCCAAATTCTGAGGACATAAGTTGGTTAGCATGAGGCATAGTTAAAATGAAAAAATACTGTATGCTATATAGTATATCCACACACTTTCCAATTTATATAGATGACTGCAAAAAGAGCAAGATGCTCTTAAAAACTGCAAAGGAATTTTTTCTTTGGATTTTCAATTAGGCATAGTTTTCTGCACGTATCTCGTCCTCCTCTGGTTGTCTACAAACAGCCTACTAAAGATCTGTTTATACACTATCTAGAGCTTCATAAATATATTTAGAACCCACTGGTTTTGAACACTTAAAGTTGACAATTTCAACTGAGTCAAGTCCATCRAGTTCACTGGACCCACCTCTCATTAAATGCACTAACAGTAGACACTTGAAGTACAGTGAAACTCCAACTTTCTTTCACTGCCTATTTCACCAATTGCTTGGCCACATGAAACATTATCCTCTGAAGGAGTGCAGTCTTTTGAAATGCCAAACCCACTGATTCCTCAGKGATACTACCCAACATTTTACATTACATGCTCAGACAAGGCTTTTGCTTTTCTTCCCAAATGTAAAAATGTTGAAGTATAGCTGTCGGTAGCAGGCAGTTACTTGTGCAGGCCTGCACGGTCAGCCAGGGTCCCATCCTTCCACGGCATCCAGCTGCCTACTGTAGCATAGTGGAAAAATTAACTTTTCTTTCTGGCTGTCCTGTCCTTCAAAAGAACTGTCCCTACCATACAGAAACTCTTATCCTCGTGTACAACAAAATAGTGAATAATTGGCTGCCCACCAACATAAGGACTGTTTTTAAATGTCAAAGTTACCAAGTTCAAAGATAGATAGTGATTACCAAACTTGCTGATTGCCTGGGTACTGCCTGGTAGGTGAGGTATATAATCATTTAAAAAGAAACATAGATTTCCAAGGATCTCTGCAGTTGTTTGACATTCAATACATCACATCCAGTGAAATCTGTAATTGCTAGCTCTCGTGCTACTAATTACGGGTTAAATTTAATTTAGTCAAAGATTTAGTACTCTCCTTCTGCCACACACACTCACACACTCAGGAAAGGAAACAACAACGAGACTTCACAGACACACAGTTACAAGGACAGAACTTTAAAAGACTACAACTCTAATGAAGGCTCTATCATTGGTTTCCTTCCAGAGGGGCAGTATCGTATTGTAATGCTAGTTTACTTCATCTAAGAATTAACCACCTCTCGGGGGATGAGGRGGGTGAGAAGGGGGAGAATTTCAAGATTGCTTGCAACTTTGATCATCAGAGCAACATGTAGCCTCACACTTCGACTTTTCTCAGTTTTCTTTGAAGTCTAAAATATTCCTCCATTCTCCTTAAGCCTCCTCTTCTAATAGAACGCACTTCCCTACCAACTCAATAATGCAATAGTGTTTACAACACTCTCATGAATATTCTCAGCAAAATATCTATATTAAAAGAATGTTAGATTTCAAAGAGAGGCACTCAGAAACCAGAAAATAATCTTTCAAAAATCTTCCTGCCTCTCTGTTTGCATACAGCATGTGTGATAATAGTCTTAATTTTCACTACATACTACTTCCTCTGCAGTAATTCATGACTTAGACTCAGTGCTGCAGAACGATGATTATACTGCCTAATTTTGTTAAATCAGGAATAAGACTACCTGTTTTGCAGGCTTAGATATGTGACCTTGATATCATTGAAAAACAAGGATTCTTAGCTTTCCAGTAAATGCCAGCATTTTGCAACAGATTTTAGAAGCTGAGCTATTTCTCCAGTCAATCCATATAGAAGAAGTCTCTTAGAAATGAATAGGGGACAACACAGCGCTGTTATATAATAAAATGGGCTCTAGACTGCAAAACATACATGCACATACTTACTTCCCTATCAAAATTAATGGCATAAATCCATGTTTCATGGTTAGACTGAACAGATGCACAATGTGCTCCAATACTGGCATACTGCGTGCTCTTGAATCAACATCTTTACAGAATTTTATATAAACTTTCAYGTCCGTTGGCTGGGATATACTAGTGGCAACTTTTTTAACAGTGAAGCTTGTTGTTCCATTGCAGGAATAGCATTTTCATGCAGCCTTAAATAGATGGAGAAAAGCTGAGAGGCATGGGGAAAGTGATGTTCAAATTACTTCAGCATATTTTTAAGTTTCCTTACAATCCCTCCTAAAGCTCCTCAGCCAGCCTTGTCAAACTATGAAATCTGGCTTTCTTCTTTTTTTGTGGTTTAATACATGACTATCAATTCTTTCCTTCAAAACAAAAACCGGAATACCCTCCACATACCATCCTCCCTCAGTAAATTTCATTGCACCCAGGGCAACAATTCTTTCCTATAGAAAATTGATGGTACCATGTATTTCCAGAAAACATATGGTGAAGGATGTTCTCAATATGTCTTTAAGATAGATTGTTTGAAGGCTAATTTTTTTCAGGCAATATGGACAATCCCAGGCTTGCAAGTTTAAATCTTTGCTCAAGGCTTACATTGTGATATTACCAATGATTTTAATGGTTTTAACATGTTAAAAAAGACAGAAAATAACCTCAGTTTTCAAGCTAAATGAGTAAGACACCACTGCAACAATATGACAGAATTGTCACTAGCATTTCCTTTTTTCTGCTTAAATGATCTGCACTTGGCTTAGGATATTCCCTATCTTTCTATTTACTTTTCTTCTGACATCCTCAGCTAGAAAGTAAAGTTGATGCAAACCAGAAAATAGTTCATATTCTTTTCTGCCAGATGCATAAAAATACATGCTGCTGCTCCATAAAAGAGAAATGTCTGGACAAATAACCTTTGCAAATTATTATTCATTACTATCAGTGGAATCACTCCAAGATGATTTGCTTAATTACACATCATTTACATGATTTCTCTCATCAGTACCACTGAACTGATTTTGAAACAACAYGTATAAGCAACAGTTTCATGAAACAAACAACTTTACCAGTAATGCAATGCTGGTTGATAAACCCTAGAATTATGATCTTTCCAAGGGTTAGGATGTTAMTTAAGTAGCTATACAGTTTTGCAAGATATCATGTCTAGAAACCAGCAATGGTGCATTACCTGCACCTTCAGAAGAGGCCCTCTGCTCCCCTCTGAGGAAGACCACAAAACAGATCACAAAGGTATGCTTTAGTAATTTTCTGTCACTGCATACAGCTTTGTTCATTGACTAGAACAGAATTTCTGCATGCTCTATCAACACAGGAGAAAGAAGAAAAAGGAAAATATTCTCAGATTCAGGATTTTAGCRCTAACAGAACTCACTGGCCTGAGTACGGACAGCAGAGTATGGATGAAAGAGCCACAGAGCCCTTTCTCATCCTTTTGAGTTAAATGTAAAGTCATAAACTTTATTTTACATTAAGCACCCTGATGCTTAAAATAGGGATGCATTCTGCATCTTCAAATTACACTGACTGCAGGGAGGATTGCAGATGCTCAGATCTTTCAGGATCTAAGACTTTGGACTCCTTTTTCATCTGCCATTCAGTTACTTGAAAACTTACTTTTCCAGAGCCACAGCTATGTCCTGGAAGCCCTGCGCAGTGATGTTATTCTTGTCCCATATTACAGTTCTGAGGAGATTTAAAAAAAAAAAAGTTAAATAAGAAACAGATAGATCTATAATAAAACTTCGTACTTTAAAGTAACACAGTGTTATACGTCCAAATACACATATGTATACTGGAAGGTGACAGTTTAAAATCCTGTCTTTAGTTGCATGCTAGAACCTTAGAATAGCAGAAGCTAAGGACAAAGAGACTACAAAATTCAGTTTACCTTCCTTTCAAGAGGACTTTATACTATACTTCCCATTATTAGTATCAAAATATAAAGTGCATTGCATTAATATCTAACATTTCTAAAATACAGTTAATAGAAAGATTTAGAGATGAAATTATAAATCTAAATTATCAGCTCTTTTCAGGAATAGCATCAAAATAAAGTTCAACTGTCTGTTTGCAAGCCCGTACTGAAAAAAAAAAGAAAACTGCAGTAACCAACCAATCTCTGTTCCACACAGGCTACATGACTGTGTTATAGAAGAAAAATTTAAAATTCATGCTAATTGGTGGCCAGATTTTTCAGGCTATTTTACATTCAATCCTGAACAATCTAGTACATCACACAGTTCCTATGATTGCACATGCAATGTAACTAGCTGCCAGTATAAGCTGTTAGGTTAGGTGCATAAATTACAATTCTTCAGAATATACAATCATGGTAAGAGTGATCAAGTCTTTCCCTCCCCCCAGTGCCACTCAAGTATACCGCCTGGCAGTTTGTGAATGCATGATCAAAGATCTCATTAGGAGTCATAAGATGCAATCATATAGACAAATTTTACTTGTGCAAGAGCACTAGTTATTGCTGCTCTTAAAAAAAAAAAAAAAGATGATAAAATTAAATGAAGACTTTTGGTGTTGCAAATAAAAGGACAGAGGACAATTTCATAGATAGCAACACCCTTCTGCTGTCCCAGAATTATTCCTTTGGTTTTTAGAAGATGCAAGATAAAGGTAAGGAAGAGAAGGCTAGAGTCTCTACTCTCCAAAGAACAAAAGTATTAGGAATCTGATTTCTGATATTTTTGTCACTTCAAAGTGCTTATACTGCTACCAGGGCATGATTTTAGAACATTTTAAGCACAGCCAGTTACCATTACATGCTCACTTTGCAACCACATCACAGATTATCTACCACAACTTTCAGAGTACTGCTGAACATTTCAATCCACCACCTGGAAAATCTTCAGGTCTTTGTTTCTTAAGGTACYATCACCATTTCGGATTAATACATTCAACAAACTCAAGCCATCTCCCTAGTGTTTCTTGATATTTTCAATATTCAGTGACTACTTCAGCATTTGGACATAGCAAAGCTAACACCAGGATCCCTGCTTCTGTACAAAATAGCCAAGACATTTCTGTGGAATTTCTTATCCTTGGGGAATGAATCACTGGAGACCAAACACAAAATTGTCTCTTCACACAGAAAATACACTGTGAAAGGTTCATCTGCGCAGCCTGACAAAAGGAGGGGTAAGAACTAGTTTTCCTGATGATATGGATGTATTTGGAGGTGCACATCCAGATCCATGCTGACTGAAGGTTTACTGTTTCCGAATCACATGCCAGGTAGAAAAAAAATGATACTCTCAAGCTATCAGTGACAACTATCTGCTAAAAAGCACAGTGAAGTTGTTGGATGGATGAAATTGCAGAGCAGAGATACCAAGGTCCATCAGTTTTATTGAAGAAGGGATGGTCAATGCTACCACCCATATCGATTTCTAGTTTTCCTCCAAAGTGAGGCTTCAAAAACCAAAGAAYAATTTATTTTTGTTTCCCACCATAGTATCAGAGTTTTCTCTGATAGAAAGGCCTTCAGTAGAAAAGAGTGCAGAACAAAGCAGCAAAGCGTTGGGGCAGATTTCCTAGAGAGGCTGTGGAATTTCTGTCCTTGGAGACTGGCTGGACAAGTCCCTGAGCAACCTGGTCTAACTTGAAAGTTAGCCCTGATTTGAGCAGTAGGTTGGTTAGATGACTTCCAGAGTCCCTTTCAACCTATTTTTTCCCTTATGATTCTATGAAATTTAGAACCCTCTCTTGTCACAACAAAAATAGAATATATATGAGATACCACTACAAGCAAGAATGCTTAAACCCTACCAGAGCTGAGCCTGAAAGAAAGTGGATTTGGATTTTGCCTTGGAGACAGAGAAGGGATTGTCTYCCTCCATTCTTCTGTCAAAACCATGCCTCTCTCAGCTAACTTTGAAGTGGTTGATCAAATCACATACCTCATATTATATTAATCAATGAAAGTATGGAATTTTTGGTTAATCAAACAATTTTCTGCCAGTTTTGGTTCTGGAGATGTTTTTGTAGAAAGAATTTCCTTGCTTTGCTTTCTGAAGTAAAAAAGAGAATCTTTGCACACAGAGACACTGTAAGGTGGCTTTCCCTACCAGGGTTCTTGAAGAGAAAAAGAGTAAGCCAAAAACTTCATTATTATTAAATCATTATGACTTTTCCTGCAAATATGTTCCCTTTACCTGAGCTTTGTGTTTATCTGTAGGGCTTTTGCTAGCATCTTCGCTCCCATATCTCCCATGGCATTTCCACTAATATCCACTTTTGTAAGAGACGTATTGCTGCCCAAAGCATTAATAATGATGGTGACCTCGGTCTTCAGCTTGGAATCTGCGAGGGACAATGACTGCAGAGGCTGTGGAGCATAGAAAACGCACCAATAGCAGCAACTGATAATGCATTCATTTCTCATACATCAGGCAAAAGAAGTTACAAACTCCCCAAACTCTCAGACACAACACTGTGCAATCTAAGATTTAAACTGGATGTGATAACACATGATAAATTAGAACAATAGTCAACATTTTACCGCACAGGTGTCAAAGACACACACAGAGGCAACGTAAATTGCAACCTTAAAAAAACATTTTTACGTGTCAGTTTCTCCCATTTGCTGTATGATGCTAAGTACTGAATACAGCAGGAACTTGTAAAGAGGCAAGATAGCAACAGTCAACTTCACAAGACATCTTCTTTCGTCAAGCGAGTTTTGYATGCTTTGTTGTCAGTGAGAAAAAAATATGGTCTGTTACCTAATTCTCTCACTCGGACTGAGAATGTTTTCACAGGGTGAGTTAGGATCCAAGACATTGCCAAAACAAAGAGAATTCCTTTAAATTGTTTTACTGTTGCTACTTCAGCTTTAAGAAATGATTTTGCATTTCTGTTCCTTCAACTAAGAGCATGGACACAAGGGAGGGAAGAGACAGACAACTGTAGCAGGTCTGAAATTAAAAGCCATTAGAAGAGTTATCCATTAACACGAGTAAGACAATGGATACTTTTCACAGCAATGCATGTAAGCTTTATGCTTTATGTAGCCTTTTTTTTTTTTTTTTTTTTTTACATTAAGCTGAATCTGCTTTTGGTTTTTTTTTACATTAAGCTGAATCTGCTTTTGGGGGGCTCTGCAACATGTACTCCAAAGCCTTAAGAAAACTTATTTTTAAAATGCCTGCATTAACGTGTTTGGACCCTTCCCTCCATTTTCCATGTCCCAACACTCAATGGCAGGAGCTTAAGAACAACAGTCTATCCATCGCTATGCCCTGTAGAGGTATTAAAGTTGCTAAAATCATAATTCGTCATTGTTGACGTATTGTAACTCTGCAAAACACTTTCTCTTGCTCAATAGTAAGTTCATAGGAGGGTACTGTTACTGCACTCTCACTTAGGCATGTATCAAATGATGAATTTTAGGAGCCTAAAAATCCACAGATTGCCAACATGAGAAAAATCAACACCTACAAGGATGAATCACAGCACCTAAAGTAGATACGATGAATTGGCAACTAAGCTTGCATTAATGTAACTAAACCAATTAGCCTTTATGTGCACTGTTTCCTAGCTCCAAGATGCTYGTATACTACCTACTATACAATGAGACTCTAGTTTCCAGAAACCAYGGGATTACAGTGAGAGCCAAAAAGCTTGCAACAATGAGGAAGGCATTTAAAAATGAGGAAATGCATAAAAATTTGGAGGCACAGCAGGTTTATAATTAAAAAGTCTAACAGTAACACAAGCCACATGCTGGTTTTATTTTAAATTGAAGTTATTAAATTACTATGTTAATGCCCTTAATACGTTTCCCTATTTTATTGCATTATGTACTCTAAAGAATATCAATATCACATTAGAATGGCATAGAGTTCTTGGCACAAGTTTGAGAAGATCTCCTGTGACAGTCACTGAAAAGCAGCATCCCATAATACTCAAGGCAGAATCACAAATAAACTTGTGAAAGCAAAGTTTCTTCTGGTTCTCGTTTACCACTTTAGAAAGGGGTGTTCTAGTAACTTAGCTGGAAGCGCTCACTCCCACATGTATTAATCAAGTATTCTAAACCTCAAATATGCTCCTGGAACAGGAAAGAATTTGTGACCTTACTTGTTTCAACAATTTGACAAAACAATAAATTTTTTGATTTAATTGCTTTGGCATTGTGTTCTTCAAGCATTGATGCTTATGGACCATTATTAGCACCTTGCAACACCTGCTACATTGGCAGTGCCTTGGAAGTGGATGAACTGCTGATTAATTTCCTGGTACAGCTACCCTTACCCCTTACTGAAAGGGCAAGGAACAAAAATCTCGGGATTGATTTGGTGCTTTGAATGCAAACTACAATCAGAATATAACTCTATACAATTAAATATATAGGCTATAACATCATGAGAATGGTTGACCAGTCCATTAAAAGAAATAAAATTTACACCTAACAATTCCCTATAAATAGGGGCAATATTACATAGCCAAGAAATATATACTTCCAGTAATAACTTACAGTTCTAGTTGGATATTGAGAAAACARATGTCTGAAAAGCATTTGATTCCTCCTGCTGCAGATAACAGATTCTTTGCCAATACAGTAAAGATGTTTTAAAGTAATCTTTTTAAATAATCTTATGAGGGAAGAGGTACCCTTAAAGGATAGAATCAGAAACTATATTCCATTTGATCTTGTCATACTCCCACTGGGAACACTCGAGAATTGAATCAAGTTAAATTCATTCAAATAAGAAGAAAAGTGCTGTAAAAACRCCCAAAAGGCCTATTCTGCAACAAACATTGTGCTAAAACCAAGAATACTTAGCACTGTAATAATCTCTGCTCTATGCAGGACTGACTATCATTCTGAGTAATGCTACRCTGTGCCTGCAGTGTAGCATCCACTTTTGCAAGAGAAAAAGAAACAGCATAGCAAGCATACAGCTTCAGACACCTCCTGCTATGCTAACAAGTACACACTTTTATAGCCTGCATAGTACAGCATCTGCTTAAAAAGAGGGGGAAAAAATCAAAACCTAAATACTACATTCTTGTGCATATTTAACACCTGCAGAATTTTGCTGCTGAGGTTACTGCTACAGTTTTTAAATTGTATAGAATTGTATTTGTATTTAGCTATATTTCTGCAGTCATAAAACCAAGCTATTAATTGCTTAAAGCACTTTACTCATGACTCACACTAACACAGCAACTGATTTATTTAAAGTGTGTATAAATACATGAGGAAGCATTTGGCAGATGACTATTTTAGATAAAACCTCTCCTTGCAGGTTTTGAGCAGATAATGCAGTGGTCCCCAAATTGTACCACCTGCAAGCAAAACTGATCAACTGATACATTCTGAGCAAAATCATCCTCTGCTCTTTCAGCTTCCATTTTAATCTTTAATTTCCTGTGGCAATAAATACATAGCAATGGTAGAATAAGAACCACCCCATTTAGGATTCAAAGCCAAACCAACATCATTAGATACTTAAAATCATTTTCCAAGCATTGCACTATCTCATAGTAGAGTGAGGACTATCTGAGGCAGCTATCTGTAACACCATACTTTTCCTGCAGTGCTACAGAATCAGAGTTTGTCTTCAGTTCTCTAGCTGGTAGATATTTTATGATTGATTTTAGCATGCAGACATTTCACAAGGCAGAAAGAAACAAGATTCCCTCACTGAAGAGGATTAACAGGACAGAAGAAAATAGGGAAGAGAAAAGACAGGGTAACAGCAACAGGATCGCATGTTATATTCCTAACGCATGTCAAAAAGAACAGTTATTTTAAATACCTAAATAAAATAAGTTTTTGGTGGACCCTCTCTTTGTAAAACTATTCCAAAACAGGATGTGACTAAAGGCTACGTTGTGTGGGTTACCTCAGGAAAGATACGGTAACTAAGAACAGGTGCACTTCTTAACACCAGACTGTGCAAAAAGCGGAAAATAAAACACAACAACTGACATCACCCACAGGCTGAAAGGAAAAAGAGCGTAAGAAGTTGAAGCTGAAGAAGTAAGAGAAGAGGTGAGAACAACACATCCAGTATYTATCAGCTACTTTTTGCATGACCTGAAGGGTGCAAAAACAGGAGCCAGGAAAGATAAATGGAAGGTTGTAACACCTAATATAGACACARTAAGTGGAAGCTGGAACTAAATTATAGCATTGCAGATAGATAATATGGACAGGATGGTCATATAAATAGGAAAAAGAAATCAGTGTATTTGAGACAAAGGTTTGRATACTGATTGGATATAGAGTGTGTTGAAAAGGAGTTCTAGGATATGGCCTCAGTGGGAAGCAATGGTCAACCGCAACTAAGCAAAGAGATGATGGGAGCTGAGGAAAAAAAAAATACAAAGTTACACATTTAATCATATTTGTTTGTGATTAATCTGAATCTAATACAGCACTCTCCAGAACAGCTGTGAAAGATTTAGCATGAGATACAGAGCAGGATAGAGACAAAGGTCCAAAGAGAAGCAGCAGGTAATACCTGATGAAATGATATCACCTTCAATGGAAAGAGAGCCCTGTACTATTCCCATTAAAGCCAGGGTAGATGGCAGTGTTCACACAGCACAAGATTAAAAAAAAGGCATAAAAGCTCTTCTGGTACAAGTTGTAAGAAAGTGCTCCTTCTGATTATGATCTTCCATCCAAATCGTGGCAGACAAGGACTTACTGCTTTCAGTACTGCTGCTAACTCAATTAGAATTAGCTCTAATACTCATATGCAGCCCTACACTGTGTCATATAGACATATTCTATATTTTAAAGAATAAAAGGAGGAAGTAGGAAATGAATCAAGAAAAAACAGTACCACTAATCCCAGTTAAGAGAATACAGAGAGGATGAGTTTTACAAACTACTTCAAATGTAACTAAGAGGAGATAATGAACACAGAATGATCTTGTATGGAAGGAAAAAACAGAAACTGCAGTGAAAACTCTTYCATTGAAGTCCAGGGCACAGACAAGATCGAGGAGAAGAAAGTGAAATCAGTTAGCATGGACTGTGAACTTTGAATGAGACGAYAAAGACAACAGGTGATAAGACAACAGAAGTTTAGTATTAGCTATTTTTGAAGAATGAGGAAAGTGAAGCCTGTTTGTTATGTACAAGCGGAATGAAGGAGAAGGAAAGGACTAAGCAAAGGTGAATAGAGATCCACAAGCACGACAGCAACAGTATATTTTAAGATTCCCATGTAGCCAAATCTAAGGTGTCAAGTAAGGGCAAGAAAGCAATCCCAACCATGGAAGTCTTTCAGAGTTAGGAGAGGCTGGAAACGAAGAAAGTGGGCAAGTATCCCAGCAAGGCACTGCGAAAGGGTTTTATGAAATTGCTCCTGTGATTAATGTACTAGAGAAGAATAACAACATTGTACACAGTTCACATCTTTTGAAGGAGAATGGAGTTCTGGAAAATCACTGCAGTAACTTTACATTTTATCAAGGAAAAAAAAAGCAATCTGTTATTTAAGGAATGTCACCAACCCCATGTAATCTCCTACATGGATATGAAATCTTTAGAAATTTGTGTCTAGAGGGCTTTATTGCTTAGATCTGAAGCAAAAAAGGTTAAGCCTATCCAGCTATTTGGWATGAGTTACTTCAACAAGCACAGATTCTAATACTGCACTAAGAAATTCRTATCTATATGCTACAAACATTCAAATTACTACTTGAAAAAACCCAAATGTTGGATGAGTTTGTGCAGGACCATGATCAAATCTTATGCAGCAAATTAATACAATGAAGAAAATTACCAGAAATAAGCTATGAAGATCAAATACACATGATGATAGTAGGCAGAGAGATACTCACTGAATCCTCGTCTTGAATCATCTGAACTAAATTATCAAGTACTGGAGCAAGATTTCTGAGGGAAGAAAAGTTAGGGAGACAATGAAATCAGCAGCTTCTCCTCATCCACTCTTTTGTTATAGAAAAGAAAGGGGTGTGTGTGGGGGGGAGGCAGCCTTACTTGGATTTCATGTTGTTAAAGTTTTTGCCTAACGCCAAGTGTCTTATTGATCGATTTTTACTAAGCCAGACTACAAGGGTTGAGAGGTCAGATTCTAGGCCTGTAAAGAATCAGAATAGATTAAGAATTAAAACATATACTCACAAACGACCCAGAGAGGGTTCAATTACTAAAGCTATATTCAATCAAGCCACTACATCAGTGTACTAATTTAAATAGCTCTACAAAATCTTCCATTCTTCTACTTTTAAGTCTTTATTTTCTTTTTGGCCTCTTTTTCTGTAAGAATAAACACAAGCCATTGCGCATCTCAGTCACTGGCTCTAAAGATAAGCCATTTAATTTTTCTTCCTAATCAGCCTAATCATCTCTCCTAATCTGAGAGACTGCTGGCATATGTCAGAAAAAGTCCTTATCCTTAGTTCAGTCACCCAAGAGTGTGTCCCTAACATTGTGCAGCAAAGTTGCACATTCCTTCAAGAATTTTGAGACCATGCTAATTATTATACAGTCTAGAGATGTATATCAACAAAGTCTCAAAGCCTGCAGATGCAAAGAGGCTAATGTAACAGGTTATAAATAAAATAATCTGAGGATGGAGGGGAAAAGGGGTGATTTTTATTCTGTTCTTGAATAAGAAAAATAGCATATTGTAATATAGTATTCCTAAACTACTTGTGGATTTGAAGTGTCCACTGCTTAGATTACTATGAATTTGGATCCAAATCCACAAGATAATTTAGATGCCAATTATCTTTACTGATTTATAAAAATCAATCTCTTTACATAATTGGTCTAAGTCAGTAGCTCCCAAAGCTTTCTACTTGCCAATGCTAACATTCTGGATTTTCAACTGTACTGAGAACCTCTTCTTTAAGTACTTCCATATTTGGCTGTCAGAGGAGCAAGCACAGCAAGGGGAATTCTTCCATTCCACACACATACAAATTTAAGTTTGCAAGAAGGGGGATCAGCTGGTATACCCTGCCAGCAAACACAGAGCCCCCAAAGCAGCAACAGTCCAAGAAATTTCCACCAATTCAAACAGGCTTTGTCTAACAGGAAGCTGCTCGACTGTTGGCTCCAAACTTCCTTTTCTTGCTTCTTCAGTGTCATGACCTCAGCTCTGTTCCATACTCATCTTTCCTCTCCCTTTCTTCTTTCATCATGCTTTCATTTCTCATTTAGCTTCTCATCCTCTCTTATTTAAACCCATTTTCACAAACAAAATGTAGATCTAGTAAGATGTTTGCTGCTATCAATTTTATTCTGCTGTGTTATGCCCACCTCAAGAAAAAAAAAACTTCTGAGGCTAGAGTTAATAGATTAACATCTTTTATTCTCTTCATAGCAATGAGAGTTCTCAGACTGAGGCATTTCCCATGATTAATATGGTCAATAATCATACAGCAAGAACAGCTACAATGGTTTACATTGTGCGCTAAAAGAAAATGCATTTTTCTCAGGTTTTGGACTTGCATGACCCTCCATTCCTATTCTGTGTACTTACCATTGTCCGAAATATCTAGGCTGGTGATATTGTGTATTTCTGCTATGCATCCTTCCAAGACTTGTGCACCTCCCGATCTCAACTAGAGATAAAACATCAGCCATTTTTGCAAACCAGTTAGGGTTTTGAGATCACACAGAAAACAGTGGTAGGAGCTTTTGAGAAAACAGAAGATACTAACAGTGGCAAAAACAACAGCAACAGAAGAAATTATAGACATCAAAATGACAGCCTACGCACACAATCCTACTATTCTCATTCCCATCCTTCACTCTCACTACATATGAGAAAGTATATATGAGAAAAAGGATTCTCCTTACTTTCTTTTAAAACTACTGCTCAGCAGTTAAATCAGGGAAAGCTTTAAATGGTGCAGACAATAAGAATCCCACAGCATTTCTGCTGGGCAGTGGCTGCAGGACTTTGGTGCAAGTTCCCTAAGCAAAAGGGCCAGGATATTTTCAGTTCCAGTGAGAGAAAAGTTTGTCACAGTATAAGAACATGCAACACTGTTATCCTTGAATTCTACTACAGTCAAGTCTTACAACAAGCATCTTCTTTTAGCTCTTAGCACTGAGAGAGGGTGCCCAGTTCAAATACAAGAAGCCAAATCAATCTCAAGAGATTTATATTTCCTCATCACTAAAAGAACATTAAAATAACCCAATTATAAAATGCCTGAAATTCACTTTGTTCTTTATTTAAAAATAAGAACAAAAGCAAAACAACAGCAACAACTGAAAGACCTAGCTGCAAAGTATAGATTACGACATTATTGATCTAAAATACTAAAGGAGATTTCAGGATTTAGTGAAAAAGTAACAAAATGACCTAAGGGAAAGTATTAACATTGAGAATCAAAGTTATGAAAATTCACACACTTAATGACTAATGCTACTGAATTTAAGAATACAACATACTTTTTCCAAAGGAGCAAAGTATCTTCGTATTTCCTGCAGCTACTGCAAGCCCTCTAAAATGCATTTTGCTTTATGATCTTCACCCAGAAAAAGACTTTAGTAAAAGGGGGAAGATTTCTACAAAAATTCTATTTTTGCAAAACACTTTCCATTTTTGCTCTGGTTGCTTCAAAAATGGAAAAGTTTTCAAATTTAAATAACTGTTTCAACTCCTGTGCATAAAAACTGAGTAATATTTTACTTAGTTTACTTACATGGCCAAACATCCCGAATCAAGCTGCCAACATTTCTGTGAATAGTCTCTTTTACCCAGAAATGTCAGATAGCAGTATTTTTTAATAAAGGCTTGATTTGGCACTTTTTGGAATGTTTGAGATTTGTGATTGGTTAACGAACACTTCAATGTGTTGGCCTAAGCATTTTAAGAACAGTGGCAGTCAAAGACAGCATCTAAGTCAGTCACATCTAGAAGTACAAAGGTACAGAATACAAGATGCCCTTCCTCTTTTGCATGGAACAGAATCTACAGAATCCTTCATCTTATCCTCTATAGTAGTGGCCAAATTATTAATCTGTATTTTGGCCAAAACAGGTGCAATTTTAACTTAACTTTGTTTTTATAAGAGCATTTGYAACACTTGCCATATAAGATGCCCAAACCATTCAGTTCTGTTCTGTGATTCTCTGGCAGACTTGGCTGCAGCAAGACAACCATTTTACATAGCCTTCCACATTGAYTAGTGCAGAATCCATGGAACAGACAGATTATATGTGGTTTTATCAAAGTTAAAAATAAAAAGGTGATTTACACCCATTTCTATCAGATGTTACAATTTAGTTTCAACTGTAGTCAAATTTTCAATTTGTCCTAAAATGATATAACTAGTTGTAGCAGATCTAGTTTAATGAAAAAAATATTCATTTTTATATTAAAATACCATCATAAAAAGTCAGTTTGTGTGATAAGAAAATTCATTTTTAGAGTAAAAGATCAGCAAAGATAAAGGATTATATTATCTATTGTTTATTGGTATAAGTTCTATACACTAAAATCATACTCACAGTAGATTTCTACATGTTTATGCTACATATACCTTAAGTGTTGAAATTAACCATTTTTCCAAGTGCAGCTTTCAACCTTGTACCCATTACTCTATACTGAAAATCTTAAATACAGACTCATGTGCATGTGTGCAAATCTTGGTATCTATGAAATCAGAGGGACATAAATTTTCATCCTAAAAATTCAGGCCATTATCACAACYGTACTAAAATCTCATGTATACGTAAAAGCAGAGATTAACTGGAGGGCTATTTGTCAGCATGGACCATAATACTGAAAACAAAACTCTGCAACATCTCCTATATGACATATTTCTGAGACTACAAATAGCAGTCCTTCTTAAGAAAATGAAGAACAAGCTCTTCAACAATTAAAAAGCCAAGTATGTTCAAAGCTATGATGTACCAATATGGGAAGTAGAAACAAAGCTGCTTATTGATTTAACAATTAAGGTAAAGCATGGAGGGTACTTACACAGTGACCAAGCTAAGGGAAGCAGAAGGGAAAAGAGTGAAATATATCAGTGCTGAGCAGGTAAAAATAAAAATGTAATTTTCATAGTTTAAAAAAAGAAAAAAATAAAAGAGCAAGCAATATAAAATGATTAAGCTTGGAGTTAGTATACCAGAAAATTATGGGAGCAAATTAAAAGCGGTGGGAAGGGGAAGGAACAGGGAGATTTATCTTTCCATAGTGGGGTACAGCTTGCCAGACATAGGGAAAAGGGCAAAACTAAAGCACCAGCTTGATAGCCTCATAACTACATGTGCTTGCAGGAGCTGGAAGTGGTGCAAGTCACTGGCTCCAAGCATTTCTGCAGTTCTGCTTCTGAGCAAAGATCACCCTGCTCACCATGCAGGTGCTGGGCCCACTGATCATATTTCCAGCTCCTGGCACATTAATTTGCCCACTGCATAATTTCTTCTTTCTGAAGCACATGAGAATGGATAAAGCTCAGTGATGTGAAAAAAATGTTAAGGGAAGGATCTAAGGAAGTGCTGTCGGTTTTGAGGGACAAGCTACAGATTACATCTCTTGCATATGTTCCAAGTTCACAGTTCACTTTGGAAGAAGCAGTCTACACCTAGGAACTGCTGAAGCAACCAGATCATGGAGGGGACCATAACACTTGGAGCTGCATGAAATTTCTCTCTTTCTGTCATAAGAGTCTACCACAACCACTTTTGCCTTTATGTCCAATACAGTTGATCCCTCCTTGAAGGGCTCCTCCACAGCCCATATGGGGAGTTACTTAATAAATTGCATTCAGTTATAGGCCTTGAAGTTAGGTTTAAGTTTTCACTCCTGTCAGCTTTGGATGATGTAGACACTAAGTTATATTCACATTATTGAAGTTTGCATTTTGTTATTTTTTTTTTTAAGGCTAAAATTATAGAAATCTATTTTTATTACTTTAATTACTCCTCCCTTTTCCTTCCACCTTCTGAAAGCAAAATTATCATCCTACTGATCTATCCGCTCAGAAGTCAGAAGCATGTGTGCTCGACTTGAAAGCTTTTTTTACTTGGAATTTACATGTAGTGCTCTTCAAAGAAGACCATTTTTAAAAGTGTAAAATATCAAAACAGACTGTGAAATACATTCAAGATGATTTGTTTTTTCTTCATGAAAAAATCTAAGCACACTCCAAAAGCAATCAACCACAGGCCTAAGGCAAGGATTACTGCACCTCAACCATTCATCAAGTTGTGTTTTCTATTTAAAAGGAAACCAGCGCCTTTCAACGGCATTTCAGGAGTACCTAATACTCAGGTGAGAGGCATGGAAAGGTCTGCCTAAGACATAAGAAGCTTCCTTTGCAGTTAAAAAAAAAAAAAAAAGAAAGGGTGCCACTCAGCTTGGGAAGCCCAGACCTAAAGCTTCTTCCTGTTTTTGTTGGCCAAAGTCCTCACAGTTCCCTCTGTGCATTTGCCTCACTAGCTCCCCAGGATCACAGCTGATCTTTTATCATAATCTGTAGCCAAACAGATAGTGGTCTTATGGGAGCAGAGACAGTTCTGAGAAACAAAATGCATAGCAAAGCACAGAAAAACAAGAGGGAACAAAGTAAAGCAATCAAGCTTCCACTTTTTTTTTTTTTTTTTTTTTTTTTTTTTTTTTTTTTTTTTTTTTTTGTATTTATTGTAGTGACATAGAAAGCCATTAGCATAGTGCCTCTTAAATTAACGGCATGTTTCCATCATCTCTTACCAGAGTTTCCTTTTGAACTGAACTCCTTAATTGATTGGGAAAGCAGAATTTCTCCCAAGATTTAAAAGTGAACCTGCAGAAGAGGATACATGTCTCCAGAGACATTTGGGAGGAAGCTGAAACTGCAGAATCACCTTCAGGGCATGCAGCTTCCCACGACCTGTACAGTTTTGGCACTATGGAAAATCCTGCTGCACGGTCCTCTACAACTGCAGCATCACAGAGCAGATGCTGACATGCAGCAAACAGCACACTGGCTCTACCTAAAATTGCTATTGCAAGGAGTATTTGGTCACTGAGATATGCTACAGGTACTCTGAGTTTTATGCTCATTATTTATGATACGGCAGCACACAGCAGCTCATTTTTACCACAAATGCTTTTCTARCTTCTACTTTTCCCACAACTTTTGATTACAGAGGGAGGACATTTGGCCCAGTAGATTTCAGCAGAACTCCAATTCCAAGTCAATGCATCTTTTGAACACATCCTGATAAATAATCCTTACCTCACAGCTACTGAGATCTAAAGACACCTCCTTCAGGTTGTGATTGCAAGCCAGGCCTAATAAAAGTGCTCTGAAAAAGATCAGTATTAGAACCATTTTTTTAAGCAGCTTTAYACCATCATCATCATCTAAACAATCATAGGTTAATACATCTATAATAAAAAAGACATTTCAAAACAAAACCACGTCAACTAAGCTGTTATTTCTTGAACAACGACAGCGCAAGCATACTGTGCCATACTATGAACTCTCCAGCAGCTTCAAAGACTGTAGGGATGCAATGCAGATAAACAAACAGTAAAACTAACTGCACATCAACAGTTAATTATGTTAATAAGAGATTAATTTTCTTCAGCATTTGCTTTAAGAGCATATCAAATGATTACAAGAGGAATGTTCTATTGTACAGCCATACTAACTCTCTGGTTTCCCCAAAAATCAGGAAAGAATAGGGCTTTTAATAAATGCAAGATGCACTGCAGCCAGCCATACCATGGAGCACAATGCCTATAACACCCAAAGGCTTGTTTGCATTGAAGTATCACATCATTCTCCATTTCTGTAACCTGATATTCACAGATTTCAAAATGGTATTACAAAACAACGGTATCCTTTATCTTTAGATAGCATGGCCAAGTGGTGCCTCATGACTGATTATGACATTCACAGACCCAGCTTTAAAGATAGTTGCCCTACAGAAGTTTGGCCTCACATACAAAAGTTAGCATTAATAATCATGTTTCTATTAATACTGTCAAATCAGGAGGTCAAACAGCATATGTCTTAAAGAGTGAGCCAACACAATCTATTTATACATTCTAGTATATTTAGCATGTAGGCTGCTTCAGATTAGTTACTGAACAGAGAAACAGAAGGACTTCCTTCCCAAATTTCATTTGAGCCAACATTAAGGTAACAGAATCCTAACTACTGATGTAYGGAGATAAAAACTAGTTCATTTTGCAGAGCCATTTGCCTCAACACTTGCTATGCAAGTGGTACATAAAAGCCATATTTAGAACGTGTGCACCAGAAAGGTTTTTGTTTAAAGCTATTTATATCCACCCTGTGAAATATACTTAATGTTTGTGCTCAGTTACTTCCTAGATTATTAAAATACACATTTTGTAAAATATCTGAAAGCTCAGCAAGAGTTTTCATTAATTTTTAGTTCATCCCTGTCTAAACTGCCTTTCTAAACATGTATTCATACAAAGTTAGTCTGACAGCTGATAAACTTGCAAATAACTTCCTAAATATTTTGAAGCCACATAGAAATTACAATGCAGCCATGAAAAAGGCATGTTTAAAAAGTGACAGTGTGCTACTACAAATGTACTCCCTTCACAGAAAAGTTTTTTCCTAACATCATAAACTACAAAATTATCTTGAGAATAATCTCTCAATTTCTCAACTCTTTCTCATGAAACATCATCAACAAAGGCACTGCAGGCAGAAATACTACATCTATCCAAAACCACTATGTTTAAATTGCACACCTAGTGATACCTGGAAGTCTGTTTAACTGAGGTATACAGAATGCAATGATTGGCCTTGTAATTAAGATTTGGATGAGAAGTAGATCAGAAATTTTTCTTGTTATAGCACTGACAGATCAAAACACAATTTTTGGCAGTGTGTAAACTAACAAGAACTCCAATACACATTTAAATAAGAAATAGAATGTATATAATCTGCTTCACTTAATTTTTAAAAAAGCTGTAGTAACACATTAGCTACATTAACTAAGTATAATAACTAAAAGCATCTTTATCTGATACAARCTTAAGGGAGAAAAAGTTACAAGGGCCACACATGAAAGCTTTCCCCTTGGCATGCTGAGTGTGTCCTGTGGTATGAAGAGGTTTGGCTTGTGAGTGCCCTACAAATGGAAGATGCTACTCATGGAAGAGCTCATGGAAGATGCTACTGTATAAATACGTCCTAAATACTTGTGCCTCTTTGATCTCCTAGCTGCATAGCTAACGAGATCTTTGCAGTCATTTTCAGCCAAARTGATTTGGATTAGAAAAACCTACCAGTCAATCTGGTTTTGCTCAGTTTGACTGAATTTGATTAGATGGAGTTACTCATCTGAGTGCTATTGGTAGAAGTAAAGAGTGGAGTAGCTTAGGGTGAGCTGAGAGCAGTAACATGTTTCACCAGCACAGAGAGCTGCAGAAAAGGGTATCGCTCCAACATCCACCCATACAYAGGCAGTCTTGGGACAGCCATTCCACAGTAAGTTGGCTTGTATTACGGCATTGGCTTCATTTATTTTGTTTTGATGGCAATGCTCATCAGTGCCTAGGGGACAGCAAGGAGCTGTTAATGCTGTTTGGCAGTTTCACTGTCGTGCTTTTTCTTGGATCTGAGCTTTTCTTGGCTAATCCAAGTCTCTTTAACACCACCACAGAGAACCATGATCTTCAGTGCACCTTGTTTTCACTCTCAAAGCAACCCTGTAAGWGTTGATAATATACTCCAAAAGTATCCTGTGGAAGGTATTTTGGTGTTAATAATGCTGAGGGCTTGGTAGTTCCTGGGGCAGCTGCTTAGCCTTTTGATTTGAACYATACAAAGCTTCTACAGAACAATCAAGACCCTGGGAAATTTTCCCTCCAGTGCTCAGCAACTGTCCTTCACCTCCCACATCTCTGGTTTTGCCATCAACTCCCACTCACTAGCTATTCCTTGGCTGAGTTGCTGCCCACTTTCCCTCCTCTGTTTTCCCTCAGGAGCCAGGCTCCTAGCTATACAAGAGTTCCCAGAGGCTGTATCCAGACTAGGATTTTGGAAATATGTTACTGGAAACAGTTACTGAATATGTCCAGATGTTGATTATGGATGGGGTTATTTATGTTTTAATGCATAACRGCTACCAAGTTGAAGCTTTTAAAAAAGCTTTTTTGTTAATTTAGCCCAATAACATGGCTTTTGGCAGAATCACAGGATGGCCTACCTAGATTAGGCTTACTTATCTAGACCTATACTGATTTTAAAATATTCATTTAAATTCCAGTTATTGAAAGCTCACCACAGTTCAAAACTGCACGTATTGTAGGATGCGTGACACAGGGCTACATAATTTGCCTACACTCGCTGTTTGAGGAATTTCTCTCCAATATTACGTGGACGAAGGAAYAATACAACCCACATATTTAGAACACCTTATCCACAACATGGGTGACATTAAGAGAAGAGAAACATTACACTTTGCTTTCCTAGAAGTTGCTGCTACCATCTCTCCCCCTGAAAGGAGGGCRTACCTCCACACAATAGGTCTCTCCTCCCAAGCACTGCAACAGGTTCAGTTTCACAACAGCTCTTGCAATCCTGTAAGCTCAAAGGAATGGCACTCGCTCAAGTATATAATYCCATTTTACTGTGGAGCAAACAGTTTTGTTTGCCAGCCACAAAGCTAGAAACATATCACAAAAAAAAAAGTTGATGAAAGCTAAACAGCTGTGACATTCACACACACCAAAATATGATTAATAGTCTCARGAATGAGATGGAAACAACATTTCTTGAATGCATGAACATTATGAAACTCACTCTTGCAATGTAAACAATGTAAAAATGGAAAAAAAATGCAAGTAAAATCCATTCCTCTTTGTTTTAAATATGAGGCACTTGCATAGTAACAATGCATACAAGGTCTTAGGTCACAGGAGAAAATGAAATGAAATTCTTACTTTAGAGGCTCAGGAGGGAGTTTAGTTCCTGAAAGATTTATCTGCATCAAAGCAAGTGAACTGCTGAAAAACTGTTTGAAGGAGGGAGGGACTTCTTTTCCTTTTCTGTAAGTAAACAAATTCATTAAGTAGCAGCACCTGGATATGCCTTATTCCAACAAATAGTGAATGCAAGCTGTCAGGATGGTAATGATCTTTTACTAGTGTCTAACTTGTACCTTTAACTGCTCTAACATCGATGGCTCTCAATTAGCTCAGAAACATGATGTCATCAAAACAATGATTCAACAGCAATCCTCAGCATTACACTGCTGCTCAGGTATTACTACCTAGTTTGTTTCTCTTTGGTGAACTACACAGAAYGATGATTTAGGTCTGATTAGTAGTGAACACACTCATCTTATGAGCAAAAGATCAAATATGGTATTAGGAAGACATCAAAATTGCCTTTTCACCACTAGAAATAATTACTTAACTCTGGATGGAGTTACCTCCACTAGGTATCACCTCTGGATATGGGCCAAAGCATACAGTTTTGAAGAAAAGGGACACCAATGTTGGTATTTCCCATGATGCAAGTATTCTACAAAGCCCAAGTTCAGTCTCAAAGACTTTCCGAAGGACTTCCCTCCCATAAAAGGAAGGGGTGAGGGGGAAGAAAAGCATTTGCAACTATTATCAAATCATGAAAAATATACACTTTAGAAAACAAATTTAAAGATGGACTTCAAAGCCTGATATCATRCTTCTTAGGACAAAAGATGTATATAGATTCTTTGCTGCAGCAGGATCACAAAAAACATATTAGACAAGGTAGCTTACTTTACAGCTGTCTAGAAAAGAATGGAAATGGAGACAAAATATTTTTCTTGGGATAAATCACACCTCTTTATAAAGATCCTTTTATAAAGTCTTAAGCTTCTTCTTAAAAAGAAAAGTGCCGCATGAGTGACAAGATACTATAAAATAAAAGTTCCAGGAGTTAAAAATAAAGTCATTAAATTATACCTGTGAGAAAAAAGTGTCCTAGAGAGACTAAGGACAGCTAAATGCTGAAGACATCCACGAAGAAGGGCCCCACACACCTAGTGAAAAAAAGGAAGACTGATTTTACTTTACATTAGCTCAAAAAAAGTACCTGAGGGTGAAGGTTTATTTGGTATTTGAGACTGCACAAAAATATACCTTACCATATCTAGTGCACACTCTGTGTTGGACAAATCCAGATGAACAAGTGCATTTGGCTGGGCCAAAAAATTGTACAGGTTCTTTAATTAAGGGGAAAAAAAATATRCATATTAATTTTGATTTTGATGAAACAAACTACTGGATATCTACTTCTGAAATATATTTTAGGCTTTTATTTTAAAATGGCACTATAACAGCAGTGTCTGAAATGTCTTTTCACCTAATTCATACAACCTGTTTTACTTTTGAAGGCTACTGTTCGTTAAAAAAAGTCAAGAAAAGAATGGTGCCCAGACTATAAACAAGCAGTACTTTGATGTGCAAGTCTTGAGTTATCTTGCAATCYGTTTTGCCCAGAAATGATAACTAATTTAGTTAGGACTAGCTTGGAATGTCACTCAGATTGCTGTTACGTTTCAGAAACACTAATTGGTTTGAAAGTTTAAAGCCAGTCCCTTTAGGCATATGAGGGAAGCAACCAATTCGCCTCTGAAACCTACGATTATTTTTTACTGTCAACAGTTTAAGAGAGAATACAGAACCGGCAACAAGATTTTAATTATTAATATCTTTAGTAATACATAGAATATATGATCTCCATGTTAGTTCGTGTAAAAGATCTTGCAATATGCTGTTTTATTTTGGACTTTTTTAGTCACCTAGAAAGATAAAAGTATGACCTAATTCACAGAAACACRGACAACTCAACTCCACATGAAATCCAGCCAAACAGAGCATGTTACGCACTTCTAAAATAGAATCATCTTTCTTAAAATTAGGTCATTTAGCCCATATTCCTGCACTGAAGTAAAGGTCCCTACCAAAAAGTCCCTGTGGTCTGCTAGGGTTAAAATTAAATGCTACATAACAGGATTTCCTGGCTCCTATTGAAAAAYTGTTCCACAAATTAAGAGATTCAGTATTAAAAATATTCTTCTTTGAACCACATATTTCTCTTTGACAGGCTAAGGAAAGTCTGACTTTTCATGCTTACGTCCCTTAAAATATTGTAGGCAGACGTCAGATTTCTTTAACTGTTTCCTGTCAATGATGTACATTTTCTTTTAGATTTTTATCCATTATGATATTCTCTCTTTGAGAATGATTCACTCTGTATCTTTATTTCTATTTAACTATTTATATTTGCCACTTCTTTAAATCCTCTTTTCCCATTGAAATTTTCATCTCTYGTGTTTGAAAAGATTAATTCTTTGAATGTACTGATGAACCTGAAACTAGTAAGATTTGTGAAAATAGTCACACAAAGTTATAGGCAGATAAAGTCCTACTGCACTTTAAGTGCTCAGACTGGATGGCTCCTGTGCTGCCTATTTTAGATGCTTAAGACATAAAAGAATTAAAAACCTGACACTTATGCGCACCGAACTGTTGATGTAAGAGAGAAATACAGATGTGGTAGCCAAAGTCAGAATACATACAAATTGAGAATGCAATAGTTTGTGCTGCACAAAAGACAGAGCTGCACCATAGTGGCCCTTGATATACTAACATAAGAAGAGCTGACCAACAAGATTTTCATCAAGAATTAAATTCTTCAAAGAATCACGAGTTTCATCTGCCATGTGCCAGAGATATGTAGTTTTATTTATACAGACAAAAAAAAATACTTGAAACAAAAATGAATTAAATCTGTTCAAGTCAGAAGAAAACAATTGTTTCCAATTTTCCAACGAAAATTTTGCAATACCTTTTCCACTAAAAAGAAGAAGAGCTTTTTATATTTTGTTTTGATTACTTTCAAATAGCACTCAGAGTGTATGCTAAGTCCACTGAAACAGGTCATATACTTGCAGCTTCCTCATTAATCAGTAAAAGGCAGGAACTAAAAGCATGAACTAATGTTATGTGGATTTGTTTAAGTTGTGTGGGGTAACTCAGACATCTGAGTGCAAACTCTTCAAGAGTATGCACTTTGATCAAGAGATCAAAATGTTTTTTTCTATCACTACCAGAACTGTACTGCAATAAAGGCAAACCCGTCCCCCACAAAATGGCTTTGCCTTTCTTCAAACAATAAATTAGAACATTCATTCATTCATAAATCAGAAGAAAGCACTTACTGAGAGATCATCACCACGGAGAACGTTCCCTGAGAGGTCAAGATAGACGAGAGTGTTAGCTATCAGCAAGTTGGCACTCAGTGACTGGGAAAGGCTATTCACCCCTGCAATAAAAGGTCAATATTTGAACATTCTAGATAAAACCAGCACAGCCCCTGTAAGTGCACAACATCAGTGAACATACTGTCATACATAAATATTTAATGACCTCCTGTTACCATCATCATACTGCAATAAAGGAAGATAGATCACCAGTGAGCCAGAAGACACATCTTCTTTAAGAGAAGACCCAGTTTTGCCCGGGTCAAGCTCCATCACCTTCTCTGCAAGGCGAGTGCACTTTGCCTCTACTAAAATGGGCCTCCGTGCCCTACAGGATCCAGATCCAGAGAAGAAATCTTTTTGCCAAGTTTGCAATAGCTTTAACAGTGCTATTACATTTTGAAACAAATTTTAAAACATAGCTGGCTTCATAATGTTMAGACAACACCTTCTTGCACTCAGTATTTAGATAAAAGTATCTGTGGAAATAGATAAAAGTATCTGCAGAAGGTCAAGTACATTAATAATTATAATTTGTCAGGACTTCAAAAGCAATTCACAAGATATAGAAATTAAAAATATTTCAATTATGTATTTGCCTGTAATTTCAGAAAAAGTCAGTTAATTAAAATATCAAGAGATGTATAAACACTCAATTCCTGTTAAGAACAAATACATATTTTTCACATTAAAATTAAAAAGCACACACTGGAAACAAACAAGCTAGAGCTTTTCTTTACAAAGAAGTTCTTTAGTTTTTTTCAAACTCAAATTAAAATGTGGCTATTTCCAGCAAACACATTCTTCCTCTGAGAGCCCTGTAGCCCATTATTGAATTCCAAATTTATTGTAGATGGCTATTGCTGCCCTCCAAGCACTACSTGCACGTATTTCTTATGTACATAAACATCAATGTCTCCTTTAGCAGATGCAGCGATTTTCTTTTAAGTGCCTGGCCAAAGTTATGAAGCAGGCAAGTGTTTTGATCTACTACGTGATACAAGGTAACTTCCCAAAGCCACTGGTCAGTGCAAGTGGACTGCTACTCAATGGATGGAATGTGTCCATTCTTCACTTATAAAAAAATAGATTTACCAGTGAGTATGTGAAGAAGCAGATGGTAAGCCACAAGAAAGTAAAATACCCCAGTTAAAAAAAAAAAAAAATCCCATCTCACATCCGTTCCCCCAAAAAATCCCACCACACACCTGTCCCAAATATCGCCAGTTCAACAACTAAAGTTGAGAAAAAAAACACAGATTCTGTGTGTCACAGAGCAATAATTAAAAGGATAGTAGAGCACAGCTTATACCTATGATCTAATATCTTTCATAGACTGTAATGTGGTCATCTCTTCCAAGTCAACATCTGTGAAAAAGCTGTGATAATATAGTGTAATTTTTTATTTTTAACATTTATGTTCTATTCAAGAGAACCTTGGTTTGTTTTATTTAAGAGTTCACGGGATTTATTATTYGTAAAATAACAATTCAGAAAAGCCTGAAATAATCTTACTTGTGTTTCAGTGTTATAATTAAAAAAAATACTTATTTCAATTACAATAAATATATCGAGTCAGAAATTTGTAAATTATAAAATAAATAAGTCTTTACTCAGAGCAAATCACTCTTAACAGTCTTTCTCATACTCCTTTATTTTATGAAATAATAATCTGGTGCAAAACATCTGAGTAGTTTCCAAACTTTCCAAATATCATTTGGAAAACTTGCCTCATATTTGTGCTTCAGATATCTTTCTGAAGCATAAATGAAACATATTCTTTAGGTCGGTTCTAAACTAAACCTATTCCTTTATCATACAGGTTCCACTCCATGTCCTATACAAGTAAGAGTTTTTCAAAGAACCTAAACAGATGCAGAATCCAGCCCCCAGTTCAGCAACCTAGTACAGTAGGAAAGGGCCTGTACTGTGTTTGAAATCCACATGCAAATCAATTACAGAACAAATCATTTTATAAACATGTAATAAAGGTTATTAGGATGAAAGTTTAAAATATTTTATATCAAAAATAATGGGCATATTTATAAAACATACCTTTAGGTTACATAAAACATACCTTTAGGTGACAAGGAGGTTTTAGATAAGTTTAAATGTTTCAGGCCCTTTGGCAGCTTGGCGAACTGAACRCTTAAAGACGAGACACCTGTTAGGGGAGCAAGAGAAAGCAGATCGTCCAGTTTGCCCGTGTGGTCTCCCATTTTCCCAGCCGTCCTGGGAGCGATCCCACTGGTGTCAAATGCACAGCGGCACAAACACTCTCACAGGAGGACTGCCCCCAAATTGGCTTGGCCCCAAATCATCCCATCTTTTTATGGCCATAAAGCCTTGAAAATGACAGATGTAGTCAAGGCCCTTTCTTTACTAACCACTGAACATACAGGGGAGATGTTGTTAACTATCAGTGAGCCACTTTAAAGTAGTTTAAAAATGGCAATGGACACTTCCACTTTTGAGAAGAAAGGGATCAAAGAGAAAGTATTATATGTGTCATAAAGTCAGCACTTGGAAAGTCTGGAAGCTTTACAGTTCAGYCAAAAAATAACATAAATGAAAAAAAACCCACACACACAGAGAATAAATCCCAGCAACAGTAGTTCACATGAAACTTCAAACCATTTTTWTTCTTTTAAAAGGAAGGGAAATCAAGGGTAGGAAGACATTGGCTAATATATATGTGAGCTAACATTGCCCTCTTTTCTTAAGATAATCTCCTTTTTGTTAAATAAAAAAAATTCAGAGGTTGTTCAAAAAACAGCAGCATGTACTGGGCTGCTGAAGTAGTACTGTATAATAGTATGTATTCCGTATAAAAGGAATAATACTACAGRTACAGTGGCTGAGGACTTCTCTTAAGAACTTGAAACCCTCCTCAAGCTATAACGGTCACTTATCTCGCTTCATCAGAGTATTCTGTAGGCTACCAGCTTTTACACAGACTTGGAAACACTATAATTGCTTGTGATCCCAAACTGTGTACTCAAGCGCCGCACACCATAAATTTCATCCCTCTCATTTAAGAAAAAGACTGTATTTTTATTAAGAAAGCGCATCCTAAGTAATAGCAGAGCCAATTTACGAAATATTTATTTTATTAAAGGAGTAAGTAAAGATATAAACGTAAGTCTGAGCAAGTGGTATGAAACACAGTCCTCTAATAAATCACTTAGTAAGAAAAGGGAAAAGAGCGTAACCTTTTACTTGTTCCAAAACACAATTAAATAAAAAAGCTGAAACTGTTCTTCACATCAGCAGACATGAAACAGTGCATTGCAAAGCACATCATAGACATGTATACTCTGCTTTATCAGATGTTTTACCTATCATTTATAAAGAGTAGTTATGTATCACATGTGCAAATTTTTGTTGTAGGGTTTTTTTAATGTTCTCTGTAAATGCATTTTGTGTATGCTGATGATAAGTGCAACTTYCATACAGCTCAAAGCAAAATGACGTCTTTTACTTATAATGCCAAAATATTAGACTGATAATACCTTTGTATTGTTTATTATAAAATACAGTGGTGACTAGATGTCTTCACAAACTTTCTACAAGAAAGCATCAAGTYGTATTTCTCTCCTAGTCCACTATGTTGGCTGCGGGGGAGAAGTCTTTTGGGCTCCTCTAAAGTAGGGGGGAATTAGTCTTTACAAGGGTGGCTGCAGAATGTAAATTCTGTGGCTGACTGTCTAATTTGGTYGAGCTGGTTCAGTTACTACATATAGTTTCATAGTTAAGGTAAAGTTAAGCCATACAAATAGCATCTTTAAACATATCACAAGTGTAATTTTTGTTGTGAAGCACTTTTTTAAGAGGTGTAGCAAATCATCAGACTGCTCCATCCTTGCTTCAAGCTAACGATCCACTTATTACCCTAAGCAAGATGAAGGATTTTAACATCTCAGTAGCATAGTGGTAAGAATCCACAGAGCTGAAATGAGATGCAGAAAAGAAATGCAGGAATACAGGAACGAGATGCAGAAAAGAARAAAAGTACTTTGAATCTCTCAGGTGCTAGAACACTCTTTTTAAGCAGCCTATTCTTGCTGACCTTACAACAGAGRCAACAGCTGTAATGGCAGAAGACAACTTTGCCACATCCAGATACATAGATTTGACTTTGAATATTTTAATGCTTTTTGTTAATAATGTAAAACAAACAAAATAATAGATGAAATTATGATCCTAGTAAAGCTAAAGGCAAAATTTCCATCAGTTAAGCATCATCAGGTTTTAAAGCCCAGACTAGTAATAGGCTTTCCAGGTGTTACCTCACAAACGTCGGCAGTACCATGAAAGGAAGCCGATTACCAACTAACACRCTGTTCTCAGCACAAATTCATTTAATATAAACACTACTTTATCTTTTAACTAAGGTCAGATCCTAAGCCTAAACAGAATAGTCTTCTTGTATTATTGGAATATARACAGTTACATTAGTGCAATAATATAATATTTTTACTTACATGTACTCAATAATACAAAATAGCTTCATTTCCCTCTCCCTAAACAATGGGCAATAACATTCCCTGTAATTTAAACAAYTCTGTGTTATTTCCCTTATATTTGCAATATAAACCGGTTAAATTCCCAGTCCTTTCAGAGGTGATATATCAAGAAAGAAATGTTTTCCAAAATCCATATATTTCACGTACACCTCCATTATGCTGGCTTTTACTTGTGAAATRCTTGCTGCCCTTTCGGTTTAATAAAGTCAAACCCAGCCTGCAGTCATTGACTGTCAGATCATAGGACACCGAGATATTTCTTAAACTGAAAAATGGCAAATTTGCACATTGCTATTAGGAGCAATTTCTCTTTATTTAAGTACCTATGTAATTTAACTAATTCTCTGATGGAAAGGTCTAACTGTAACTGTATACATGACAGAAGAGATTGARCTAATGAGAAAAACCAGAACCACTCATTTTTGTAAATTGTAGCTTCTACACTTCATTTTTATCTTGTAAGTGGCTCTTTCAGAGTGGTTTCAATCAATAGCTGTGTTGCAAAGAAAGCATCCACAATGATACATTAAAAAAAGAAATCCCCTGGACTGTAGAATATCTACCAAGTGTTTCATTTTTTKTCCAGGAGAAAAAATGGGCTTTTTAAAAAATTGTTTATGACACTTAATGTAAACGACTTTGAAAGCTGAATCAACAATATGCATAAAGTGACAGCCTTTTTTCAGCCCATGGCAATTCTTATACAACAGAAATCCTAGTATAATGCAGTTAGGCCTATCGCACATTTTGTAGTAATGTTTTTCAGAAAAACAGTGGTTTTAACATGATACGGAGTTTTCCAGGAAGGGGGCAAGGTAGAACTAAAGTAATTAATCCAAATGGGGTTCTTTTTTGGCAGGGGGGACATCTTATTCTAAGTAGGTTTAAGATAAAAAATATTTTTGTATTTTTATTGATTATTTCTAATCTCTAGGAAAAGAGATAGAAAAGAAGAGGGAAAAAATTCTCATCTTTTCCCTTCACTGAAAAAGTAAGGGGACACACCTACAAAATTCTGTGTTAAGAACAGCATTCTGAGTCAGTTAGATTCTGAACAAAACTAACATTTTTTCCAATTTGAATCATGTCAGCAAAGAGAATGGAAAATTTTCCCAAAACAACTCAAAGAAAACAAGAAAAGATTCACTGAGTAAAATYCCTATTTTTCTGTTGGCCCAGCAGGAACACAAGATGGTCTGATCCCAAGAACACTGCGTGCTTGGAATGCACCAAGCGAGGCAAATGGAAATCTCACACGGGCAGCGCTCAAGGGTCAACTCCAGACTGACAGAATGTAACCTTCTTTTAAAAATAAATGCCTTAGGTGAAAGGAGAGTAGACATGGGAGTAGAAYTGACTTGATAGGTACTGAAATCACTCCTACCAATGCCTGGTCTGAGAAAAGCAGAACTGTTCAACTTGTTTTTCCATCTTGCAGAGTCAACAGTACTTTGCTGTACAGGAATGCCAGATACGCCACTGTTACAGAACATTGAAATACCTACAGGGCAAAGCACTGGCAATACTAAGGACTAGTGCAAAGCTAAAAAAAAAAAAAAAGGAACAGCTGCAATGAACTTGGAAATATTCATAGAATTATGGTTGAAATGAAAAGGCAAAAATATCAGGACCATATATAATCCAAGCAACAAAGTTGTCCCATATTTCATCCTCAAATTGATTGTATTGCACTTAANAAAAAACAAAAAACAAAACACTATTTCCTCTCTATCCTGATGCATTCACTGAGTTCCATCTCTTTTTTCCCTATGAAAATGTAATGAAATTCAATGAAAACCATGGTTGCTTTAAAACATTTGAATACTTCTTGACAAACTAATGGATATGCATAAGTCAAAAAGAATAGCAATCCTCAGTCGTCTGTGAACAACAGATATTTACAATGGCATTACACCCAGAACAATAATCTATTATTCAGACAAAGCTGAATGGAGCAGCAGTAATCCCCCYATTATATTTGTAGAAAGAGAAAAATATAAACGTTACCATACCTCTGTCTTCAAGTGGATTGCTAGCAAGGTTAATTGTATGGAGTCCTGAGCTGGGATTATGGGCTAGGGCACTGGCTAGTTTCTGTGCAAAATCTCTGAAAGAAAAGAATAGAAAAGAGAAAACAGTTCTGTTATCTCCTGAATCAACAGCACATTCAGAGGCTTAAAAGTGTCAAGGGATTACTAGACAAAAGTGGCCAACTTATCCCACTGCAAAGCAGAAACGATTCTTCACAGTTTTAAACAACACTTATCCTGCTGATCTGCTGTCTCTCAACAGCAGATTATTTTATTATTTATTGTGTCATGTAAGAGACTGAAGAGCACTCAATCAAAGCTTAAAGTATTTTCTATGAAGATCTAAAAATGCAATAAAACAGGAGTTACACAGARTAACTTTGAATATGAGCATGTCTTTCACTTCCTGCCATGCCCCTTAGGTCCCATCAAAGAATATGAGGTTTTGAGTTTTAAAAACCCTTTCTTCACAGGGAACTCCTTCCTTTATTCCTAGGAGATTGTCATTACATTGTCTGGCCTCCACCTCCAGGGTCATTTGCAAACTCTGCCCCAGCTTCTGCCACCACTATAAGCAGTGTTACTAGAACTTTTGGAAAACTAGAGCATGTGTGAACTATTTAGCAGAAGTACAGTAAATCCACTGTCACCAGAAAGCATTGGATTACCTGAGCAGGAGCACAGGGCTCCAAGGTTCATTTTGGGAAAGACTGACACAACTTCCCCACTCCCTGAGCAGTGTCTGCCTGAGACGAGGCACCTGCATTCTGCTCCCTGGGTGACTTCTCTCCTCCTCCTTTTCACCCATCCCCTTTTCAAGTCCTAAAATTTATTGTTTGGTTGGCAGCACACTTTAGCTACAGAGCAGTAAGCTTGACTTTCTAAAAAGCAGCAAACTCATTCTACATGTACTGCACATCCACACTTGCGTGTATTGAGGACATTCAGGGTTGGAAGTAAAGCCTAAGAAAGGTCCAATATAACCACCTACACAGCAGAGTAAGGACATTCTGCTAAGGGTAAGAATAGCACAGATTTGAAAATCTCAGATAAACAAAACAATTCCTCAAGATCTGTCTAAATGACATCTTTGTAATAGAATAAAAGAGGACATGCATGGAAGAAACAAACATGTAGTTGTCTCAGATCTAGTGTTATTCAGAGCTCATTCTGCAGGGTAAAATGAGATGCATCTCCATTGTCTAAGGTCCTCTGCATATCATCACYGGGCACCTCTGTTGCTTCTCCGCTGTAGCAGCTGTTCCCTGCCGGCTGCCTGGCAGGGCTGCAATGGCCAGTGCAGATGGCAGTAGGGACATTCTGCCGGACTGCAGGGAACTTGTCAGTGCAAGAAATAAGCCATTTTTGCCAGCTCCTRCAAACAGGCCTTTGCAGAGTGAAGCATTCACCCTAGAACTTTCTTGAAGACAAATGTTCTGGTGATCACATTCTCCTTTCCTCCTTCCTTTAGAACAACAAAGAGATATAACTCTCTTTCCCAGCTCATTTGTTCAGGTTCTCCTGGACTACTCCCCTTTCTCTGAAACTGCRATATCACTGATCTCAATTACCATGCTAGTAATTATCAAAACATCAGTATCCACTTTATGCATTAAAGAAACAAAAATAATCTAGACTGCACCCTTTATGCCTTTTAAAGAAATAGGAATGGGGATAAAATTTTCAGGAACCTTTAAACTGGCATAAATCCCATCAGACAAGGAGTTCCATTTGACAACCTTTTTTATCCAATAGCAAATCCATCCTTTCCTGGACCTRGGTCCTTACTCCTACCACTCCTACTATTTTCTTTCTCCTTATCTGGGAGGATGACAACTGCTTATGGGGCCATAGCCAAACCAAATCACAGAGATGAGTGGTTAGAAGTAGAAAAGGGTGAAAGCATCTTAAACTGACTATGCTGCAGGAGGAAATAAATTCTTGCAACAGCTTTGGAATTTCTGAAAGCACTGCTCTTGCTAGTTCTTTCCTAACTCTGGTCTAGTAGTCTGTCATGGCTCGTTAAAAATGACTGGTCTATAGCTACGTGAAGGCAAGACACTCAGCAGCAACAGGATTCCTTCCTAGCAAGCAGATATGGTAACTTGTAAAACTGACAAATGCCCTTGACAAGAACAGACAATCCTGATTGGAGAAAGGACACTAAGGCAACATGTCAAATACCACATATGCAAATGGTGGCATGAAAACCAAAGTCTCCAGTTATTTATCTGTCAAGTCCTATTAAAACTGAAACTAGGTCTAACTGAGACAAGCTAATGCAGGCAATGTGCAAAGGTCGTCAATGTATCTTTTAATATTCATGATTATCATTGTATTTCATAGCACACAGTGCAAGAAAAACAAGACAAAATCAGGCACTTTGGTTTGAATGACAGCTGTTAAAAGCAATGTATAGTGATCAGGGGGTTTAGGGGTTGGGTTTAGATTACCCAAGCTCTGTCACAAATTTCCTGAGTAATTTAGGCAATTTGCCTTTAAAGGTATTCTAGTGCAAAACCCATGATGGGATGGGGATGAGGGAGAACCAAACAACTGGAGAGGAGATAAAAGAAAGCACATCACTTAATTTGCCTAYGCTTGTTTCCCTTCCATACCTTTTTCCCTCCCCCTAGTATAATGCTTTCCTTCTCCTACCTTTTGCTGCTTTGCTTATTAAATATGAAAATTCATGGGCACTAAGACTATGCATCTTGTCTACATGGTCTTGATTGTTGCTCTAATACTAAAACAAGCTATAAATACTTCCAAATGGGCTAGTTTACAATTTGAACTTTGTCTGTATTTCCTACAAAAAAAAAATCAAATACCTAGCAACAATCATTTACTGTACTTAACACTTACACAAGAACTAAATTGCAAGGCTTTCCTCTACATACCATTCTTTTAAGGCTAGGGCAAAGAGTTAAACTTATTTATCTATTTTCTTGTTTCTTTAGAAAATGAAAATGTAATCTGTTATCAAAGGTAGAATAATATGCTATTTAACAAAAAAGTTTAACACTGTTTTCTAAGCAATAAAAGGTTTTCATACTAATATCAATTAATATATTTGGAGAGGAACAGTGCAAGTTGATTTAGGGTTTACACTCCTATCCAACCCATTTCTGCTTCACTTAACCCAACTTTCCAGACAGGATTTTAGAAAACAACAGTTCAAAGGGATTTCTTGAACGTAGGGAACCTCTGAACAATCTGACCAAAGCTCTTGACCACAAGCTCCTCAGAACACGGTATACATTGGTCAAGAGCTTTTTAAATGTTTATTCTAGTTAACATATATCATATAYCCTTTCCACTGGAAGTAAGTAGTAACAAATGCAACAGTTTGAAGAAATTACTTACGTTCTAAGCCCGGCATTTTCTAATACCAGCTCTTCCAATCGATTGGACCTACTCACCACTCGCAGAATCTGCTCACATACATCAGCGGACTGCCACAGAAAAGACAGAACAATATTAAAGAACACAAATGTGGAACATCATAACAGGATCCAGGCCACAACTAGTTTCTAGTCATAAGGACACCAGGAACATCCCTGAGGGTGTCAGATGGCAACAGAGGACATCTGGAAAAGACTCAGAGAAAAGCAAGAGGCAGACTACTAAAAGTGAGTTATTCAAGAAACAGGTCATTAAATCATAAGGGCAGAATTTTTATAACGATAGTTGGAAAGGGAAATGGGGCGGGGAAACGGGGGGAGGAAACAGGGGGAAAGACCAAATCCATTATTCAGAAAAATCACTTATTTAATTTTTAAAGAAATCTTCTTCATATCCATACTATACCATTAGAAGAAAGTGGCAAGTAATGCAATGGAGAATAAAGCCTAAACACAAAAAGGGATGTTATGATGCAGAAGAATTTAAAAAATATCCCCAGGAGCAACCACACTCTAGCTATAGGTTCTCCAAAGATTGTTTAAGGACTAGAGAGTCCGTTTTGTGTACTTCAGTATTCTCCTAACCTACATAGAACTAAAATACATCTTATGATCTGCGCTGTTGTTATATTCTGTAAGTTGAACAGACATTTGCAAGTACCATGAATGTGAACAAAACATGTTAATAAAATTGTTTGTGAGCTGTGTTCAGTCAAGAAGAGAGACAAAGCCTTAATGATTCAAAAGCTATACAGTGAACTCAAAATCTCATTACCTTTTACTATAATCTTTTATTTTGCTCCCAAATTTGTCTGTATTCCCCGCATACACTGACTAACGTTCCTGTAGAATCTAAAGCTGAACTCCAATCATGAAGTGATGAAATTAGTTAAAATTATCCACCTTTAAAAATGATGAAGTGACATTCATACTCAGGACATTCCTGTTTCTAATGACAAGTTGACATCTTTTTAGGCCTTTTTTTGGGGGAAGTGGGGAGAAATTTAAGCTAACTGACTCTCCTAAATGGGGGGGGGGGGACAAAAAACAAACCAGTACTACACACACAAAACTCTTACTGTTAGTTTACACAGTAGGGATCACAATCTTGTCTAAACTGCATCAACTGTCTCTCCAATTCTCTCTTTACCTTCCATATRTTAATACTTCAGAGCATCATAGCATTCTTACAGTGCTTCTACAGCAGTGTGTGTAAATGGGAAGTTTCATGCATTATGAAACACTACAGATGCCATCTCTCAGAGACTACGTCAGATGGGGCCCCACAAAGCACTCCATGGCCTATRGATATGTCTGACCTCATACTGACCCTCAGCAGTGTTCCTATGGCATAGATTTACTGTTCAATAGTTGATATTTTCATGATCCTCTTGACTGAAAATGGAATGTATGGAAGGTGAAGATTTGTTTTAATGAACTAGTGCATTTCCAAGATTGACAAAGTTTACATGTTTGAATAAAACTCTTCCACATAAAAGTTACTCAAAATTCCCCCAAGAAAAAAATATCTCAAATGGATGATACAGCCAGTTCTTGTTCTAGGCAAACTACACTGGCGAGTCATCTAGCTAAGTATACTATCTTGCTTAAATTTGGAATCTGAAGCAGAARTTGATAATTTTATTGTACCTATTTACAATGTTGATTTTAGCAAAAAACATGAAGACTCAAAATATTCTCAAGTTTCACTCTATGTACAATTTTAAGCCTGGTCTCCCAGCAAGAAGAAAAAAGTGTTCTGCCTGCTCTTCTGCCAAGAGTAACGTAAGCTAGTATCCACTGATTTTCATAGGAAATGATAACTTAGGAAYGCAATGAGCACATTTTTATATCAAGACTCTTATCTTTCATTTTTAAGGAGAATGGTTCTAGGTGCAAGTGTGAAAGCAGCTTCTCAAAACACTAAYTCCATCTGTGACTATTAATTTTTCAAGTTTAGTAGAAATAATATATTTTGATATATTAAAAAAAGCCACCTTATTACTGATTTTCTTAGCACTWTAATAAGTAGCCCATCTTGCTTAGATTTGTCCTCTCTTTGCTTTTTGAAAAGAATACTGTTGTGGAAGAATATCATTGTCACACATCACTAAATACTTATTACTTTTAGGTATTAGTTTCAAACAACTGACAGAAAAATTCATCATGACATAATGAAAGTTAAGAAAAAAGTCTGCTCCATATTGCGAGGAAAAATAGAATCATGGTATTTTCTCACAACTCCAAAAAGCAACAGAGATTTCAGGCTGCTTTGAAGGAAGTTTCCTATTTAGTCATCTAACACTGTTTGAGAGAATGAGCGACACTTATTGGAGTAGCTTTACGTGACACCTTTATCTCTAAATAAGCTTTTCAAACTTTACTCAAGTGAAATTTTGGCAAGATCTTAAACTGAACCTCAGCAGTGTTCTTAGGGAATGAATTAACTGTCCAACCAATTCATATTTTCCTGATGTGATTAATGGAAAAATAATTTTCCATAGATTGCCCTGTTTTACTCCCCTAAAGAAGCTTACCGTCTTGAAAAACATAAAAGCATCCCCTAAAACAYAGCAAAGCCWGGAAAGTGCTGGCATATCATTTCAATTTATTACTTACTAATTTCAGATCCTTGGAGGACAGCTTTGTAAACCACTGATTGTACTCCAGAGCAGCAACTATAGGTATTAAGTCTCTAGAAAAAGAAAAACACTTTTACACACTTGTCATATAACTGTCAGTTTTGGACATTGGGAGAAGAGGAAAAAAACAAACAAACGAGAAAAACACTCTTAAACCTTCTTCCATATTTAATTCACTCAATTTTTGCAATGCTAATCAACTATCACCACCATTACAGAAAACTCTGCATCCAAAAAAAAAAAAGGAGAGTACCATGAGCAGCTGTGTATCTTGCCCATATTTTAATACAGACTTCTGACTGGCTAACAGACATCCATTCTACCATGAATTTTTAAACACGGAATTTGTCTACGCTGTCATTCCTACTCTCAGTATTACTTTTTCTTCAGCCTGTGACATATTTAAGCTTCTTAATCACCTCTAATTATAATTGAGCATGACGCTGAAAAGCTTTTTGGCACTCTGATGATTTAATATAATTCCATGACTGAATGCTTCTAGAGAACATCTCCTTGTCTCATCTCTATAGTTATAATCCCTTAGGAAGCAGGAAACCTGCAAAAGGATAATGTGACATGCAGCACAAACCCCCTCTTAACTGTAAAAGGGATTTCACAAATGAAATTCTGAATTATTCTCTGTTTCTTTATTCTAAGCCTCTTAATTTGATCTGCTCTCCCTAAGTTCCTCCAACAACAGATGTTCATAAATGTCATGTCTGTACGCTACCCTCCAGCAGAATCATTCATCAAACACTAGTACACTATTTAGCAGCACAGCTCTTCAGTCTTTTTCCAGAACATGTTCAATACATATGTGTGTAAACACACACACACACACACACACACACACACACTCACTCAGTAATTACTCAGAACCCCCCTGTCTTTATAATGAAATAAAGAAGGAGCTGTAATACTCGTTGATTTATCTGACCAGCAATAGTGCCATCTCAGCCTCATTTTTGGCAGGGACAAACTTAAAAATACTGGCTTGTRTAAGCTGATGCCAGCCCCCAGCTTTCTATTCAGGACATATGCAGGTAGGCGCCCGGCAGCGCTAAACAGTGTCTCTTTCTCGCACCCTCTTTTCCTTCTTTCTGTCCTTGACTTTTCCTCCACTAACACTCAAACACTTCAGGGTGATGGTTAAACACGTAGGAAAACCAAGAGATAAGGCCGTATCATATGGGCAAACACTCGGCAGGCTATATTGAGAACTGCGGTTGCTACATTTGGAAACGTGAGCCCATCACTAAGGGAACAGTGAGGAGGTACGGCATTTTGCAGCAAAGCCTGCAGCGTACCAACTGGGAAGCTCATGCAAACAGAGCGTTTTCATGCTCTTGCAGAGAAACCGGTGTGCGGTGCCCGTTGAGGATTAAGCTCGTCTCCCTTGTCATTCAAGGCGTGCAGTCTCACGCTGAATTCTAGTAACAGCAAGAGAGTCTTACCAGCTTCATGGCATGTACAGATTTATTTCCACCCACCAGCTTTTTCCCACACCCCTCACTTTTTCTCAATTGGAAAGAGCTAAAGGACTAGCGAAAGATTAAGAGAAAAATACCAAAAAAAMCAGAGGTATTTCCCCTCTAGGCTGGGCAGGCAGGAACTCCGCTATGAGCAACACTCACGGGTTTGTTCCCTCTTTGCATTCACCTACAGTAATCAGTAGCGAGGTTAAAAAAAAAAAAAAGAAGAAGAAGAATTAGCAGCTTGGGCTCAGGGCAGTGCCTTTGCCTTGGAAATGGAACAAGCCTAAGAGCCATTTTTCAGCTGCAATTTGGGTTTATCCACCCCACAGTAATTCACACATTGCACTGTTTAGAAAGCGTAAGTGTTGTAATTCCTTCGTCACAGGTGTCTCCAGGGCGCAGTTGGTCAGACAAGGCTACAACTTGTGCTGAACGGAGCAGCCCAAGCTCCGAACAGGCTGACGATACCGCAGGCAGCCCCACCGGCGGAGCCGTGCTTTGCAGACAGCGCCCTGCCATCTCCAGAAAGGGCAGAGAGGGCCCACGAGCGGTTATTTTTCAGTCAGCGCCAGCTTGGTTGCTCCAGAGTGACAGAGGGGGAACAGCTTGTGATCACCGGCTGTATTTACCTCAGCAGGGAGCTGGTGCAACTGCTGGCAACAGCTCAGGACCTTCGGAGCCAGAGAGAACCTACAGGCAGACCTTGCTCTTGGCTGTCCCTTTCCTCCTCGCCTCCCCAAGCCTCTCGCGAACGGAGCTGAAGGACAGCTGGGCTTTCGGAGAGCTGGCGAGGAAAACTGCTGCACCGCCAAAACGTTTAAGAAACAGGGCTACAATGGGGAGGGAATTTTTTCAATAAACCAGTCCTGCTGACTTGCAAATTCTCATCTTTAAATAGTTTAGTCTTCTGCCTTCTTCAAGGCCTTTTTGTGCAAATTTTAGACAAGGACAGATACTGGCATATTTCAGTAACACCAGAAGTTAAAAGAATATACAGGCACACACACCCCTTCCTYCTCACATGCCTGAAATCTAGGGATATCTGCCTTTGCTGTGGTAGTCGTCCTGTCTAGAAATATTGCTTTATCAGATTCTCTCTCATTTTAATCATCACCTGATTATAAAGAGAACCTCGATAGATTTTTTTCAGTCTTGTTTGTATTAATTTTTGAAGGTGCTTCTCACCAATGTGCGGTGCTTTTGGAATCTACCTCTACTCTCTCTTGCTTTGAGCTTGCCTACTTCCAGTGTTTTTATTCTTGAGTTTCCCACTCCAAAATTTCTACTGCTTTATTCACTTTTTTTTCTACTAAATTATAGATGTGGTACCAACAAGGATCTGAATTCATTTGCAATACAATAAGAATGCTAATGATCACTTCTAAAAGCAAGGCCTTCTCATAACTTCCTTCACCAAGTTATACTGAGTTGCTTAGGTTTATTTATTGGTTTGTTTGCTAAGCTACCACYCAGAATAAAGATTTACAGAAAAAGAACAACATGCCATATTAAAATRCAAACAGATTCTGTACTTCTGGAATGCAGAAAACCTCTCCAAGCTTCAAAAACATTCAAGCTTTTCCAGTGTCTTCATGTTTTTTTCAGCAACGCTGTCTCCCAGTTTATTTTTTGCCCATGGCAAGAAATCTAAACAGTGCAATATATTTGGGGTGGAGGGAACGGGGTGGGGGGACTAATTAATCACACTCTTCTGACATTATATTTTCTGAATTCCCAAATATGCTGAAACATATACTACATGWATGGATACTATGCTATTGAGTTAAATAAGTCCTGTTCACTTTGGGCCTTCTTTTTGTTGTTGTTAAACAATTATATGGTTCACAGCACAACATAACTTCAAATAAAACCTCAGAAGTCATGTTCCCATGTGGCAAGCCATGCTACGCACTTTAAGTGACAGACACTGGGAACTTAAAGCTTCATCTATAATTTATGTCATCTTACGTTGACCTCTAGCAGAAATGCTTCACAAGGAAAAATACAAATTGTTATTTTTGCAATACACAGCCTCTGTATCTAGAGGACTGACGTAGGATCATCCATCCTACTTCACTTCTGAGCTGCTCCACAGCATTAAGTATAGAGCTGCTTCAGTGATCTCCAAAATAAGGTGGACAAGACACAACAGTCTCTTCAAAACTGTAACACTTTGGCATACTGTTATTACTGTTAATTTACAGCTTTCTTGCTGTGCTAAATATCTCACAAAATACTCACATGCATTCTTGAACCAATTTGGATCTCAAATCCTAATTCGTATTTTTAATGAATATCTTAAGGTTTGGCTTTCTGAAAAATGTCATGACTCTCCTGAAAATTTCAATTCAAAATCTTTTTCTCTGTTCAGCCCCYAGCACTCACAAACTGTCATCATAAGATGGATTCCAGGGCATATAAAAGTCTCTAAAATTGTTTTCAATCTTCACACTTACAAAATCATAGACATTTAGTACACTGTTACTAGCAACACAAATACACTTCCTCAGTGATGTCAGTTTCTGTGAAACAACAAATTATTATTCCATTTGCCCAWACACAACTCGTTTGAACCACCTGATACATAATAAATATTTAAAAYACTTCTTTTATCTACCATTTACTAATAGGTGATATTTTTAACTCCCTCTAAATTGTTCAAAAACTTAATTTCTAATTAATTAATTAATTGAAGCTGGGTATCTAAGTCACCTCCTCAGAAAAGGCCCCATGCTCTTCTCAGCACTTCCACCTTTAAGTGTTTTTTGATTCTTTACTCACATTTGYCTGCACTCAGCTGTACTCATTTCCCAATCTTTTCTCAGCAAGTCTTAACTGACCAGTCAGTCTTCACCTATATCTGTCATGCAGTAGTTGCAGCCCTGTCGACTTGTTCCAGTTATCTGAACTAGCTAACACAAGTACATACAGCTTAGTAACTTCATTTCAGCACCGTGGAATTCAGCATGGACTGTGTAAACCCACCACAGAAGCAGAATAAACATTTGAGTGGAATTTTTGTGGCAGTTTACACATAGCCAGCCTAAAGCTGCAGAAACTGCTGCACTAAAACACTATCATTTACCTGCCTCCAAGTTCAGCCTGTTATATTTTTAACATCAAATCTCTGACAAGCTCATAATTCTTTAATTGCACTTTCCCACAGAAACAGCTGCTTTTTATGTCTTATTTAAAGCTTCTTAGATTTGTCATTTTTCTTATATAATCATAGATTTTAATTAAGACTCCTTCCCATTTCATCTTACTTAAATGTCTTCAAAATGAACTTTCTTAGTATCCAGTAATCTCAGCCAGCTGAATTTGGTAAACTCAATACAACCCTTAGCTAAGTTTCAGCATCTCACAGTAAAATTACTCTCAATTAGTTTTTTTCTGAAGGTACACGCTTTTGTTGGTATCTGTTGTAAGGGGAGAAACTGCTTCCTGGGATTCAGCTGTACAACTTAAGTCTTCTACTGACTTGCTGAAAATAGTAATTTCTTTTATCAAGTACACCAGGTGAAAAAGATTATACAGAAGTAAAGGTACTATAACATCCTTTTTTGCTTTAACTGATAGATGTAATTACATGTTCTCTCTGTTGAATTTGAGCTCTAATATCTGCCACCACAGGAAAAGTATCTATCTGCTAACTTTTTTTGGAGTGCTGGCAATCGCAAAATATATTCACTTTCTCAGGCCCCTCCAATTAAACATGGTCTCTACGGGGTTTTTGTGCAAACACAGCAGCTCTGTGCTGGAAACCCAAAGTGACATAGGTGGTCACTTCACAGGTTTAGACATTCAAGTAACACCTTAGCTTGGACAGACAAATCCTACTGGAAGAAGGGATTATGAAACATTACAAGTTCTCCAAGTATTAGCATGCYTCTTGCATGTTGTTTACCTGTGGTCAAGATGGCTGAAGTCTTGCAAATTCAACTCTCTGGTATCTTGTGTCAGATAAATYGTATCGACATCCTGTTAAAAGTACATAAAAAAAAACCCCTCTTTATAGAACTGTTTTTTCCCAAGCATTCTGATTTACCTTCTCTTTCATCCTTTGTACAGGTAGAGGAAATGAGTCCCAGCACAGGACACGTACTTACCCACTGTACCTCTTCTCTATAGGGAAATCCAAGCCAATCACAAACACATGCATACATCTGTGAAAAGCCTCCTAGAAACAACACAAGGGAGTATTTAACATAACAGCAAAACAAACAAGTAAATATCTAAAGGCATATCTTAATACTTTCACTTAAATATAAACCACCAAGTCTTTCAAAACTCACTTTCTTTTTCTCTCAGAAAGGTGTCCATTGTGCTGCTGAAAGCAACTGGAATACACTGAGACTATCCTACTTTTGCAATAGCCAGCAGGTTGCAAGAAAGCTTAAAATAGTGCTTTCACCCACCAATCAGAAGTGTACTCCACACTAATTACACCTTAAAACTAATTACACCTTTTCAAATTTCTGCCAGAAATAGAATTAAACTTCCTGACACTGCAATTCCAACCTTTTTATATTTGAGCCTTTAAATTCATTCTCACCACAAGGTCCAAGTTCTGCCACTGTCTGACTGTCCCACAGGGCCTGGAGATTAGCCAGTCTTTCTGAAGGCTCCATAGTTACTTTTTTCAGAATCCTCCTATATGCAAAGGGAAAAATATCATTCATGAGGTTAAAAAATATTTTAAAATCTGTGCAATCACATGTATTCATGGATCTTCTTTATTTCAAGTATGATTATTTAATGATGTGTATAGGAAGAATTATCTTTAATACAATTCAATTTTCAGCCTAAAAGTCAAATACACTGTGATACAGGACAACAGTAGTAACATGTCTCTTTTTCCTTCTCATAACTAACCTTGTGGGTCTTGGAGCAACCGAGCCTTTTTCTACAACAAGATTGCCCAGGCTAAGTAGATTTGTAGTGTCTGACTAATATAAGTATACCCAAAATAGGAGAGAGACAGGGTATTACTAGTCATGCTGAAATAGCTCCAGTTTGTATAGTGCTTTTATAAAGTGAAAGCATTACGGTGCAAAGGGCCAAAGAGCATGCTGAGTGGCCTCTAGGCTGCGCTTTAGATATCTAATTCTAATCTCTGTAGTGTGATAGTATTCTCCARTCTCTACACTAAAACACAACCCTTTTTTCTGCCTTTCAGGAAATAAATGTTCTTCTGAATGACAGGACAGCCTCAAAACTTTCAGAATTCCATGCAACAAGGGTAAAGAATGAGTAAGAGATGTTAACCATAGAAACCTCTTTCCCCTTTCTTGCCTGTTCTGGTCTCATATCATCAGCACAATTCTGCTGTCTTCATTTGAGAGCTGTGCCATATGACAAGAGAGCAAGAAATTAAAATTCTTTTCTGGGAACCAAGCACTCCACACAGCCACACAAAATGCTCCAGCATTGTTCTCAAGGGAGCTCAGAAAAAAACATGTTTAAGGCTCAAGGCAGTCACAGATGCTGAGATAAACATGCACAGTTCTGTGGTTCTCTTCACCCTTTTGTCTGCATTTCTTTCATCATTACTGAGGTTTTATGGCTACACCTGTTCATAAATATTCACTTCTACATCTTCTTTATGAAGGAAGATTTTTGTCATGGCAGTTAATAATACTGCCACAGAAATAAACTAGAAATAAAAAAAGAAACTGCTAGCTGGGGTTATGAAGTTTATTTCCTACTCCACCTATGGAAAAGTGAATAATAAAGGTGCACACCCAAAATCATGTAAATCTAATCAGACTGTTCACATTGAATGTCTGTTTAAAAAGTTCACTTGGAAAAATTACTTTGTCCTGGAAAACTCTTTTATATGATCCACTTTCTTTAAACTTTCCAAAAAAAAGGAGGAAAATAAGAAAAACGACTGAAAATTGCTGCAAAATTATGAAATTCGGAGGCTGCTGATAACACAAACAGGAGAAAAAGCAAAGGTAAGAACAATACAAAATTGAAGCAGCACAAAAAAACTAGAAAAGGAGATATATGACCGAAGGAGCCATGCTATTCTATTGAAAGTATATAGCAGAAGGCCTGATGCTCAGATTTGAAGTACCAGGCTACCAGTCACATGAATTATTTCACATTTCACAAAATGTGAAAATAAGCAGAACTTTTCCCTGCACTTCCAACTCAGATTTTTGCTCCAGTGGAAAAAACAGAACAAAACCAAAAAAAACCTACTGAACATCACAGCTGCTTATAGGAAAAGGAGTTAATTAAAATAAACAGCTAAAACCTCAGCTATATCTGAGGTTGAAGAAGTAATAAGGTAAAAATAAAACTTAAAACTCCAAATCCTCACATCACCCAGTCAAAATGAAAGCTCTTTTGACCACATAGACTACAGCATGACCTAGCTATGCTCTGTGTTTTTTCACTGTTCTGCCATATACTTCCAAGAAGATCCCTGGATGAAAATTTAGCACTTGCCTTAAGGTGTTTTACATCTTCTGTGCATTTCTGACGTAAGGTGGGGCACTAAAGAACAATAAGTGGTATTTCTTCACTCTATCCTCATAATCTGTTCATGCTACAAGTGCCCCGAAAGCTACTTACACTGGAGAGAGACCGGGGAATATCTTCCTGAGGCAGGTTCCAATGTGCGCCAGAACCTCGTTCACGTCCTCGGAGGTTGCCATCTTCATGGAAATGCTGCATTTCTCCGTTTCCATGATCAACTGCACAAAGAGGGGGAGGGGGAGAGGAAAGAGGGAGAAGAATTAGGTACCATCTAATTCAGATCCAGTTAAATATAGYAGTATTTTGAATGCCAGCTGAAGGCTTTGCATGCCAGTAAGACTCTGTTATTAATACATGACACAACAGYGCTGCAGGTAAAGCTTCTCTGCTTGAACACACAAGAATTATGTACTCAAACTTTGCTTCTCCTAAAAGCATCCTGCTTCCCACAGGAATAAAAGTTTCAGATAAACTTGGATCTCAGCTGCTATTTTCAAAACCAAGAACTTTTCACAGTATTGTCTGATTTTGAAACATGTCCTAGAACACCAGCTGAAGTGAGTACAGATTGACAGCAAGCTTTTGAACGTACAAGRCTCACCTCCTTGAGTGAGAAGCACAAGTCATTAACAGCTGTGATTCTCTGGAAAAGTTTGAATACTTTGATCCATGCCATTTAGGGAAATCGTACTTTGGCTAGTACGCTACAGAAGTTTGTTTTTTTATTGAAAACGGTTCCTGGATCTCTCCTCGTTTCCAGTTCATATCTAAGGTCATCACCAGGATAACCCTACAGAGGCTGTATTATCTCAAAAGCGCACACACACACAAACATCATGTACTTTTCCCACCACTTCAACTCCTTCCAGCAATTCATTCTCTGAAGATGAACAAGTGGGCAAGTCATTACCGTTTTTGATTATCACTAGTATTACCACACCTTTCCTCCCACATTACTTTGTCCATTTGTTGACTTATATACTCGTCATGGCTTTTTGTAATAAGCCCGGCATAACACAAGTCCTTCAGGTACTACAGATGTAGCACACTGTTCACAGGAAAATTGTGAAAAGACCTGTTGCCCGTAAGGAATTATCAAGGATTCTACCTGCGTTCAGCTATAACATTTACATTTTTAAAGCAGCAGTGAATGTAAAAATGCAAAACTTTACAAAATATCTTAGAAAAACGGTATGCTAAATGAGACTGCTGAAAATCAGCACTTTTGTTGCAAGTCCTGCTAGAACAGTTGCTGTCTGTTCCCTCCAGGAATAGTGTTAGCTACCATGACATTTTTGTACCTTAAATACATAAGGCCACAAAACCACACACAGTTTACTAAATGCTTCCCTATTAAAAAGGTAAACAACTGGAGCTTTTTTTTTTTCCTTAAAGGAAAGCTTCAAAAGCCAGGTTAAAAATATGGTATGTTAAACACAAGGAGAGCTTTACAGAGTTCAAATATACTGACAGATGCTCCTATTTCTGAAAACCTCTTCAAAAACCAAAACACACATGAAACATATGAAGACTTTGATACAATTGGATTGTCAAATCTTGTCAACACGTTCATCTATGAATGAACAATGTATAAGAGGCACTCTTCATCACCTTCTCTTTGACATTCACATTTTTGGCACAAAATTCCCTCCCGCCCCCCTCCCTTTTTTAAAGAAAAAAAAAAAAAAAAAAAAAAAAAGAAAAAAAAGAAAAGGCAAGAATGACACCAACACGAGCTGAAAAGAATTGAAAGGAAATAATTTCTGTCTACAGTGTAAGCAGGAACATTTGGCTTCACCATAAAGGGTATACACCACAAAAGACATTCAAACTTGCATGCTGTGGATTATACAACCACCACTGTTTTATCATCTCTGAAAAAAATATCCACATTTATGTGACTTAACAAAAACTTRCATCATTTTATCTTCATTCTAACTGAGTTACGAAAAGGCTTTGTTTCTTATCTTCATCTCACCCACACAACTCATTCTTATCCTTGGTTGGAGCAGATTTAGCAATGAGTAAACAGGTACCTTTTAACTTTAATCATTGGTGAAATATATCAATGTGCCACAATATAATTTTRAGATAAGGCTGGAAACACTCACCTGACCTGGTTTACTGGAAGTTATTCCTTGGATTTCCAAGTAGCTGAAAGTTAGTTCTAGCTATAGTTAAAAAAGAAAAGGCCATATTAATACAAACACTTTCTTATTTTAGAAAGCACTGGCATATTTCAATGAAGTTAACACAAAAACCTTGAATGAGGGGACCATTATTTTACATCAGTTTCTAGAGTGTACATAAAGGATCTGTCAATATTCTACTATCTGGTCATATTTTATACCAAATGAACACTTGCATGTTGCTTATTATGGTCTCAAATGGTTATTAGAGGTAATAAGAATATCTAATTGAGTATTTTACTGACAGTTGTAAGCACACCAGCTTATAACAAATTTATAACAAAATTTTACAATAAAAAGCATTAACTGCCTATACAATACCTTACTGATGTGTACTCTTGTGAGTAACTCTTAATATTTATAGCATCACTAATTAGTCTTTCATGAATTATACTGATCACAGAAGTGATCATTTTTGCTGTAAGAAACTAAAGGGACATAAAACCCAACCACCCACATATATAAAATGCTCAAGACTATATTAGCATGTCTAAAAGTCTGACCAGAAATAATATTTTAGCTTTGCCTGACTCAGTTATCCAAGCAGTGGTTGGGACAGACAGAGAGGAAAGGTGAGCATGTTTAATCCAAACAGAACTTCAAAGGAAGTACAGGCACGAAAAACATCCTCTTCTCCAAAGACAAACTTAAGCCTACAGGGGGTAGCTAAGGTCTGAACTCCCAAACACACAGACATGCAAGCATCTTGACAGCTGGGAGATGCAGAAAGAAACAAAGCTCTTGGACTGAATCAAAAATATGGAGCAAGACATTAGCACAGCTATTTCCTTTTATTTATCATCAAAATCATTGCAACTATAACAAATGGTCTGTATGAATTACATAAAAAAAAATCTTCACGTTTTCTGTACTTCATCTTACCCTAGGTTCACGGTCAGGATGCTTCCAGGCTGTGGCAAACATCAAATTATTCTATCATTGTGGCAGCCTTTTTCTTTGSGAAAAAAAATACCGAAACACCCCAAAAATTCCATGACCCTGAACCACTGCTGCACTGCTCAGAACCTAAATGTAATTCTCAAGGATACACTTCTATAAAGGCTGCAAAAGCCCATTAGGAAATCAGTAAAGACAAGCTTCACTTTCCAACCATGAGAATTCAACATAAGCTTTTCAGAAAGCAGCATGACACTGGGGAGAGCTCCTAAGTCCTCATAGTCTCACTAGCAAATCTTTAAGTGGTCAGAGATGGTGTTATCACAGGATGAAACTGCTTAGAAAATTCCAATTAAAATAGATATGATTTAAGATACATTTTAGGGGCTTTTCATCAAGCAGGTGAGCTTTTTTAGCGCTCTGCTACACATCTACCCACTGTTACAGGGGGTTACGATGTTACTTCTCTATATTTGTTCTTTCTTGTCTTCTGAATTTTTTTCCCCTTAAGTTGCTCTCATTACATGAGGGGATCAGAAGATGTGAGCATCCATCAGCCATTTCTATGCAAAGCCCACCTTCACCACAGCCTTAATTTAGGCACCAAAGTTTGCCCTGCAGTTGCTAAGGAGYCTTCACATGCTTTGTTTTGCTTATTCTGCTATGTAGGGAATGCCCTACAGCAGACCGRCAGCTTCAGAGACCTGGGGTGCTGCCATAGCTGTTTATGAAGCAAGTAAGCACATAAGCCCAGCCATGAGACCGGACAGAGACAAAAAATGCCAGCACCTGCCCACTGCCCACAGCAATATTTTGCATTTTTGCAAGGTAAGATGTTTATTTTTCTTCATGCCTCTTCAGTTCCTGGTTCCTCAACTAAGACCGGCAGTCTTTCGTGAAGCACACAGACCTATGCATTTCATTCAGGCCAAGGAGAGGTGCAAGGGTAGGGGAGTGTTAATAAAATGAATAAAAATAAATGGCATCTCTTGCTTGCTACTGGAGTGAGCCAGATGACTGATAAAGCAGTGAAAGGCTCGTTTCCTCCAGTGCTAGTCAAATTAAACATGTGAGATTATCTAACATTTATTTACCCAAATTGCAATGAATTGTTCTGTGGGGTGGGGGAAACTGTCTATGATTAAAATCCTTCCTATTTTGCAAATTATTTACCTACCAGGTTGAATGTTTTTCTTTTGTTAATGTGCTTTGTATGTACCAACATATATATTCCACATGATCAAAAGTACTTTTCTACTCATGAGAAAAGTTAGCCATAGTTTACCAGTTAACCAGAACCAGACTCAAGAATTCATCCTGCAAAAATCCTGACCAGAATTCACAAATATCATGAAATGTGGCAGCATGTCTATAATTAAGCTTCAATTCATTCTTCCACTTTCAAAAATAGATTCACAATCCTTGTGTAGCAAAAATACAGAACACATTCCTTTTCTGAAACCGTGAAATAATTTCTTTACAGGGTTTTAAAACATGTAGTCTTGTTTATTAACTAAAATTATATCTAAAAAAAAAATCCTTTTAAGTGTCATTCATTTAGGAACCCTGTAGTTAGCGGCCAGCTAATTTTCAGTTTTCTTTTTTTTTCCAGTCAACTGTAATTGATTAAAAGTTGGCACTAGAAGTGGGTTTACAGATCCGAATTATATCCCCCAAATACATTATGCACTTTTCTGTGAGTCATCGTATTTATTGATCACATTTACTGATGYGGTAACTAAGTTTTATATAGACAGCAGAAAGAATAAGTAAGTTTTAAGTACTGCACTTCCTTTCCTATAAGAGCCTAAAGCAGTCTTGGTGAAGGTGTAAAACACATCTATCTAGTATAGTGGAAATTAATGGATTGAACCTCACTGTAAAGTTAAGAGGTGGTCATAGTCTGTAAGATCCTTGCTCTAAGGAAATCATCTAAGTGGATGTTCTTAATCCACTTTCATCCTATTTAACTTTCATCCATGTTTACTAGACACGTCAGCAGCACTGTTCAAGGAAAGCTGAATCAGATATAGCAATAACAGTCGTTCAAAAGTGACGATCTCTGGGCATATGGGATTTTGTCAGAGTTCCCTGAAGCTTAAAGAAGCTATTTTCAGCAGTTTCCCTTGAAGTTACTGCACGCTAGTTAAATTGACATTCTCAGGATCAGAAAGCTTCTGGGCAGCTTTGGAAAATATGACAGGCTTCAGAAAAATCAGCAAGTTTCATTAATCCTTCTGCTACAAAAGAAAGGCATTTTTAATCATCTTAACAATTGCTTAGATACACAAAGTTTAATTTTGAAATAAATCGTGTGCAGAAGGACTTTCTTCTCATTATCTTTCCTTTATTTCAGCGACTACTGAAGTCACAGCTTTTTAGTATCACACACATTCTAGATTACGAAGAGAATACAGACAAGATCCCCAACTAAGTAAATCCATTTAATAAAATAAGTTTTGTAGAGGTGGCAGTAATTTTAAACTAGAATTACAGTTATTCCTTAGTAACAGCGAGTCCTTATCTTCAAGAGCTTTCTGATGCTTTAATGTCAGAAATATTGTCTACTAAGATCACCATCAACACTCACTCACTGTACCCTCACTGCGTGGATGTTCGAGTTCTTCATCAGTTAGCTCTATGTTTTCATGTAACCAGTTACCAAACTCTGTCTCAAAACATATTTTAAACTGCACTGATCCAAGAGCCAAAAGACAAGCAGCTAAGACATCTGGGCAACAGGAACAGGACGACCAGCTGAGAGTAATAAGCTTCAACAGAAATTCAAACCAGAGTTACCCTGCTCACCAGTCAGAACCTCCAAATTATAGGTGAGGGCTAGTCACATTTATCAGCATCCAGAATTGAAAACCTGGTATCAGTCTTTCCATTTATTGATCTTATTTTTCTATGAAGCATATATACAGTCCCTACATACATACACACACACACACACACATATATAAAAGAAATACAACAAGACTGAATATGGACAAGTGCCGAGTGCACATTCACTGATTCCAAGCTGGACAAGAGATCATCTTCTGAGTTGGTCATTTTTGTTCACACAGAAATTCTCTTCCTCTGCTATGACAATCATTACAAATTGCCCCAGGAACAAAAGAAATAATTCACGGGCATTAGTACAGCATGTTGGCAAGAYGCTCTTCACAATGAACTGTGATCTCCACAGAAAACGGCAAAATACAGTGGAATACAGTAAATTTCTGTCTCCAGATTCCTATTTGAAACTAGACACTACAAGAGAGTAATGCCATCTGTTTGCTTGTGCACAAACTGTCCCACTACGAAGGCCATCAGGCTCATATCACAGTTCTTCAAGTTGACCTTTACAAGGTAAATCTTCACTCAGTTGCATTTCTGCAAATTCACATTCTTCTGGAATGGTTTGTGTAAATTGACAAACCCTTTTAGGAAGACATCAATGCAAACATTGTTCTAACAAACTCAACACCATGCACCATACCATTCCTTAATTTTTTCTTTTAAACAGATGCACAAGCACAGCAAAAACAATGCAAAGTTTGTGCAGCTGATGTTTATATCTAAAAATACAGAATAATTCTAAAAACYACAGCGGCTTTACCTTGGTGGGGATCCGAGATGTTAGAAGAAATGCCCGACATGATGCCAATACCTGTTAAAAAGAAAAGGGCATAACTGTATCAAGTACATTAATAAAGATTCCTCTCAAGGAAAAACCCTAGGACTCTTGTGCATTCTGAAACCAGAGGGAAAGAGCCTCTAGGAAGGTTAGAGTCAACTCCCTTTGCTGTCAGTTGGACTCTTCCCATGTACATCGAAGAAAGCAACACTGATCCAGTAGAGCAGAGTGAACAGACTGCTGTAATGTGATCATCAGCAAACTGGCAAGTATAGTATCTGCAATGCCATCTAACTGGAAGATATTTACTTAACCAGTCTTTCACAAGAATTTAATAGCATTCTTAGTGACAGTTAAAGAAGAAGCAAGGATAAAAAGTCTAATCATGAACATAGTATATACTATAATGGAACAAAAATATGCAAGGTAAATATGAAACTATTGGTAATGTAAAAGACCGAACAAACATTCCTTTTTGGATACATTCAGCACATTTCTACAGTAACAATGCAAAGATTTCTCATTGGCATATCAATAGGACAGAATTTCTTCTCTGACAATGGAAAAAACATGGTTAGATTTAGTAAGGACAGACACTCTGGGGAGAAAACACAGTATAACCAAAATATTTTGGAAGTTATTGCTGGTCAAAATGCAATGATGTATAAAAGTAATTCTTCAATTTCCAGTAGCTCATCCCACTCACAGACCTTAAGCTTTGCAAAAAGCAACGAATTGCTTTGCAAAACAATAGCACTGCTTCTGCTTTACCTGCATACAGAATTAGTTAGTATGTTGATCACATTTTTTGCAGACAAAAACTGAAACCAATGTTAATCAAACAGCTGGATCAAAATCCCCCAGCAGGTGCAAAGCTTCCTACACTGGGACCTCCGAAATCCTGTTCTGTTAGATGTGTATTTATCTTCAGATGAGTAGGTTAACACAAAACATAATCCACACACAGCAAGAGAACGAGCTCGGAGAATTCTGGTATCCCATCCCTAACAGTGCCGAACTTTGGATTGTGGAGCTTGGATTTAAACTTGTGCACCTCAACTCACCTCTGGCACAGCAGGAAACACTGCCAGCAAATGGCAGGAGACCAAGGTTCCTGCTGCTTTCAGCATTCCTGCCCGCACACCAGGACGGCAGGGTCAGGGCAGCAGGTGAGGGGAAATGATGGTCACGTGAAAGGCAAAGAGGGAGAGAAACTCGATGAGCTTGAGCAAGGAGAGTGGAGGAAGTGGAGGCAAGGAGCCAGGATGCTTTGCACACGGATTTTTATTTATTTATTTATTTGTTTATTTTTACAGCAAGGAGCCACATCCAGCTCAAACCTGAGAGAGAGTATACAGCTATCTACTTACACTTGGTATTAGTAGACTSCACACCTCAGTGCTGATACAAATGTATCAGTGCTCAGTGCTCTGGTCATCACACATTTAGAGAACTGTTGGGGAGCAGTAATCATCACCTCTTATAAGGAACACTCAGCCGTCACCTAAATGTCCATTGTGGTGCCTGCAACAGCACTGCTGCAGCGGGGAAGCAGCTGGGCTATCAGAGCTGTCTCATCCCCTTCAGCTCACTTCTGGAGAGAGGAAAAACCCTCCCTTGCTCACTCTCAAGTTGCAGGTATTGTAAGTACCTTCCATATCTGACACAAAAGGAGCAGGGTCAACACAAGACTTTTTGCCACTGAACAAACACATATTCCTTAATCTGACAGTAGCTATCTACTCACAGTAATATAATCTTGATTCTTGCCACCTTTTCATTTTTCTTTCTCAAGGCCTCTACTCAGACTACTTGCACACAACACTCCTGGGAGTCTTTGAGAAAGCTTAAACCTGCAATCATATCCCTATATTGGATTCTGCTGCTTATCAAAAAAGCTTCGCTATCAATTCTTGCACTGCAGAGAACAGAACTCCCTTATCCATCATCACATTCATGAACAAGTTGTGGCTTGAGTGGCTACAGCACTAGTAAGAGAGGGGCAAAGATCGGGCATACTCCCTGCAATAGCCCAGCCAGTCGAGTGCCTCTCAAACAGCAGCGGGTAGAGCAGCTCCTGCTCCAACACCTTCTCTTCATCTACTTCCAGTCACCTCAAGCTGGGGCAGAAATGAGAAAGACTGAGACAGGGCAGCTTTTAAGAAGGGATTTCCATGTCTATCTTCTAGCTGCCAGCTAGAACATCTGAGGGATCTGTGCTCTTTTATTTGCCACTGCAGTGAGACATCTGGTTACAGCAAAATCACGTCACAAGCCTGTTGTAAAAMATGTGTCTGCATTTATGGATTCAAGCTACCTCATGAGCATATGACAGGGTCTCTGTAACATGATCACAAYATACTGGAGCAGTCCCAATAACAAAGGTAAATGCAAATCATGTAACCAGAAGGCTGTAACACAATTATGTTAGAAACGGATGTTCCAGCAGAGCACAGGTGAGTGTATCACCATGTGTTAGACGCACCAAGGCTCCCAAAGTGATGTCTCGCTAAACCCAACACAGATAAAGTACCTACTTACCCTTAGAAGATACATTTACATACACAGGAGAGAACAACTRTAAGAGGATATCCCTTGTGCATCCAGTAGAGAAAAGATTCTTCAGTTATAAAATGGTATAAAATCCTGAGCCCTCTAAGCCAGTAAAATTTAGATTTCTACAGTTTTCACCATTGCGACTGTCACAGACAAAGAGGAGCGTGACTTTTATCTAATGCTAATTGAAGATGAGGTCAGCTGCTACTCCACAGTGAGCCTTCCATCTTGACAACAGCAGGACAAGATCTTCTCTTGACGATAGATTTCTAACATGCTCTAAGTGACCCTGCTTGAACAGAGAGGTTGGACTAGATGATCTCCAGAGGCCCCTTCCAACCTTACCCATTCTGTAATTCTATCACAGCAGAGCTGACCAAGCACAGGGCTAGCATTTATCACAATTTTAGCTGCTAAAAACCAGGAATAGGTATCCTGGCCTCCAACAAGATCAGCTGTAGCTTACTGCTTTCTTCTCTCTTTTTATCCTTCCAAAATTTCGTGCGACACCTGCATGTTAGGGTTAACATTTTTGTTCGTATTTAGTAACACAGTAGTCCCTTCTCCAAAGCGACTGGAGACTTGCTTGATAAGCTGGGAATCRTTGACAGTTTTCAGTGCCCTTCGCCTTGATGAGGCTGCAGTGCATAAGCAAACAGTGACAGCATTCAGATCCTGGCTCACCCGTTTCTCTGGGAATAGGCTTCTGCGCAGCTGCTATTACTGGCAAGCCCAATAGCACGTTAAGTTGTAGGCTGCTTAAAACACTGCATCATACATGCACATATACCCCACATAYCCCACCCCAGTGCAACAGGATGCTGGGGTCAAATACACAGAGGGACCAGAGACGTTTCCACTCTCATAGTTCAAGCCCACTTTCAAGTATCGAGTTATTTTGGGGAAGGAAGTTCCAGGTCTCTGTGCATTCCTAAAATGTGAAYAATGAGTATGTGCTTAATTGCACAGCTGTCTAGGGCTTTCAAAAATATCCAAGAGTGCTAGATTTTATGAAAGGYTAGATTCTAGATTTCCTGGAGTTTTTAATTTCTTTATATAACGAAAATAAAAAGCAAAAAGTAACCTCGTTTGTAGGTAAAGTTTGTAGGTAAAAAGTAAACTAGTTTGCCTGTAGCTGTTCTCAAGAATTTCATACAGGAGATTCTGCCATTATTTATACCTACTTTCCCCCTGAGGAATCTAAAATACAGGGCAAAAATGTGTCTTGCTCAAAGTCACTTAAAAAGCAAGTAATTCAGAAGGAAAGACCTCTGTCCAGCAACAGYTCTGAACACAACCACTCCTGACTCAGAATGCACTCAGAGCATTAGTTCGGTAGGTATATAACCTACATTATCTTCAGATAAGAAAATGTTCATGTGTTCAGCTCAGCAAGTCAAGATCCCATTCCTCCATAACCATTTTGTTCAGTTATCAACGGTATTCAATCATTAACAAAGTAAAACAATCACATCAAAAGATAAGCATGTACTAAGTACGGAGACCGAGGACCAGATTCACACTTCTACACTCGTTCGCAAACCAGAAGGTTTGTAAGGAACTGAGGTGATAGGGAGCGAAGGAAGCAGGCGTACCCAGACAAACACTACACCGTGCATCTAACCTGGCTGCTGCTGCACAGAACAGGAGCACCGTTTGAATGTTAAATGACGCCTACTCACACACAAATACCCGAGTTAATGATTTCTTTGTGTTTCTATCACCCTAAATTCCGTAACTCTTATTAAACTACTCATAAATGTAAATGAGATGAGTTAAAATTTGTAAATTAATTTAGAAACGTTCCTCAAAAACACCCTGCAAGTTGTATCTGCCAAAAGTGATGGCCTACAAGGTCATCTTCTATCTACCAGAATAAATAATTTGCTTCAGTAAAAAAGATTCATTTGAACACAGACCTGCAGCAAGTCTATCAATAAAACATAAATATACAGATGCATTTTGTGATTTATTGAGAAGTTCTGTCTTATTACCCATTTTGGCACTCTGAGCTTCATTAACAGGACTCCACTAAGTTAATGCAGTACAAGTATCCCTCAGTCAGTCTTGGAAAGATCATTAGAGCAACACAGTTCTAACCCAATTACCTACTTCGCCAAAGAGGCCACATCAACTCAAGCCACCTAATCTACACTGAAAGTGGTTTCAAATTCACAAGCAAATTAAACAATTCTTTACAATTTGCTACCCTTTTTAAAAAGCTGAAGACCAAAGAATTCTGTAAAACACAGCGACCGTACACAGCTCTGTAATGAAACTAAACAAAATGAGGCAACGCCAACACTTCCCAGGAATAGGGAAGTTACAGGATGTTCACTCTATTCACGAGGACTTGTGCTCTGAATCGTCCCTGTGCTGAAATATGAATATAGTTATGGATTAGTCAAATCTTTGTCCTCTCACTGAAAACTCATTGCTACTGAAACCCAAAGAAAATGAAGTACTTTTAAAATCAGTTTCACATCTTAAAATATACTCCCTGATCCCTTTCTTCCAATATTAGTTTTCCTCCCCCAACATTTGCCATTTTGTCAACCTCAAACTGCTTTGGCTCCTTCCATTACAATTTGCTGGAGGGAAGAWGCATTTGTGACGGGTTTTCTTATATGGATATCCAACATCTCAAAAATTTCTTGTAATCCAGAGGACAGTCCCCTTTCTTTATAAACACCTGAGCTATTTCATCTGATTTAATTTATTTATTATTTATCTTTTAAGTTTCCATGCTTACTGGTTGCACTATGATTTCTATCATAAGCTTTTAAATTCTACTACTGATTCAATAGTGGCAGGTTTAGTTCAGTTGGTTAGAGCGTGGTGCTGCTAATGTCAAGGTCGTGGGTTCAATCCCTGTATCGGCTACGCTGAGGGTTGGACTAGATGATCTCCAGAGGTCCCTTCCAACCTTACCATTCTATGATTCTATGTATACATAATAATGTAGTGCAGATACTTGTGAGGTAAATAAGCAATAATAATAGTTTTTGTTTTGTTAAAATATGGACAAATCAATACATGTCAGACTGTGCAGGCTCTTTCAGTCCCTATAGGACTGACTGTTCATTTCCTGTGCTGCATGGCTGATTTTGCAAATGTCTCCATCCTGAAGTGGCCGGAGTTCGATCAGATAAAAGGCACTTTTCAGTGCTGTATTAGAGGTACTAGGCTTAGTTTCGAGCGAGGCAGTCTGCGTTAAAAGCACAGAGGCTTTCTATGCAGAGAGGCTAGCTAATATCCTGGAGGTCTTTTCGGAGGGTAGCTGATATCCTGGAGGTCTTTTTGGAGGTTAATTAGCTGAGGCACAGCATGAACATATATGCTACTGCTAAAATAGCATCATTTAGCATTACCATGGGTTTCTCTGCAGAGTATTGACATCAGCAAAACAGCTCGATTCAGCCCTGACCTGAGGGCTCTCAGCACCAGTAGCTGCACCACATTGCTCCAAGTTGTCCAAGGTTGAGGGGACTCTTATGTTTGGTCTTGACTACTTTTAAAGTGTCATCAATGATAAAACCAGTGATAAAACCAATTCACTCTCATCCGAAATCCCTATTTATTTATCCACCAGCACCAAAGCAGTCTTCCCCAGCTTGGGAAGATCCTTTGGTGATGCGTGACATCCTCTTACTTCTTGGCACTCACACATTACAAGTATTTGAATTTCTCCCTTCTTCAGCTGAAGTGAGCCAAGTTACTCATTAATAGACTTGCCTAAGTTGTCGGTGTCTGTGTGGCTAGTCAAATACCTACACAAAAGACACTCCGAAGCAGACCCTCATCAGTAAGGAATGCTGCTAATCACATCGATACAATTTTCTGCTGCCCAAGACGGGGGCAAGCTCCACATGCAAGCAGTAGTTTTGTCTGGCTGCCCGAGGGATTGCAGCAGTGCAGTTACAGCCTGTCTGCTACACTTGGTGCCAGAAATGTTTCACTGCCCAAGTCTAGATCCTCTTCCTTTTTACAGGAAACTTCTGCCTGCGTTTCCTTCTCTCACCACTCTCCTCTCCTTCTCCTGTCACATTTAAAAAATATCCCAAGATCTTTCCCGAAGCATAATACAACATCCTGGACAAGGGCCCCCTCTCTGGAGTTGCAGACGGGGCACCTGCCATCCTCCCTGCCCAGCTACAGGCACTCTGTACAGAGCACAAATTTCAACTCATTTTTATTACTGTAGTACTGCAATAAAAACTCAAGTCTGATCTGCTGCCTGTTATGGCCCATCAATTTCCTTCTGTCCATATTTTCTGGATGGAAATGAAGAATAGTATGGCAAAGAGCTTTTAGCGGAAATGGAGTTTTACAAAAAAGTGTGGTCAGGTCAGAACTGACAATAATAAACCTGCTGTGTTTCAAGTCAAGAGAAGAGAAGCACATTTCAAATTAATTTACTGGACAAGACGGGGTCCACCACGAGATGGCACAGTGGAGTGCTTCATAAGCCAGAGTTCTCACATATGCATACCCACATATATATTCTGTGCAGGATATTGCTGAATTGGCCCAAAGAGCAGCACACTTGGGCACAGTTTGAAAGGGGACCCACATATTCTTCTCTACTGTTTCTTAAAAGGCTCTTTCAAATTTACCTTTCAGTCAAGTTATAGAAGACCCTTTTAAGAGAAATGCTAACTTATTATTGGAGACATCATCTGATACCTCAGAGGCAACAGTGAACCAATCCTCTACCTGAAAGACAGTTAAGTAGTTATCCTCCTTTAAAAACCGACAAAAAATAAGGCATGGATATGCCAAGAGATTTGCCTAAACCAAAAAGGCAAAAYGAACAATTGGCAAAGCCCAAAAGAGAGGGCAGAGCAAATGGCTCCAGATTCCGAACGAGTAAGAGAGGAAACAGTGCAGTTTGGAGAACTATCAGCCAATTAAAACAAAAACTCCTTTCCTCAAAGAAGTTGTTTGTTACGCCCAGAACAGGTACAACTACTGCTATTTCCTTTAGACAGCACCCTAGTCCTGAGAACTGTCTGCAAAGACCACATCAGTTAAATTATGCTCCTTTAACACCTTAAGCACAAATAAAAATATACGCTTGCTACAGACGTGTCTGCAATGCATGAATGACCTAACCACTCCTATAAGGATAAGAATTTGGAGAATAAAGTATCAGGGGCTTCAGCTTTGGCCAGACACCAGCACTGGCAGCAGTGGGAACCACGAGTCCCACAGATGAGGGGCCCTGTGCCTCTYTGAAGTAGCTAATAGCATGCTTGCTAGCAGTGCAAACTAGAGCTCTCCTGACTCTGGGATTTTATTTACTCTCCAGAATTTTGTTGCTCTCACTCACTTCAGAACTGCTTGTACAAGGGCAGCCACCTACTGAATATGTACACAGAGCTCCCTTGTTCTTAAAACCAGTGGTCACGAAAACAATTTTATGACATTGAGAGAGATGTCTAACACAGAGTGCTTAAGCTTAGGCCACCYCTTTGAGGCTGCAAACCTCCTTGCCATTCCCATCACCACTGCACGATTCCCACAAAGGAGAAAGTACTGCTGTATAGCTCTGAGCACCAGAAAACCTAACTACGGAAAGGAACRGCATTTAACTAACACCAGTCTTCCCATCACTGCTGTTGGACCCCGTTTGGGCTAACCAGAGCTGGCAGCAGGAGGRGATCAGACTGTAAATATACATTGCTTTGTAACTTATTATATGCCCTGATAAGGTATATAACAACAGAGGGAGGTGGTTCTTCTCCATATCCCCAATCCATAGAGGTAGTTCACTAGCACATCAGTGCTAATACTTCCCTATTTTGGAAACCTTTCACTTCCTCTCTCCTCCATATACAGACTTCATATAGACTCTTGCCTTTTGTAACACGTCCCTGATTCAGAAGTAAGGCACTGCACCAGAATGAACTTCCCACGTATTATTCTTTCATTACATTCAAGCCCCCAACACTCAGTTAACTAATAGATTGAAAACATTCAGTTGACTCTTAAWTCAAAAGACCCTTGACTCCAACATACTTTAACAATTTTTTATGCTCTCATACTACTTTTCATCACCATAACAAGAGCATATAAACACTCTTTAGAAAAACCCCAATACTACCTGTGCCTGGTGTTAAAGAGTAAGTTTTCGTGTGTACTGTTGAGTAGCTGCCTTTGGTTTAAGTCTCTGCGGACATACGGGATTGAACAATGCGGAGAAACGTGCACACCTTCCTCCTTCCTATACTGAGCCTCTTTCTGTGTTTATGGCCAGCAGATGAGACTGGAAGCAGTTTGGTGCGCTGCCTGTGACACTGTCTCTATGCAGAGGCAGCTGGAAATAGATTTTGCTACTGCAGTACTTTTATTCTTCTTTGATTTCATCTTTTTAGAAATGCCAGATTAAATATTTTGCAAACAGCGTTACTTGGTGACAGGGTTGCTGTCTTCGTAAGTATGCCACATGCACTGTAATGCGAAATTCTAAAGACTAGAGAACAAAACAAAAGCTTCAGGGACATGAGAAATGCAGCTTGATCCATAATGCAAATATTTTATTTAAAAAAGAAAAAAAAAACCCACGCTCTTCTACAACTATTCATACTTGCTATTAGTTATCGACAATTACCTGAAGATTTAATTAGTAAAGTGCAATGCACTTAGCTCCAGTTGATATCAAAATCTATTTCAGATTGTGAACTATGTTCTTCTGTTCAGATTGTAAACTACATTTCCCATTTTTCAAAAACAAAGCAAATAAACAAGGCAGAACAATTTTATTCAATACCCATTGCCATAAACCACATGCTCAATAATCTTAATCTTGGATAGCATCCAGATTTAAGGGCCAGTGAAAGATGTCACTTTAATAATCCTGCAGAATTAAACCTTTTTTTTCCCCCCTCCYACAGCACAGGCAAATTGAAATGTAAAAATAAACCAATGGGCGGAGAGTTATGACAATATCCAAGCCAAGGCAGCTTTCCCAAAGTGACCAGTGTTACAGGTGCAATACAAAACCATCTTCCCCACTAGGTCCAGAGGGAATTCCTTCCAACACCTGAGCAGCCTTCACCCTTATGCATACCCTCCAGGGTACAACCAGAGAGACTCTTCCCATTCTTTTYAAATTAGAAACACTCAATGCGACTGTGCTCCAACTGTTCCTCCTTTCTGTTATAAGACTCTTTTTCCTCTGGTCTCTCTCAGCGTATGCTTCCACTGCAGCTTTAACTGCATACATCATGACTGCCACATTCCTGCCTTCCTCGCTCTCAGCTATGCACTTACACATCACTACCCTTCTGCTAGCAATCCTGCGACCAGGCAGTGAACCAGCACAAAGAGTTGATTTAACTAAAAATTAGTGTTTTTCTTTTGGTAGGTTTTGTTGTCCACTGACTCAGCTCCTTCAGACAAATCGCTGCAGGGCCAAAACTGTATCCGTACTGACACAAAATTAGGAGGGAAAATGAGAAGCAAAGGATATGGCCGAACAGCCGCAATCTACATCAGTTTAAATGGCAGTGGGACCGCATCCATCCTTTCCTGTCAAAATTCAAACCACCTGCACAAGGCACACAGGATCTGGGACTCAGGGAGTGGTATCATGCCACAGCCAGGGACACATCCTGCTAGATGACATGCTTTGTTCCTCCCCAGGCCTAAGCCACCACATGATCCAGCTTACCCAGGGACATAATCATCACATGGTTTCATAGAGACACATTCATCATCAGATAGCTGGGATCATCTTATGGCCTAAGGTGGGAGGTTCATGTGTGAGACTATTTCCTCAAAATCTGCACCTCTACATCACTTCAACGACCTAGCTGCACTCTTCAGATCCACTCTCACCTCCTCAATCCTGCTTTTGCTCTGCTGCAGAACCCTTTTCCATCTCTACCTTATGTAAAATACAAAGTACATATCGGAATCAACATGACCGAGACAGCCCTTCTACCCTCAGTCACTTGAGGTATGCTGGCCTCTTTCCTCTTTCAAATCTTGATTCTTTTTATTTTGATCTCTAGCRCATCATGCTTTCTAGCATTAACCACCATTCCTCCCCTGAACCAGCCATCTGGTCATTTAAAATTTTTTAAGAAGCCACCACAATACTCCCACCTCCAAAGCAYGGATTTTGTGTAAAACTGTTTTACGTTTTAGGAGAAAATCTGTTTTCAGCTATTTTATTCCTAGAGCGTCATATTTCCCCTCTGCAAAAGGGATCTTTTCTTTTAGAGCTCAAACACTTATGTCTTCCAAAAACAGAAGAACTACTCCCTCTGCCTCCAYAGGATTTCAGAACTGGAAGGGATCTTCTTTTTCCTGCCCATTGCCATCATCTCATGATATTCCTTTCCCATAGCTCCTGAACTTTATAATCTAAGCACTGTGAACTCAAGAAGGCTGAGGTTTCCTCTGTTGGTTTAATCAATGTTGACCACCCACCCAACAGCTTAGTTAATGAGTAACTAACACTTCCTACAGAAAACACTCAAAAGCTTTGCTGTCAGACACAGAAGTCATAGCAATGAGATGACCTACTCCCTCACGTAGGGCCAAACCTTGTCATTCCAGTGCAGACTGGATAGATTAATTTCTTCCTTAAGAAATTCTGCACCAGGCAGATAAATCCCCGTTTCCACTCCCTTTACCTGTTCCTATTCTGTGGGAGAAATCTTTAAGCAGAAAACTTGGAGGCTCAGCCACYTTCACAGATTGAGGCAGTGACACAGATGACTGCATTTGTCTCCTGGATAGATGGAAATTCAGGAATTGCCACATTCCAGAAAAGCAATTTTGCCTCCAACGTTCTGCTAAAAATACCTGCAGTTTTAACCCATTCCCACTACCTAGACTACCTTTTCTGCCTGAAAAGTACAGGCTGCATAAATTGGGGAGAAACAGCTAAATAATCRTAGTTACAGGTTTATTATTACCCATATTTATTTTAAAAAGTCATTTGATAAAAATTATTTAATGCTGTTCACTGTTAAAAATGAATATACTCATGTTCAAAGTAAGAGCTATTTTAACACTTTTTGGTTTTGAGAAGATTCTTATTTAAGTGCATCACACTAATATTACCAGTTTTACTCGTACAGCTTCTTATACTGTACATTAACCTAACAAAATGCACGTAATAACATATTATTCCTATTTATTTGAGAAAAATATCAATTTACCATAGCCAAATGGAGATTAAACTTTCCCAAAAATGGGAGAAACAATGCTTAAAAAAGGGAAAATACACTCCATTGAATGCAAAAGGAGCAAAGAATTCTGCTCTTCAACTTTAGAAGGGAAGTATAACAACTGTATTTGTTACCTAATACTCAGAAAATAGTCACCTCTGCTAGCTATGTGGAAGACTCCAATATTCTGTAAACGACCTTTGCCTTCAGCRGGGTGGGGAGAAAAAGTAGTAAGAAATTAAGTCTGCTTCCAATAAAACCTTCAAGATTCTGATGCAAAACTCTGAAGTCCTTGACAACCTCTTTCTCAGAGCAGCTTTGCATGTGAATTCAACTTTTCTCAGCACTGAGCTGCACGCTTGATGCTTCTTAATCAGTGCCCGTTTCAAAACGGCTCCACAAGAGTCCCAAACAACAAAGGTCTTGATTTTAAAAGGTGACTTCACTCCTGTTAACTTGAACTAGTAAAATAACTGATGCAGCTTGTCAGCCTAAGCTGCAAAAGCATAAAGCCAACAGGATCCTGCTGGGCTTTATCATTCTATCTAGAATCACGATTTACGAGCTTTTCAGTTTGCAGACCCTTACAATGTTTCCCATCAGAGGTACCAGCTGCCAAATACTGAGCATAAAACAACTTACTCCTTGGAGGCTGCAGGCTCATGAGCAACTCTCACAAGCAAGAAGCAGAGATGAGCAGCTCTGCAGCAGGGCTCGCACCACGGTCACCGCAGTGCAGCTGGGTCGAGCCCCGGTGCTCCCGCAACCCAGTACTGACGTTCGGCTGACCACGAGCCACAGGCCAGGCCAGGCACCAAAGGCAGTCCTCTTCGCCAGGCAAATATGTGACCCCAAACTCTAGTCAGCTAAATAGTACTACAACCAGCTACTAACAGCAGTAGAGGCCATGGTGCTCTAGATGGCCTAGTTACTTAAGCCTCGTCCAGGGGCAGGTCCGSCAGGTTAGGCAGAGCTCCGTCCTACTTGAGCTTATCCTGCTTTTTGAGAAATGAACTAGGAAACTGAAAACCTGTGTAAGACAACGCAAGTCACAACGGTATCCTGACTGCTGAACGGATGCAGTTCATAGCACACCCTTTCTGGGCTTGTTTTTCCTAGTACCGCACTCTTACTAACAACGCAGCTCTGCTAGTGATCAAAATGCAGAGAATTAAYACAAAGGGTTAAGAAGCCTGAGGTGCTTTGCAGCACAGCATCCGTAGGCCTATTATTTCTGCTTATTCAACAGCATGGCTAAAACCACTCGTCTTCTCTCACCACTGGAGAGGTACTGCTTTTAATAAAGCTCGAAAGTRTTCAGGCAAAATTCAATACATATTGTAGACAAAATTTTTCACATCTTATCTTTTCAATGTCTTACCTCATCCTATGAGGCACAGCATTCATACAGACAATTTGTGTCTTACTTTGCTCTGAAGATAGGGACTACCTGAGACACTATTTCAAAAAATCCAAATCCTAAAAGGCATCAGCCCACTACAGAAAGACCCTTAAACACAGTTTTAACCCCAAGAAATTACCATCATGTCTTCAACTATGCTAGAATCACCTTGAACCAAATAAGTACTGTTGTTATTTCCATTTTTAAGTTGTGATTTCTTTGATTTTTAATGCATGTCAATGGGGTCAGATTATCTTATTTTACCACAAAACCAAAACCAATTCTTGGTAACAATATTTCACAAGGGTGTTGAAGTGCCTCCCTTCAAAAAACTACTACAAACACTCAGCATTTGGGCTCCCCTGAGTTGCTACTATTGTCTTTCCTCTGCACAGTTTAACTTCAGGTGGGATTTGAATACTTAGTTTAGATAGTGCAAGATCTTACAAGCAAAAATTTCATTTGACTTAAATATAATCTTAGTTTAGCTTGTAAAAGGAAGGCCTAAAGGGCAAGCTAAGTTTATGCCAGTTTTAAAAGTGTGGTAATTATATGCATACATAAGTTTAGCTAAATTTGCTTCTAATACAACTATTATCCTTAGCCTAATTATGTCCAAGTAATACTGACTAACTGTTGCCAGGGTTAYGCATAATGCATCAATTATTTAACAAATAAACTCACCTGGATTCAGTCAATACTGCCAGTGTTCTTACACAACTCARAAAGAAAGAACCGTTTATTTGAGCTGTCTAAAATGCTGATGAATATATATGCAAGTCATGACTTTTCAGACCATCTCATTTATTGTCTCTCAAGATCTTTCATTGCTTGAATTCTAACCATATTGTATTTTTCTTGAGCTTTCATACTTGTATCAATACAGCAATTTTGTGCAAATAAAAACAGAATTTAAAACACATCATTGTCTTTCAATTACATAAATAAGCTTTTGAGCACATGATAAACAAATGATCCACGATCCTGGAAAGAAACAGGCTTGCAGAAAACTACACCAAGCAGAACAATAGATACACTGGAGATCTGAGCTCTAACCCACCCACAGCCACTCACAGCACTGGACTGTTAACTTCGTAATTCAGATGAGCCATTAATGATGGCCATAAAGTAGAGCTATCAAAAACCAAAACCTTTTACCACCATTGCAACAGTTAAATAAAAAACCCACTGCTTTATTCTATCTTTCATTTCTCATATATCAGGGTCCTGTGATCACTCAATTCTTCAAAAAAAAAAAAAAAAAATTTGTTTTCTCGCACAGACTGGATGCAGACATCATCTCCCTTCCCTTCTTAAATCCTAGCATTTCTCACACAGCAAACACAATAAAAAGATGGAGTCAAGGAGAAGAAAGTATCACCAAAGTGTCTGTTGTAAAATCTTGACCTGTGGTAAAACTGCAGAGCTCCCATCAATTTTAGAAGGGTCATAATTCCCACCCCCTCCCCCATCATAAATTAGACAAGAAATTAAGAGATCTTCTCCAGTCCTTCAGCTATAGATTCCTTTTAAAGTAGTGGTCAAGAGAGACTGAAGCAATAGGAAGGTATTTTTATATCTACTTCAGCTTGATTAAGGAAGCTGCAGGCAACATTACTTTGCTAAAGTCAGAACATCAAGTGTATTATCCTATGCATTTAAAAGAAAAAGAAATGGCTTTTCACTTCAAACTCAATTTAAACAACCACCACAGAGAAAGTACATTTGTAATGAGAACACTCCCATCCTAGGATATCTATTAGCCTACACAACCCCAAATTTTAAAATGCAGATGACACAAGAAAGTAGGTATAGCCTTTCTAAGGAAAGGTGCCTGATACCTGGATTTAAAATTCATGTGCCATCCTGCCACTCACTTTCGCATAACAAAGACCCTAGCACTTCATCGTGTACCAGCCCTGGACCTGTAACTTCAACTCCTTAGTCAGGCCCCTCAATCAGAGCAGTTTCTGAAGCTGAGCATTTGTTGCTGTCACTATTGAAGTGAGAAGTGTGAAGAACCTTGCTTTAAAATATGTAAGTGATGAGTGGGTGTGCGTGTGTGTGTGTGGGGGGGGGGGAGGTTCACTTCTCCTGGAGCTGCATAAAAACCTGTAAGAGCTTTTTAAGTATGTCATGGATCCGCTGGTGGCACAAGTACATGAATTCAAAGTTTCTGAATCAGCTAGGAAAACACACCCTCCTCCTCAAGGGTCACAGTTTAAGAATCAAAGCTATACAGAAACGCTGGTAATCATAACATCCCTTTCAAAGGAGTCAAAGCCYATAGACCATAGGCTTCCAGGAGCCCTGCAAAAGACTACTGCTGTGACAGCCCGACAGAGCCGTAACAAATGCTTAGCAACCTTGAATGCAACAAAGCAAGGTCATCAAATGGAAATGCAATGTAACGCACACCAATCGTACAAGGCCAGGACTCAGTTCTAATGTTCTGGGTATCATTCCTGGTGAGTGGAATGTGAAATGGATACTTCCTTGCAATCTAACTGGAAAAGGTTTTAATGCAAAGCAAAAATGCCACAGAAGTGACAACTGGCAAGATAATCCAATTTCAAAGGGTAACACATGGAATTTTTTCTGCATTACATTTCCAATCTTTACTACCTGATGTTTCGCTTTGTTTTTGCTTTTTGAAGGCTGCATGACTAGTCCAAAGACTATGAAACCCCACACAAATCCTTACTAGTAAGGACATCGATTTTTATTTATGCAGCATTCAGATACTGGAACAGAACTTAAAAGAATTAGACTAAGCGTGACTAACCCCTTCAGTCTGGGCTCAGGGAGGTTAGTTCTGTGTAGGACTGGAAGGACTGCACTTACCTAGTAGGGCCAATGCTTCTGGAAAGCCTGTCCCGTATACTGCCTGCCACAGGGCCAGTTACTCTGTTTATGCTTGGCAGGCCAATATGATTGGGACCCATTAGGCTTCCTGACTCAAACTGGGTACGAGCAAGGTGTATAAATACGCAGGCCATTTTTGATAGGTTGTGCACTAACCAGAAGCATTTAACTCCRGCAATAGAGTTGATCTACACCTAGAGAAAATATGACCATGATTACCAGATGCCCAGCATCCTGTTCAGAGTCATRGTTTCATCTAGACCACCACAGACCTGGAAATCCTGGAGAAATGTCCCAAATCCTCAAAATTTCACCCAGAAGCTTTTTTTCCCCCCAAATGGATTTGAGAAAAATTCAGTGGGTTAAATTTGTCACCTTTCATATGCCTGCATCTCAATCCCAGTGCACTCAAGTCTTATTTTGTCAAATGCAGCCCGTCCTTTCGTCTGCAGCTGCTTTGGTGCTATTCACACCAGATTTACGCCTAGAGCTCTGTTCTCATGCCCGTAGCTTGTGAAGTGCCTAACTGGCATATTCAGGACACCAGCTAACTCTTAGGGCAACGCCAGGAAGCTTCTGAAAGTGACAAACAAGACAAAAGAAGAGCTCTGTGGAAAAAACAAATGAACAAACAACAAACAGTGACAACATAAAACGTGGTGAGAAAGTTTCTTTCCAGGTGACTTTAATGGTGGAACATGTTTAATACTCTGAATCCACTCTCTTGATGTGAGCATACGGCTTTTTAGTGTCAAACTTGCGGATGGTTGTAGAACCTATCAGCAAGACAGTGCTCTTCTATCCCAGCTGTTCTATCTATGCAAATATTCCTGTGATTCATACAACTAACTTAATACTGCTTCTGTAATGGAATATTCGTTCAAATATCATTTTCTCTGCTTCTTAGTAATGAATATATTCAGAAAGATTACAAGCACAAGGTAACCAACAATCTTAAATGAACAACGAAAACCTACTGTCTTCTATTTAATTTGCTAATCGCAGAAGAGAAATCTTCTATACCTACAACCAAATGGAGCTCCTTGAAAACTACAATGGAAAGGGTATGACTTAAAAGCTCCTATCCTTAAAAACAAAAAAWTATTATTAATTATAAAGCCATTTATATGGTTTAACAAACAAAATGGTCTCTCAGCAGCCCACAGAAGTGGTACATTTCTGGTACAGCTTCTGAAGTTAATTGTGTAGACCAAAAAAAGCCAGTAAATCTACAACACTAAAAATACAATAAAAAATGAAGTTAATTGAACACTCATCTCTGTCCTGCCTTAGTTATTAGGTAAAGATCACTGTTATGTAATAACCAGACACAATATGGGATACTAAACAAAAGCAACAATCTTTACTGCTATAAGGCAACCACACAACTACCCAGTAACCTTTGTCCTAACCATAGGACATAACCACAAAGAAAATTAGCTCAAGATRATCTACCAGTATTAGAAGAGGATCCACCTCCTCTTTCTTTCCTGTTTACGTGAATGAATAGATCTCTTTCAAGATCTGTCTAGAACCAGTAAATCATTGATAAGCAGCAGGAAATCATTCAACCCAAGTCAAAAAAACTCCTAATGAAACACAAGGAACTAAATTCATATTTTATAATAATCCATAGAACTCCTTGCAGTGCAAAGATCACTAAAAACACCCTCAAGAATCCATGTTTTAGGCCACACTTACATGGAGCAGGAAAGAAAGARAGGGAAACAAAGTGCAAAGTTTCAGTACATGCATGCAGCCTTATGATGCAACTTCACAAAACAACTAATTTAATATAACCACAGGGCTATCACTGAAGGGGCTAATCCCACTTTCCCTCTGATCCCACCACATTGTGCAAATGTTAGCAACTTCCCAAATGCACAGTTAGCTGATTAGGACGCTGATCCAAACAGGGAACTACCCTCCCCTCATTACCAAAATACACACACCACCAAATTAGTTCTCTAGAAGAGGTAAATTTYTGCAATCAGGACTAAAATTAATTCAGATTAGATGTGGCATGACAACACAGCCTAAACTGCTCTTTTAGGTTCAGAAAATGCACAGAACCACACTGATCGGTCAAGGTTGGAAGGGACTTTTAATCTATTCCAAACCTCCTGCTCAAGCAGGTCACCTACAGCAAGTTGCCCAGAACCCTATCCACACAACATTTGAATATCTCCAAGGATGGAGACTTCACAAGTTACCTAGGCAACCTGTTCCAGTGCTCAGTCATCCTCACAGTAATGTTGTTTATCCTCATGTTCAGATGGAACTTCCTGTCTTTCAGTTTGTGTCTCTCGTCCTATTGCTGGGCACCACTAAAAAAAACTCTGGCTCTATCATCTTTACCCTCTCTCTTCAAATATTTATACACCTTGCTAATATCCCCCCTCAGGGTTCTCCTCTTCAGACTGAACAGTGTCAGCTTTCTCAGCCTTTCCTCATATGAGAGATGCTCCAGTCCCCTAATCATCTTAGTAGCCCTTTGCTGGACTTTTTTTCCAGAAGCTCCATGTCTCTCCTGTATTGGGAAGCCCAGAACTAGATCCAGCACTCCAGATGTAACCTCACTAGCGCTGAGTAGCGGGGGCAGATCACTTCCTCAGCCTGGCAGTGCTATTCCTAATGCACCCCAGGATACCATTAACCTTCTTGGCCACAAGGGCACACTGCAGGGTCATGGTCAACTTGTCACCCAACAGGACTCCCAGGTCCTTCTCTGCCAAGTTGCTCTCCAGCTGGTTGGCCCCAGTCTATACTGGTACATGGGGTTATTCCTCCCTAGGTGCAGGACCCTGCACTTCCCCTTACTGAACTTCACGAGGCTTCCCTCTGCCTAACTCTCCAGCCTGCTGAGGTCCCTCTGAATGGCAGCACAGCCCTCTGGTGTTCAGCCACTCCTCCCAGTTTTGCATCATCAGCAAACTTGCTGAGGAGACACTGTCCCTTCACCGAGGTCATTGATGAGCAAGTTGAACAAGACTGGACCCCATATTGACTTCTGCGGGATATCACTATCCACTGCCCTCCAACTAGACTTTGCGTGACTTCTCACACTATCTGAGTTCTGCCATTCCTCACTGTCTGCTCATCTAATCCAYACTTCCTGAGCTTGCCTATGAAGATGTCATGGGTGATAGTGTCAAAAGCCTTACTGAAATCAAGATAGACAACATCCATCACTCTCCTCATCTATCCAGCCAGTCATTTCATCAGAGAAGGCTATCAGGTTGGTTAAGCATGATTTCCCCTTGGTGAATCCATGCTGACTATTGATCACTTTCTTGTCCTCCATATGCTTGGAAATGGTAYCCCGGATGAACTAACAGTCCCTGGAAAGGTGATGGAACAGAGGTCCATGACTGCCCTGTAGTTCCCTAGGTCCTCCTTCTTGCCYTTTTTGAAGACTGGAGTRACATTGGTTTTCTTACAGTCCTCAGGCACCTCTCCAGTTCTCCAGGACCTTTCAAAAATGATGGAGAGGGTCTTCCAATGACATCAGCCAAAATATCATGATGAGGCCTTCACCGTATGACCACATTGCTTCCTAGCATTCAGCCAGCAGCACAGTTCTGGCATGCACCTCTCTGCCATGGCACACCAAGCTCCCCATCCACTTTGGCTAGGACAAGGAGAGCCCACAGGACATAGCACTGTGTGGGCACGCATGCCCAACTCCATGCCACTGACCCTTCTATGAGAGCAGTAACCTCTGCCAAAGGGGCTGATGACAAATGGAAATGGAAATGTCTTAAAACTGCCACACTTAAATCTGCCAGAGCTTGTTGGTCATTTCATGTCTGAAGAAGAACCTTCACCAAGAAGCTTGACAAGTTTGAGCTTCCATGCTTTTGTTTATGATTTTAATTGCCAGGTTTTTGCTTTTCTGAACATCCTCAGGAGGACAAACCCCCAAAGAGATAAAACAGTCTTAGCTCTAAGGTTTACTTTAGAAAGGACCAGATATAACACAGGTATTATCACTGTAGGAAAAAGCAGAAGAGGGAAAGAAATGCAATTAAGGATTAAAATATGCCAATGATACACTTCAGCTGGATGATTTTGAGTCATTCTGTAATTTAGGTACAGAGATCAAGCCACAGCACTCCACCACTCTGGTAATTACCATGCAGTAGCTCCCCCTCAAGCTCTGTAACAGACAAAGGCTTCATTTGGAGATGCGTCTGCTGATAAACCTGGCGAAATTATTCCATGTTTAAAGCACAGCAGCACAGGAACCACGGAGGTCTTTGAAGGACAAACAGACACTGGAAGCTAGCATGACAGGCCAGAAGGGCAGTGAGCAGCATAGTAACAAGCCCAYGCAGGAGGGTTCATTTGTTTGTTTAACCACTACTCCAGAACGATCAGTTCCATCTGAGCTTGTCCTGCAATGGGACAAAATGCACAGGAATTTAACATTTCAGTAGTGCTAGACTGAAATMTAGCTCTTCTGACATTGCACTGCCACATAGCATTCATTCTTTAATAGACAATGGACTTTTATCTTAATTTACCAYGTACCTGTTCATAGTACCCATAGGTTTAACTCTGAATTTCCATTCAAGATTGAACTTGAATGTGGATATTAATCTCTCTCTTGTCAGTCCTTGCCCATTTTTCAGAAAAAGGAAGCAACTCAAGACATGCTCATTGCTCATTAGTATAACCCCTTTTAACCAAAGGGTTTAAACAGGAATTTAAAGACTAACATCATTCTACCAAAAAGGATGCAAAAAATATACAGTGAAAAGTCTATTAACAGGATAGACATTAAAGGAGACATTAAACTCCTTTAAGTGTCASGGCTTCTGTATTGTCCAGAATAATTTAGAGCAGTATCCAAAGAAAYCTTTCCCCCTTTGCTACTGATATTTCATTTTACTAAATGTTCAGCTTCYGAACCTAAGGGAAGAAACAATATGATTGCTAGAGATACAGGGTGGATGCTGATACTCTTCTGCAGGACCGTCTGTGCTAAATGAGCACAGAACATTATCAAGGCTTTCTTACAATATTCTCACAAGAAYGCAGCCAGTATTCTGTTTGCCAAGTATACCTAGTAATCTCTCGCAGATTACAAAAATAAAATTGTAGCAAAAGTTCTTCCAGTAGAAGAGAGCAGGTCTGGCTGCGAAAAATCCTATACAACATATCACAGAGTATCTTGGGTTTTCGCTGCATTTAATGCTGCTGCAGCTACACCTGTATTTGTTTTCCTGCAACAATATAGCAAATTATAGCATTTYCCCCAAGAACTGCATGCAGCAATAAGGTCTTAGTTTATAAAAGCATTTTCTCTTCCAAAGCCCCTCAAAAACAAAAGCCCAAGACAACAATTGACTGTTCTGAAAAAACCTACTCTAATATGGCACAGCACCTGAACTTAGACATTTTAATACACAACTCTCCTTGGGGGATCGTTTTAGAACATCCCTAAAGCACTGTTTAGGCGTTAGGTGGCCGTCACAGTGCGGAGCGCCCTAGGCGGCCGCGGGCCCCGCTCTCTCGTGGGCCCCGCGGAGCCCCCAGCCTGSCAGGGGCAGGCAGCTGCAGTGCCGGGGGGAGCGCGGGGCTGCCCCAGTGCTGCTCCCTCTGCCAAGGCCGCCAGCAGCCTTAAGCCCAACAGCCCCGCGGCCATCTCAAAGCGGGATTTTAATCRGGAGAAAGCAAGCACGAGAGACAGCATATACACCCTGCACGGGCGGGCTTACCAAAACCTGGTGTTGGTAACCCGGGGAAAGGTCTCCCCCCTTCACACTCTCCTTCCTGCAACAACTGCCTGAACTCGGCCAGAAAGGACCTTTTTACCTCGCTGATCCTTTGGCTCACTGATCCTCACTACTACCAGACAAAACACGTTTTGTAACCTGGCCAGAGCTCAGGGTAGGCTCTTCATGGCTCAGGAATTGGCTATTAACCACCCTGGAGACTTCTCCAGGAAGTATCTGCTTTCAAGTTACTGTTTTGCTACCTGCTTTTCTACAGCCTGTTGTAATAACAACACACAGTAACACCTGAATAGTTAACTGCATACTGCAATGCAAGGTAAACAAATCCCATTACTGAATGGGTAAGGAATTTTCTTCCTTTATTACAGAGCGGCTCTGCATCAACGTGCGTTTTCCTAACATGCATTAAGGAAAAAAAATTGATAGGCATCAAAAACAGCSTTGCATAAATATAACAAAAATATACGAATACCACTACTCCCCTGAACAACCTGTAGACACATAATAATGATGGTCATACACTTGATGAAGAGGCAAGAGGGAAAACTGCAAGGTTTTCATCACTGGAGGTCAAGTTAATGAGAGAAACCACACCCCAAGGCAACAGCCTTTAGCAAATACCAGATGGCATTACAAGCTTATTTTAACACTCTAGATTTTTTCCTAACAGATACAAATAACACAATACACTGTGCGTATTATGTAAAATGCCAGCTGTACACCAAGTTAACAAGATACACCATTATATTACATTTTATTGCTGCAGTGAGGAACTCAGTACTGAACACCACACAGGTACACGAAACAGTTAAGGAAGAACTTCAGGCAGCAATCCCTCGGTGCTCTCCAGGCAGCTGTCAGACGGCGATGATGAGCAATTTATCTTTCATCTACAACATTATCAGCAGACAACCGGAGTCACCAGGGAAGTCGGCTGCAGCCCACACCCTTCACAATACCAAATTCCTGTCCTCAAGGAAGGCGAGACGAGGAAACTTAGTCATGTGCCCTGCAGCACCAGGACCGATGAACTGCTTACACTCCAGACGCTGGTTAAATCCTATTAATTTATTTGATGCCCATTGCCCTAAGCAAAGAAGGGCTGCTCCCCACGAAGGGGAAGTTACAAAGACATCAGCCATCAGCTACATTCTCCCCTCTCTGACTTGGCATCAGCTGCGGGAGCCCTCACACCTCTGCACGGAGACACCGCACAAACCGCGGCTTGGAAGACTGAAATGCCCTTCTCGCTTCCGACCTTGAGGGCTGTACAGGCAAGCAGTCATACGCGTCCCGGTCAGATTATCTCATGCTGACAACAAAACTTACTCCTACACAGCAAAAAACGTCTACACCAAGGCAAAGGACCCAAATAAACAGCACTGCTAACTACTTGCAGGCAAAAGTTTTTCCAGCAGCAAAAGCAGGTGAGAAGTGAGAACAAAGCTGCTTTCTCTCACAACCGCAGCTTCAGTATTAGAACAAGCACTGACACCCCCTTTCTTATTGCTAGGGACAAATGTCTTCTTATTTTTAGAAAGATCTGTAATTCCATGAGATTGAGCTGGCCTTAGGTTAGCGCATAGTGAGGACGAGGCGCTTTATTTCACTATAAATGCRCCAAGAAGTCAGAAACCATGTAGACACAGATCCTGAGCTAGTCTGCCAGAGATACCAGATACCCAACTCATCCTGCAGCACTGTAGGACAGCACACCATTAGCCTGGCTGAAGAGTGAGCAAATGTTAAGGTAGCTTTTTTTTTTTTTTTCCTTTTTTAAATCCGGACACTGAAAGGACTCCCAAATCCCTCTAACARTCTCTCTCAAGTCAAAGCAAGAGGCAAGAGCGTGTGGCCTTTCACTTCTCCTGGCTCTGCAAGTTTCCTGTAAATCTGGGGCCATGAGCAATACGAAAGCCTGCTGAATCAGGCCAGGGCTTATCAGGTCATTTCACAATACGCCGCCTGGTCTCTGATTAAGTCATGACCATCAACAGCCTTGCTTGTAACCGGTATCCAGCTGTGGCAGCCTACAGCTCTTTGTCACCAGTGGCTCCACAGGAGGCCAAGGACAACGCCAGCAGACCAAATCTTAATGAACCTATTGTCATTTATTCCTAGGCTGTCCTAGCTCCGACAGCAAGCAAGAGTTTGCCATGCTGAAACTTAGTGGATTCCCCGATGTCCAAGTACTGCTCTATCCCCACAAGTATCTAGTGGTATCTGAACTCTACATGTTGCCCATAGAATTATAATCCAATTTACTTTTATGAGCACTAACAATGTGCTTTTCAACAATGACTCGCTGCTGAAAATACAAAAGAAATTACTTCATACCTTTAGAAACAAAAAACTGCTTCTACTTGGTGGCCATGAGTCATGAGTATTTAAGTTTTGCCTGAAATGTGACATCTGCTAAAACTGAAAACTTCAGGAATGGGCTTGTTTCAAAGTTGTTTGCCTTGCRTATTAACTTCTCAACTTTCACCAGCAAAAATTAAATTTCCCAAGAAAGTACATTAAATATAAAAATCTATTGTCAAAAATTTTCAGTTCTTTGCTTATTTTGCCACTGTACATTACAGAAGGCAAAAGTTTATCCCAAAACTTGAAGACTTACAGAAAAAATTCCTTCCCAGTAAAACAGCAATGAAATCTCTTTCCTACAAACAGATGATCAGTATTCCAGACAACCATCCACCTCTTTAATCTGGAGGTGCTTCCAATGTTCTTACAGCATTAAATTCATTTTTCAACCTTTTTGTGTATTCATTTTTGCTAAACTGCCATGATTTCTCCATCAGTTCAGTGGGAAAACTACTAAACAGCAATAGATTTCCCAATACCAAACAGGACTATAGCGTGTCATTAAAGAAAAAAAAGCAATTTCTTGCTAGACACATTTTTTTTTACCTTTGTTATTAGGCTCTTTATCCAATATTAAGACTAATACTGTTCTTCATTGTTATTGCCGTTTATTTAGAAACAAAAGAGGATATTCTCTTTAATAGCAACATGCTACATTGAAAATTCATTTATGATTATGTTTCCATTCGAAGTAATTCCCAGCTGATTTCTGAGTCATCTCTCTCTCCACAAATCTGAGTTGTCATAAATATGGAACCATTAACAAACAGGCACTGACGAATCAGAATTCCTCTGAGATTTTAAATAGCCATTTCCACATCCGAACTTGACTCTGCTAGGACTCTTCCTCACCCTGGGAAGCTCCCTTTAACGATGGAAATATCACACTGATGCGGGGTGAGATCTTGCTAGCTTCTGAGTTTATAGACAGCATTGGATCTTTCCCTGCTTCTTTGCTCTGCTCCAAAGAGGGCAACCTCAGTAACTGACACAGCAAAGGGGTGGAGGTGCTGAATTCCTTTCCCGTAGCACCAAGTAGGAGAAAGAAAACCAATAGAAAGTAGTAAGAGAACAGAGAAATAGCTGCACTACATACTGTAAGAGGCCAGGAAGACAGGCAAAAAGGGAAGTGTACAAATTATCCTCCAGAACATCAAAAAAAGAGCCATCTATGAACGAAAATACAAAAATAAATAGAGGTTTGCTCTGTAACTCATCTAGTGCGGCTACGCAAAGTACAGCAACGCAAAGCTATCTTGCAAATAGGAAAGTATCACTAGCTATTTTACAGAGCTAAGATCCTATTCACAAAGTACTTCTCCAGCTGTGCACAGGCAAGTACCACTGGGATTCAGCATTTCCTGTCTCTAAGCTTCAGCACTGTCACTTTCCAGCTCCTATCTTCAGCCAGCGATCCCCCACTGGCCATCCTCCAGCAACTCCTCCAGCAGTTCCAACACTGTCAAGAACCCAGCTCACCTAGAATTTTATTTTATTTCAAAGTGTAGACATATTTCATTTAAAAGGAAAAACATTCCCAGCAGTGTTGAAAAAAACTTGTGCACATGGAGAAGTAACAGATGCAGGTATCAAGTTGAACAAAAACAGTCTGCAATGCACTACAAAACAATTCCCTATCTCATGTTAAACAATCACAGCAGACATAACTGACTCGCTGAAAAAACTTATTATTTTTGTGAATGGTCTACCTGCATTAGCTTAATCAGCTTCAGTAAATGTTTAGCCAGACATCTAGTCATCTTTCTATAATTGCATTTCATTGAGATTGTTGCAAGCCTGTATGTACACACAATTACATGTGCATATTGCCCTTCCAGGGCACGAGCACTCCTTCTTTCTTATCCTCCACACAAGTCACAGCTTGCTTTTGATGCTTCCTGTCTGGCTCCCATCATTGACTTCAATGTAACCTCTTTTGCTTATCAAGATGCTAGTTTGAGCGTACCTAATGCTATGGTACATTTGTTTCCTTAGGCCGGGAGGGGAGGGCACAGACACAATGTACAAAGGTCTTGTAGCAGCAATGATCTGTTATGTCTCAGCGCACTTGCAGAACAAAGCAGCAACTCATTTTGAATGTACTCAAAAATGCAGATCTCAAGCATATATTCCTTTCTGTCATTTTGTTATTGATTAAAATGTAGGGTAAATTTGTATGTCTTCTGAATATACAATACCTTGAAATATAACAAGCAACATTTAAGAGAATAAAGTAACCTTTACACTGCATGAAATAGAGAGCAAAATGTGAGAATCTTTGTATTTTCATAACCAGGTAAAAACAAACACTGAGCTCATATTCCAGAACAAATATGAAGCTAGGTGGGTGACTCTTGTACAAAGAATTTACTATTTTTCATCTTCCAAATCTGAGGCTTCATCAGACAAAACGTCAAAAAATTAATGCAAATCTTCTCATGTACTCAAAACCAAGCAACCTCTGATGACTGTATGTCTTAGTAGAGCTCCTGTTTTCTATAAAGTAAGGTCTAACTAGAAGGTTGAATAAGGCTTTCCAAGATGCTTGCACACGTCTTTTTACCCACAGAGGAACACCTCTTGGGGCAAGAAGGGCTGCCCAAGCAGCTGAGCGCTTCTTTCCGTACATACGCACAGAGCTTGACAAGGAGCTACTGACTATATACAAAAGCAGGCCTCCACTTACACACACGTACAACCCAGCAGATTTACCTGGAACCTGCTGCCACCCCATTGATAGGTCCAAGGATAGGAATTTAAAAAATAAAAATCGACATCTGGCTCCATAAGACCACAGTTTGGATCATACCATCACAAAAAGTAGCACCTACTGTAAACACGCTAATGACTTCATAAGGAAAAGAGGAAAATTTGACAGTACATCTTAGATATTCTGGCACTTGGCCCCAGAAAGCTGCCGCATTTCAGGATAACATCACAAAAAGCAGCACCAACTATAAACGTTAACTATTCTAACTACTTCATAATGAAAAGGGCACTATTTTAGAGATGATCTTAACTGCTCTTGGGATGCAGTATTTCCAGGTGTGTCAATGTTCAGAGGCAGGTTAAATAAAATAAGCCAGCCTAGACTGAACTTCAAGTGAATCGAGTTCTGTCGGAACAGTCTAGGCTGGTTTATTTTATTTTTTCCACCTCTAGCCAGTGTTTTTTTCCATCAGATCATGCTTGCAGAACAGGCAGAGGAGTTAACACCAGCAGGTGTGAAGGGGATGGTGCTAAAGAGCTGARGGGAAAGCGAGGCAAGGCCAAACAGCCTGGATTTGCTGTGGCCACAGTGGCACCCAGGACCATGGCTTCCTGCAGGACCAGTGGCATCTGCTCTGCTGCACCTTAGACTGGACACACAAGCACACAGGGTTTCTGTCTCCACAGAAGTATTCAGGGTGGGAAACTGTATGAATAGACATGGTATTTCATTCTGCAATACTTGAGCAGACATGTTTTTAATAAAGGTATCAACCACCCTAAAATGATGTGGAAATACTAATATTTGAGAGTGAAGTGAGGTGAGAGAATGACCCAAACAACATTACCATAATGGGGAAAAAAATAATAGTTCTACAGCCAGGCTACAGCTTTTTAAGAAAACAAAAAATAAAAATCATATTTTATTTTAATACCTGTACAATAGAAGCACATAACTATACATACATAACAAACATATACTACATAACTATAGTTCAGATAATCAAGTTTCCCAGTTTAAGGAAGAAACTAATGCAATACTCAAAGTATAGAAAATCATGATCCCTCCTCTATTTCTTCTTTTACACTCTCCCCTTTCCATTTATCATCATCTCTGTATTTTGTGTAGCTGGAGAAAGGCACAAATCTGCTGGCTTTCATCTTAAAAAATACTTTTATGTAAACAAAAAATATTATATAAAGCTCTCCCATGTACTAGGCACAAAGAACTAAAATACACCAGAAATCAATTCTATTTTTTAAAAAATGTATTTTAAGCCTACCTAAATCAGAATGCACCACCTTCAGCTATATCTCAGTATATACTTCAAACTGACAAACAGGTAAAGATTTTCTTGATATGCCAGTGTACAGATTTGCAACCTGCGACGGATTTGTTGGGGTGATGGGCAGGAGGTCTTCTGGTGCACAGAAGCCCTCCTCTCACTTTCACATACATAATCACACACCAGACTTTTTTCAGGTGCCTTCAGTGTGAAAATCTGGAAAGACCCAAGATACATATACTCACTTTTTCTAAATACTCTAAATTTAGTATCTCAATGAAGTTGCTGCTCCTTCTTTCCCCTTCCCCATCATAAAGAACACACCAAAAAGGAACACACAAAAATCAACCAATCTGGCCCATGGAACATGAGCTACATTCAGAAGACAAAAATAGAAAGCTTTCATCTTGCATTATGAGACACTCTGCCACACGGCAAAAGAAACTAAACCTTGAGGCAACTATAGGTTTCAAATACGCCTTAAAATGTGAGAAGGCTTTCCTTCTCTGCTCTGTGGAAGACTGAAAAACGTTGGCTTGGCAATGACCAAAAGAAACACTAAGTCAAGCAATCCTCTCCAACAGAAATCCAAACAGAAAGGTCTAGGGCCAAGTAGTTGTTTAAGCAATAGCATCACTCCCACTACAAATTCAAATGTTCTGAGTGATGTCCCTTGCTTTGTGAACTCTTGTGATTCTAAAACTGCAAATTTGTAAAAATATAAATTCTAAAAATGTATTTTTTAAAAGTTTTTTGTGATTATAAAATTCAGTCCCGGCCCACAGAGAAATTTAGGAGGGAAAAGGAAGAGAAAACACACCCATTGCTAGAGATTTGATGTTTAATACACTCAAAAAAAAAAAAAAAAAAAAAAAAAAMACTTTCTGAAAGCCCTTCTGCCTCCCTCTGAAAACAGCAGCCTGAATTTCATGGGATATATATCTGCTTTCTATGGTTTGGAGAGGGTGGATAGAAAAAAAAGAGAGAGACAGAAAGAAGAAATACGGCATAGTTCTCTATAAGGAAATGAGATGAAAAGCACAACCTGTCTTCAAGTAATTATTTTTTTTTGAAGGGACTTTACTTTCCTACCTATTCTTACCTACTCTGAACTTCCCACAGTGAAACATGGACATGCTATGCTCACTCGCCTGCACCAACTGGGGAAATACTGCTTATGGATCTGAAAGGACTTTAACATGCCATGAACAAAGCCTGCATTGGAAACCGCGTGAACTATTCAAACCTAGCTAATTGAGTCAGTCTGGCTCTTTCCACCATTCACATCTAACCTTAGCATTACTCCGCACATTCAAAGGACATGTGGGGGTGGGGGGAAGGGGACAGAATTCACATTTCATAATCGAGCCATGTGTTTCTGCCTCTTTTGTCTTTGCAAATTATTTTATTTTCTATTGATGGGAGTTCAGCACAACAGCAGCACAGGCACATCCCTCCTCCTGGGCGAAAGGAATAGGTGCCTGAAAGGGTCACCTATTGAATGGTAACTTATTGAATGAAGGGGGTGAGTACCAGAAAGAGGAATTACTGCAACTTCAAATCAGCTTGGAAGTGAACACAGAAGAGTGCCACAGAAAGGGGTAGCACAGACATTCTACTGGGGAGGGAAAAAAAAAAAAAGAGAGAGAGAAACAAGACAATTTTAGACTCTTCTACAGCATTACTTACTTTTAAACATTCCCATTCTTACATTCCTTCAATGAAATGAAGGAATTTCACTTGTGCATTCCACACTTGTGCAGAATATCTGATATCAACATGTTCTACAGACTACTTTCAACAGTCTACAAATTTAATTATTTCTCCTAACTTGCACTCCAGGGAATCCAAGATGCCTAATGAAGCAGAGAACATGGAAACAGAAGCAAAACAGCTTAGTGCACTCAAACTAGAAAAAACCTCAATAACCTCCACCTGTAGATTCTAAAGGACCTGGCAAATTGCAAGGCTAGATGCAAGAGCTTTAATAAAATTATTAAATACAAGGTGGTATTATATGAATTGAAAACACCACACACTCAATTAAAAAAAAAAAAAAGAGAGAGAGAGCGAGAGAAAGAGAAAGAGAGAGAGAGAAAGTAGTAAACAAAAACAACCAATCCAGGAAACTACTGCTCATAAAAATAACTTAAATAGAAGCATACAGCTTTGGAACACATTGTAAAAGAAGGTGTAATTAAAGACAGAGGTTAATGGAAAATAGAATAAAACACAAGATGAGATTCCTCAAGAAAAAAAAATGTCACATCAGGCCACTATGACATTCTTTTTCAAACCTAGTACCTCATTTTCTAGTCTAAGGAAATATGTTAGTTCCAATATATCCAAGTACCTTATGGCAGTCACTGGTGTTGTTTAGGACACTGTTAGAATGGAGATGGGGGGTTAATATAAGAATTTTAAAGTAGGTAGGAAACTTGCTATGAAGGACGCAACATCTGCTTGTGCCAAGACTACCACACATGTGAATTCTCCTTTTAGAAGACTGACACAAAAATTACCAGCGTATCCTCAGGATTAACTCTAAAGGCCTCACTGATCAAGGGGAGAGAAAGCTACTTGTGTGATAGGATACTGAAAAGAACTCAATGTTATTTGCATTCTAAAAGGATGATATCAGTCCCTCATATTTATCCAGTAACTCTTGAAAAAGAGTTATTTAAATAACAGCTATTTAAATTTACAGTGATTTAAGTTGGCACAAGAACAAGTATGGCTAAGCTGATTTTGACTATATCTATGCTGAAAATTAGATTACTAACCACCAGAAATGCAAGCCTGAAATAGTCATTAGATGGGAGCATGGGAGGCCAGAACCCTGAAAGTGGAGCTTGGTTGATATATTAATATATGAACACTACTATGAAGTCTACAAAATTCATGCAAGATATTAGCATAAACAGAAAAAAAAAAGAAAAAGAAAAAAACACACCACTTTTATGTTCCAATTCAGTTACACAAGAATGTTCCTCCTAACACATCTCATTGGGAAAATGCAGAAAAGTAGATATAATGACAGGAAAAAGATGTAGTAAAAGCCATGGAGAAAATGGCTAGCAAAAAAACACCCACCCACAGCTAACGGATTCAGAACAGCATGGTATGTAAGGGAYACAGAATTAGCTGCCAAGTAAGATGTGAGCAAGAGAAGACAGTCAACAACAAACCCCCCAGACAATTGCTCAACTTCGAAAGAAGAATTAAAAATATCCTTAGAATGAGCCAGTAAATCTGGTCTCCTTCCCATGGTCTACAATCTCGCAGCATACCCTTCCTCCCACTCCTGCCCCCCGAAAAAGAAAAACGGGACAAAACCCCYTCTTTGTTGCCAGCCCCGGAGCCCCTGCCAACCAGCACCATTCTGTCAGGAGGCTTAACAGTTTTCGGTATTGCTTTATTTACCCCATATAACCTAATAGCTGTTCTTCATCTCCTGAATGATTAGGGAACAACCTTCAAAGAGGCAGTACTGTCTAGCAGATAGGACCTGATGGAGGCTTAAGAGGTGTCGGCCTGTTCAGGGCTTTGCCAGTAAACCCAAGCAAGTCACCTTGCTTCTGAGCATCCTTTTCTTTGCATAACCTTGCCTGTTTAAAGTTTTTGCAGGTGGGCAGGGAAACAACTCTCCTCTTGKTTTTTTTTTGCCTTTGGCAATCTGTAGTTATGTCTAAGTGGCATGAACCAGAGAGTACAAAAGACCTGAACTAGCTCAGGTTCCTGGARGCAGCCTAGCCACATCAGCGTGAAGCCAAACCACTGTCTTCTGCTATCAGTTCCTCTCTTCTGTGCTACACAGCTTGTAGTGACCAAGCTCACATGGTCAAGGCTTCCTCAAGAACCTCTACGCATTACATTGAACCCTACAGATATATAACTACATTTGGGATTCTAGGCACCCTTATAATTAAAAAAACAACAGAGGAGCAATCTGTACTGAAATACCTTTTCTTTTTTTTTCCTTTTTTTTTTTTTCCCCAAGAACAGGACCAGATAGAGCTCAGTCAGACATCTTGCTTGCTCTTATCTACCTAGGAAATATCCACATAGCATACACCGTTTTGATTCCACACAGTCATTTAGGTTGCTACCTTAATTTGTGATTGCTGCTTACCTGCTTTAAGTAACCTACATTGGTCACAAGTCCTAGTCATGGAAAAAAGAAAAAAAAACCAAAAAACAAAAAACACAGTTTAGTTGCATAGGATAGTCCTCATTAACCAGGCACTCCCCACAGACATGGCTTCCTCAATGTGCCTTCATTAAAACAAGTGAGAGAGACTTAGAGATTATATATAATGGGAGGAACTGCTTCATTAGTATGGGAGAAAATTTAAAAAGGCAGTCTGGATGAATTTATTACATTTCTTTAGATTTTCTTTTCCTTATTTTAACTTAAGATTTTCATATGTAGTAGAAAAAGATATTTGTCTTTCTTAAAATCCTTATTTAGGGATGTATAACTCATAATAGAACATCAGATATACCATATACATGAATCTTGMTTAAAAAGCAGAAACATTCGTTTTTATCCCTATTCATTGGTTTTGGTGGATACCTTATTCAGGTGAAAGATCAGAACATTTGGGAGAAATGCTGATTTTGCTGAAAATTCAAATCATAAAGGGTGCAAATCACTAACAGCATCATATTCCTTAATATTTTTATCCTGTAGCACTTGCAAGGCCCAGTCAGGATCATAGCCACATTGTGCAAAAACTGAGTAAATGTATATTTAGATATGATCTCTCCCTAGTGATCCTGCAAGAAGACAAGCAGCATATGGCAGATGAAGGGGGGGGGAGGGAAGGGTGGAAGAGAGAGACTGTTAAAAATACTTCAAATGAAAAGTCTTCCATAAAAAAAATAAATAAAATAAAAAAAGCTTTGTCATGAGCTCAGCACYTCATAGAAACATGTAGAGGCAGACAAACGTTTTCAACTAGAAGAAATTTAAAAATTTCATTTCTACATCAATTGTTTTGTCTTCTAGATTCACAACAGTAGACATGTGCCTTAATTCTATTTAGTATCTCAAGCTATTAATAAAAACAAAGCATTTCTCATGGTTATGGAAATTCAACATTTCAATGTCTCTCCCCAAAAGTAGTATTTCAGAATTGTTATTTTTGAGAGAATTGTCCAAAATTTGAGTTTTCTAATTTTAGACAAGAAAACAATTCTTTCTGCAATATTAGAATTTCCAAGAGAACAGAATATGGATAAATCAAGGCATTTTTACAAACCAATGTTTGTAGTCCAACCTAGCGACCATTTAGAGGTAACTAAGAACTTATATGAAGTCACCTCAGCCAGAATTGAGAAGAAAAATYAACGTACTTTTCACCCATTTTACTACAGGTCTCATATGATATCTAGTATTTTTAAACTTCATATCCTTGTGTGAAGTAGTAATATCAAAGGCCATTTTATTCTATAAAACTTCCTGAGCATAAAAGCTCAGGCTTGTAAAGAAAAAATTTGGATATGCTACTGAAATTCATCCTAAAGTCCAAGAAATCATGAGACAAATTTAAGAAGTACTGTTTAAGAACAAAGTAGAAAAGTATTAAATAAATAAACCCCAAAATCAGAAAAATTGTCAAATCAAAAATCGGAATTCTATAGGGCCTTATGCATAGATTTGCGGTGTAACTCCCTTTCTGTCCAGCAGAGAAAGAAAGCCTCTAAGCTCCACTCTACTCTGTCAAGAGACGTTCCAAAAGAATGGGTAAAGTTTGGTGCTTTAGTAACTTATTTTAATGCCACATGATTGTAAAAGCTTTAAGGAGTTACACTAYGCACAGAGTGTATGTGTACATGCATATTTTTAGTGTAGCCCAGTATAGGAATACTCAAGCTGCCTACAAAAATATTTACTGCTGGTCCTAGAAGCAGCCTACATGGAACCCCACAAATGCTACAGAAGATAATTAACTCTGCTTCTTCGTAACATAAATTAGTCTGTATASAATTCTGTCTTGTGATAATTCAGGCTGGAAACAATTTAGCTAAATTTTGAGGTAACCCAGAGAGTTATGCATCATCCTGCAATCTCAGCGTATGCAGATCTTTACCCTTCCACACCAAAAATTTCAGCTCTTGAGCTCCATCATTTCACACTGAGAAGTCCTCCCTGACTGCGCTAACACCAGGCAGTGCTGACCTTTCAGTATYAAATGGGACCAGAATCAGCAGGGCCACAATTTCCAGGTCATAGTCCACATAGGCTGGGAGAAGGAGGAAGAGGAGGCCAATTAACCGGGACCATGCAGCACGGCTCCCTGAAGAGCAACAGCAGCAGGGAGTGTGGGGAACAGAGACAAGTCTAACTGCCATTCTAGCCTGAGCTGCTTCTAGCATAGTCTCATTTCACGCTGATGACAATTTATCCACTAGGTCAAGCTGGCTACAGGACTAGGACAGACACCAGATTTTCTGCCACTCAGGCTTTACATGTTGTCTGATGTCAACATGAGAAATAAGCTGCCAAAGCGAACACAGTGGTGGCCTCCAATAAATTATTCTATGTAAACCTTAAAATATACGCAATTATTCAAGCAGTGAAGTGTGAAACTTGTACCAAGATTACATGATGTGATTGGCAGCAGAGCTGTCCAGATGTGGGGGCTGCTGGGCAACCACTGGCTATGGAAGAACTGAGGCAGCAACAGCCACTGGGGCTGACATCTTTAGTTCAACTGRACCAGGCAACACACTGAACTCAGCTCTCTCCTGCAGAGGAGCCACTGGAGAACCAAGGAGTCATTGTCGTGAGCCAACAGCAAATTWCCCCATGGAGCTCTTCCATCCACCTCCCACCTCTGCGTGCAGGCAGACCTTTGGTGTTCCTCAAGCAGATGAAGACTTTGGTTTGCAACACGTAAGGCTGAGAAGGGTGACAGGTGGCTGTTTACTTCCACTCACCAATTGCTCTCATAGGTGATGCAGAGGTGGTGAGACCTGGGAGTTAGAAGAACGTAACTAATTCTCCAGAATCAGAAAGATTCAAGTGTTAAATATCCTCTGCTCTCCCCACCCTGCTTTCTCTCTCTCTCTCACACACTTGCTTTAAGCATACTTAAGAGAACTGGTCCCAATCCCTCTCTCAAAGCAAACTACAACAGCCCAATTGAGAGGCCCTCAGGCCAGATCTTCCACAAGGAGTAATTCCACCTTCCCTTACTCTGTTTACTCCCAGAAATGGGTAAGATAGAAGGGGCAGCGTGTGAAGACAATAACCGATGACGACTTCAAGTATCAGTGCACAGGCAGAGGCMGCACAAGCCAGGAACTGCTGTGCCCAGCAAGAACTAACTGCAGCTAAGCACAGGCCAGGCAACTGSAGCAATCGCAGAATCATAGTAACAGAAAGTAAATTGTATTTATCCAAAGACAAATTACTTCTCAAAGGAAAAAAATAAATAAATAAGGTGCATGTGTCAACAGCTGTATCTGCTCACAAAACAGGAGTTAGTCCTTAATTTCTTCTCATTTTTTGGCCTTCCTAATACCTGTGTGYAGAAGGTTTTTCTAGATATGTGCAATGACCACTTGGGATCATGTTTCTGTGTGTGCTCCTCCCCTTGTTATTTATCAAAGTCTCACCTCAGTGCTCACTCAAGCTGTTACACTAAGCATAAAAACAAGCAAATTAAACAGTAGGTAAAATGCCAAGCTTCTCTTGCACTGCCAGCTTCATTAAGAAAAAAGTGATGAAGTATGCATGCATATAATCATAATAATTAGACACTTGTAACCAGCTGAATATCAGCATGCATTCTTAAATTAAAATAGTACATTAAAAAAAAAAAAAAGCCTAAAAGAGCGGGATCTGTGCAGTCCAGTGCCACAGAAACAAGAGGAAGCATTTTTTGGCTAATTCAGCTCTATCTCAAAGAAAGCTCTACAGTCTTKCTTTACCATCTATCACTCACCACAGAAAAACTGTTCAGTTTGTTGTACATCAGCACTCCCATTGTAAACTTTTATTTTTTTTAATTTAAGGAATTTAAAACTTGGCTGTGATTGTGGGTGGCTAGGCCTACATTTGGCCAATTTAGTAACGGTGTGTAGCCTGGGTTTAGAGTTTTTTTTATTTAACCCTCTTGTTAGCGTTGAAAACATCTCTTTTTCTCAGAGTGGTTCTCCTTATACATGCTGCATAGCCAATCATCAAGGAAGTCACATCAAAGTCTTTGGAATTTTAAAAATGGCTGAGAACCTTTTTAGTTGGTTAGTTTTTTTTTGTTTAGAGCTGTCAGAATTAATATGTCAACAAATACAYGAATCCTGCACAGAATCAATTTTCAATATTAGCACACATCATGTAAGTTAATCTCTTTAAAAGAAGTCTGCTCATCCTAAAGACAGTATTGCTAACTTCAAACATCAAAGTAAACCTAATCAAAGGATTAGAGCAAGTTTAATACTGTCAATCCACTCTACCTCCCTTTTCAAAAACTCCATCTTTTAATGTATATTAAATCTGCACATCTCTCTGAGTCTTCCCTTTCCCCTGCTTAAGCAATGATTTTTACAACTTTAAGGCTACTGCTTGCTTTCTGGGAAGACAAAATAATAGAGAAAAAAGTTCATCTAATTAGGACATAGTTACTCAAACCTTCTCRGGACACACCAAAGCTTTCCTGCAGCTAGAACTAGAAGTAAAGTTAATACTATCCATATTCATGTTTTGCAATGCAAAACAATTAAGTCTTTCACTTTTTGCTTTTATATGGTATTTTTCTATCTCACTTGTATTATCAGAAAGGCTTGGACCTTCAGCTTTCCAATCCACAGCCTATGCACATGCTTAATTTTCCACAATCTCTACTGAGCCTACTTCTCTCTCTTCTACAATCTTTTAGATTTGCAAGACRGGCATTTCAAAAAATTTATTCCTATTGACTTCTGTAATAATGAATCAGTAAATCAGCACAGAATAACCAGAAAGAGATGGGGGTGAAAAAATAATTTTATTTTGCAACTGTATATTTCAAGTTGTCATACTTTACTGGGTAAATATATTAGAAATTGTTTTATGAATTAAATCTTCAGCAAGTAGACCTAATAAATACAAGATTTCTGTCATTAAGTACTACTGGGTTTAAATACAAGATATGATTACCATTACTGTGGCTATTCTTGCTCTACTATAATCAACTCAAGTACATAGCTAGTGTTACAAGGAACAAAAATTTATGAGAGTAAGAGAATCATGACTTTCTAAAAATGCATTTAATTAGCGCTATGCCTGCTATGCCTGATGAAACAAAATGAGAATGATTACTTAAGACAGACATTATTCATTTTATCCTCTGATGACTACAGAAATTGATTTTCTTCATTCTTACAAACTTTAGCATTGCTAAGACAGAGCTCTTACCTCAAAAGCTCTTTACCTGTTATTAGATCACTTTGTAATATGCTTGACATGCCACAGAGAGGTATCCTGTAAACATTTAACTTTATTATAAAAGTTTTTTYCCTGAAGTCTTTAAAAGAAACTTTYCCCCCCCAAAAAAGTTACCACCCAAAAGTGCACCTCTCATTCTCTACTGAGAATTTTCATTCTAGTTATTTTTCTGTATTCTTTTTATAATAGTCATCTAGTTGGTCAATAAATCCTGAAGTCTTCTGTTTGCTGAAAAACTAGAACTATAGAAAATAATTTCTCAATTAAGAAACAGGRCAGTATTGACATCATACCTTCACATCTTTGCAAACAGAAATGCCTGCAACTTYTTGTGTCAAAATTCACAGAGCACTTCAAAATTCTTGGCCACTGGAGAAGAYGTACTTGGGAGAGACATCTGTGCAAAAGATCTTAGCCAGTTAGCTGACAGTCAAAAGCAATTGGTTTTGAATGTTAAGTGGTTAATAAAACAGCTATAGCCCTTCATCTTTGGCTGGCTGAGATCTGGGTGAGCATGGCCAAGTGCCTCATAAACGGTTGCTTTAATAAAGTATCCAAGATTCAGTAATGCACAGCATGACTCACCACCAGAATAAAGTCATTAAAAGCTACTATTTGCCCTGCAGCACTGCCCTGAGGACATCTTTGGCATGTCGTGTCTACCGTGTAAGTCCCTGCAAGATGGTAGCACCGATCAAGTTTTCTGATAGCAGAGCGCAACTCTCCTTCTTCATACAGCTGGTTTACACAATGAGACATTAACAGTTYAGAGGAGAAAGAGCAAAGCCAACAGCCACATACATGTAGCAAATAATAATAAAAAAAAACCCTTAAATGTTTCGAAGTAGCCAAACTACATGTAGGCATTTATGAGGCAGCATAGCTCTGTCACACSTAACACTGTAGACGTAGTAAATGGGGTAAGGCTGAATACCACCAATTCTGTAAATTTGTGAATACCTGCAGTACATTTATGGAACTGCTCAAGACACAAATGTTCAAGAGAAAACATTCTACTACAAACCAGCCATCTGTACAGCCAAAACAGAGAAAGTTCTCAGCCTCCTAAGAATGTCTTTTCCAGACTCGCCAAAAGTCACCCAGAGTTTTCTCATCCTACCAGACCATAATTCTAAAAGACAGAAGCATATAGAGTTTATCTCCTTTGAAGTTATCCTGGGAAAACTCTAGGATGCCCAGTTTTCCCAGAGTTTATGTTGTGCCTCAGAAATAGTTTCACTGAGAAAAAAAAAAAAAAAAAAAAAAAAAACTTTGTACAAATTCACAACTGTCCACAACTCTGCTCTGAAACCCCACAATATCCTCTGATAAAGAACATGAAGAAAAAACTCTGGTTATATACTATCTTGACATCATCAACAGCCCAGCATAGATAGAAACACATTTCAGCAGACYTCAGGCACTATTTGAGAACTTCCTGATGTCAAACTATCACTAGGAAAACTCCACTGCAGCTCCCATGACCCACCTTTTCTTCTCAGATGAAAGTTACAGACAAGTCCGGATGGCTTCTACCACTTAAAAGAACAAATGGTTTCTCTTCAGCTGCCCAGAAACAAAATTGCACAATGACAAAATTTAACTATTGTTAAATAAGATTTAGGATTTTTAATGTTTYRATTGACATAACTGCACAGCAAAAAWTCTGTTCCCAAATACAGATTACTTACTAAAATAACAAGGATAAATCTAAAAATTCATATAGCACAGYGCAGCCTCTAGTCACACACATTCTTTTCAAAGAAAAAAAAAAGACTCAAAATTCTCTAAATCTTGATTTAAAAGTCACTTGAACGTGTAACTCTATGCTAAAGCACAGGAACAACCTGAGTATTTGGATTTAGGCAYGTGCTTACCTACTTTGCTGAAATGCCCAGATCTCTTATAAAATTGATACACTGTATTATATAAACAGTGTCTGYCCTTAGAGTCATGTACTGTATTATATACCATAGCTTACTATGTTTAGACCTAAAAGATATCTGCTTAGGAAACATTAGCATACATTTGACTTGTCACTGCTTTGCAAGGTCTGCAAGTTATTCACACCCCAAACAGTCACATAACTTCAGTCATAAGCTTAAGGAAAAGGAAAAGGGAGGGG